>NC_060145.1:383916178-384225678 GCF_021461385.2 Schistocerca piceifrons
TGACGAAATTGATAGACGATGCAGGGACAGTAGTTTATCCTGAACGTAAATAAATGTATGTAACATAGTGTAAATAAATAGGAGAAGTAATCGACTACAGTACAACACTATTACCGACAAATTCTGTAAAAGGTAGCTATGTAGCTTATACTGCTATCTTTGATGTATGACGCGGTGATATTGTCTGTACTCGTTACTCATCGCTGGCTTCTGGAATTTTCGAAGTTCAGCTCACGTATTTTCTGGAGAGAACTATGTCTTGTGGACAATGCCCCAGCAGTACCGGCCATGCGACGAGATAGCATGTGAGGAGAGTCGTTGTTGGACTTCAGCAGGTGAGCAGATAAATAGCATGAATAATGTGCAAGGGAGTATACTTGAGAGTTGGAAGTGTTACGTCGGTCCGTAGACGAAAAATGTTGGTGTAAACCCATTACATTGCGGAAAAGCGGGCTCGATTAGTTTTGAGATGTGTTCTTGAAACACAATCGGGTTCGTTAATCAGTAACTTTCGTGAAGGAACATATTGATAGTTTGATAGTAGAACGTAAATAAAAAAGCTTTGTGGTCAGTGGTCATTTGATTAATGTGGAAACGAGATGTAGCAATGGTTACTTCAGTATGATTCTGAAACGAACTTAATCGTTAACACAAGACTGGATGCGTGTAGGCATAGTTAGAGGAGTGTGTCACATGCTACAGGGACAACAAAACAAAGTAATTTAACCTGTGCTGTTGTTATGTCGAAGTGACATTTACTATTTTCCAACTGGACAACATTAATATATGAAAGGTAGAATAGGCACACTTTCGTATAAGCATCTGGTCAAGTCTATTTCGTGACGAAGCATGTTCTCTCAGCAAAACCACCAAACCTAGTCCGATATATGTAAAAAAGTACGGTAACGAACAGAAGAGACAAGGAAAACGTGTCGTCCTGACAGGACACTGTGTGGTGTTGATCACCGTAACAGCAGAAGGAATATTACGTTTCGCTTATTTGGTGAAAAACAGTGCGACTGTGTGCAATAATGAGTATTGAATCTTAGAGTGAAGAGTCTACGTCTGGAGATAGTAATAAGAGTGTGTTACTGTCTACAGAACTGTGCGTGAAACGGAAATCTACAGCATCTGCGATTGCTGTGGTTCAAGACAAGAAGAATCTTCAATATCTTGGATTGCAGTGGTACGAGTCGACCCTCTCGATGACGGAAGGGAGCGACCCAATTTGCAGCAACACACAACAACACAGCAACCAACGTTAGCAGAAATACACGTTAAGTGTTGCAGTAATGCCAACTGCACGTAGATTGAAACTGCTGCTGTACGCTAAAATCTCGAATCATCTCACGTTTGACGGATTTTGTGTGGAGTAAGTTAGTTAGGCTTTTGTCTTTGACGTTTAACTTTCAAGTATAAATATGTCGTCACAAAAGTAGTAAGTACTAGCAAATATGGTTGTGGGAGCTCAGATCGATAAAGAGGGTACAAGGTTCAAATATTGCCGGTTTTGAGAATGTGGCTAAGCACGAAACGGCGGAAACCAGTGCGAGTAAGGCTCAATGCCACACGTGTGAAAACGGGGAGATCTAGATGGGAGAACACTCAGCAGTAAAACCGAATACCAGTCACCTCTACGTCTCAGTCAGTTGGATGTGGCAGCACTGTTAATGGCGATATAAAAAAACGCAAAAGAAACTAGGGAATCTAGAAAGGAATCTGGGGAGAACGCAAAAGAATTTCTGGAGGTTCAAGACAAAATTGCTAAGAAATTGGAGAATCAAGAGAAAATCACACAGGAATATAGGAAAGAATTGAACGAGAACTTAGAACTGTTTACAGAAAGTCGAGAGAAATTCGTGAAAAGGATTTAAAAAAACAGAAGGACGAAATGAGATCAATACCTAAGGAGGATCGAAAGGAATAGGCGAGATATATGAATAGTGCCAAGAACAGAAACACGCGATTGATTGCAATGAGTTGCAAAACGCAACTACTGTTCTCAAAATATGTTCGTTACCTACTGAGTCACAATTAGAAGCAAGTGCAGACACAGAATTGTTAATAGAAATAACACTTCTGACCTCAGTTTGTCTTGCAGAGTGACAGATACTGAAATTTAGATGACGAAACGACTAGTATATGCACAGATGGCGAAAGTACCTTATTGGATGCAAAATCTCGGTACGGAATCAGATGTATTGTCAGTGTATAAGGAACGTTCCTTGGTGCACTAGGTTGAAGCAGAGGATGCGAAGATTACAGTTACAGAGAAGCTGAAGCACACTCTCGTCACACAACAACAAGAGTCATAACAGAAATATCACAGGTCGTTAGATCGTGAAAAGATAGTTCAACATGTGTTGTTTGTGAAGCAACAAGAACAAAACTTGTCATATGAAGAGGTTGAAAAGACGTTCTTCAAAAAATACTGTAGTGGAAGCACGAAAGAAGATAGTTTAAATTTTCCCCTGTCCACACTACGAGAGGTATGCCGAAACATAGACCGAAGTTGGGCAAAGGAATTTTTAAGGCTTCAGTATCTTTGAAGTACGATATAAAGAAATAGAGATACAAAACCACAAGCGCAACGACAGATCCATACCAAAAGACTGGAAAGCTGCACAAATAACCAATATTCAAGAAAGGCAATAGGAGTAATCCACTAAATTATTATTAACGTCGATATGCAACAGAATTCTGGAACATGTATTGTGTCCGAACATTGTGAATTACCTCGAAGAGAATGGACTTATAGTCAAAACGAATTTAGAAAACATCGCTCTTGTGAAATACAACTGGCTGTTTAGTCACTCGGGCTGGAGTGTTATCGACAAAAGATTTCAAATTGATTTCGTATTTCTAGATTTCCAGAATGATTTTGACACTATACCTCATAAGCGGATTGCAATTGAATTGCTTGCTTATGGAATATCGTCCCAGTTACGTGACTGGATTCGCGACTTGCTGCCAGAGAGGTTACAGTTCGTAGGTACTGATGGAAAGTCACCCAGTAAAACAGAAGTGACTCCTGGCGTTCCCCAAGATCTGTTATAGGGACTCCGTTGCTCCTTATCTATACAAACGATTTCGGAGACAATCTTTGCAGCAAACTTATGTTATTTGCAGATAATGCTGCCGTTTATCGTCTAGTAAAATTATCAGAAGATCAAAGCCAATTACAAGCGATTCAGAAAAGATACCGATATGGTGCGAAAATAGGCAATTGACCCTAAACAATGACATGTGTGAGATCATCCATACGAGCGCTAAAAGGTATCCGTTAACCTTCTGTTACACAATAAATCAATCAAATCTAAAGGCCACAAATTCAACTAAGTATCTAGGAATTGCAGTTACGAACAACTTAAATTGGAAAGAACACACGGAAAGGGTTGTGGGGAGGGCGAAGACTGAGTTTTAATGGCGAAAAGACGATGCTGCAGATCTACTAAAGAAACTGCCTACACTACGCTTGTCAGCCCTCTTTTGGGGTACTGCTGCGTGGTGTGGCATTCTTACCAGACAGGAGCAACGGAATGCATCGAGCAAGTTCAAAGAAGAGCATCACTTTTCGTATTATTGAGGAATTGGGGAGAGAGTGTCAGTGACGTGATACAGGACTTGGGGTGGACATCATTAAACCAAAGGCGTTTCTCGTTGCGGCGGGATCTTCTCACGACATTTCAATCACCAACATTCTCCTCCGAATGCGAAAATATTGTGATAAGGGAAATAAGAGCTCACACGGAAGCATGAAGGTGTTCGTTTTTCCCGTTCGGTGTTAGAGAATGGAATAACAGAGAATTAATGTGAAGGTCGTTCGATGAACTCTTTGCCAAGCACTTAAAGTGTGATTTGTAGAGTAGCTTTGTAGATGAAGATGTGAAAGAAAATCTACACGGGATGACACAACGGCTGGTATGCGAAGTGAACAGCACAGTAATGTACACTGTAGAATAGGCGCGACCAAGTTTCGCACCAAGCCGAGCAGAGTAGAAGCGACGGCAGTCAAGAGGAACTTTAAGCGAGGGAAAAAGAGAAAACACGAATACCATCACAGATACGCGCGAGATGTTTTAGGCCGGCCGTCTTACGGACAGATATACAGAATGAGGGGGAATGACGGCATTGTGATCAACCAAATTCTGCACTACGTGCGCAGAAGAAGAAGCTGGATATTTTCGTTTGAACGTTTACAAGTACGTAAACTTCACGCAGTGGAAAAAGAGAAGACGATAATAGATGGCGAGGAGATCGACAACAATGCGTTTCTGCGTGTTTTACGGCCGCAAGAAGACCGAGTAGCACCCAAAGCAGCAGAAGTGTCAAATGTTTATGAATTGTGATTTGTTTAGTAATTTCGTGCAGTTAGTGTTAATATACTGTATATGTGTCACTCTAGCAGCCATGTAGATTGTCATACCAATCAACAGTGACATTTTTTGCAATTGCAACACTTACAAATGTAGGAGCGTCACACGCTACGCAAGCTTTGATTATGATTGCGCACTTAGCGACACCGAGGCATAATTTCTGATTACATGGTTGATTTTAGATTATATTAGATCAGATTCAGTTTTCATTCCACAGACCCAAAAGATGAGATGATTCTCATGGGTGTGGAACATGTCAGAATGTACAACATAAAAAACATAAAACATTTAAATGTAATACTTACTACCCTGATCATTTGTCAGGAGACTGTCAAAATGGGTGAATAGAATACACCAAACTGGAACAGCTAATATTTATAGAATTGATATGCTGTCAGAATAAAACATTGTTATCCACTATTAATAAATTTATCATACACAAAATACCTAATCTTGACTATTGTGACCAAGTGCTGTCAAAACTGAAATGTAACAAACATTTTTACTTAAACTGGCTTAACAGTCTCTGTTACGATATTCATCTATAGAGTAGAAAGGGTTGCCTATAAACAAGTCTTTGAGACTACGTTTAAACCGTGCTTCATCTGAAAGCAAGTTTTTAATGGTTTCTGGCAATGTATTGAAAATGTGTGTTCCTGAATATTGGAACTCTTTTTGGACCAAGGTAAGTAATTAAGTTTTTATGTAGATTGTTCTTATTCTCAGTATTGATACTATGTACTGAGGTATTGCTTGGAAACAGAGATACAATGCGTGCAGCAAATTTCATTAAGGAATAAATATACTGAGAAGCAGTGGTTAGAACACAAAGTTCCTTGAAAAGCTTTCTACATGATTTCAGGAATTTACGCCACACATGATTCTTATTACACGCTTCTGCAAGCTAAAAACCTTTGCTCGGTTTCATGAGTTACCCCAGAATATGATCCCATGTGACAAAATAGAATGAAAGTAAGAAAAGGATGCAAGTTTTTTCTATATCTCCTACATCTGACATCATTCTCATTGCAAATATAGACTTTTTTAGGCGCTTAAGCAGTTCTGTGGTATGCCCTTCCCAACTGAATTTATTATCGAGTTGTAACCCTTGAAATTTAACTCTGCCAACTTCTTCCACCTGCACGTCTTCATACGTTATACACATGGTGGAAGGAAATCTCTTACAGGCTCTGAACTATATATAGTGGGTCTTTTCAAAGTTTAATGACAGTCAATTATCTTTTAACCATTTATTAATGTCAGTGAAAATTTGATTAGCAGCTGTTTCTAAATCTGAACTTGACTTGCTACGTATTGCAATGTTGTATCATCTGCAAACAAAACAAACTTAGCATGTGGAATGTAACAGATGAGAGGTTATCAGTGTACACAAGAAAAAGCAGTGGACCCAAGATGGAATATTCAGGACGCCACACGTAACTGTTTCCCAGTCAGAGGAATACTGACTGCTACTGCACAGGTATTTCGCAATGACACCTTTCTTTCTCGTTAGACAGATAAGACTCAAACCGTTTCGCAGCGGCGACATCATAATTTTATAATTTACTTAAGAGAAAGGTATGGTTCATATAGTCAAAAGCTTTTGACAGGTTCCAGAAAAATTCCAGTAGCCTTTAATTTATTATCTAATGAATTAAGTACGTTCTCATTGTAAATAGCTTTTTCAGAATGAGAACCCTTAAGAAACCCAAACTGTGACTCGGACAATATACTATTTGCAGTCAGACCCTTAAGGAGACTCTTGAACACTACGTTTTCAAATATTTTTCAGACAGCCTGCCAAAGTGGAATTGGTCGGTAGTTTGATGGTATCTCTTTATCCTCCTACCTGTAAAGAGGCTTAACTTCAGCATATTCTAGCTGATTTATTTGATACGATTTTTAGCTAATGTATGTGATACGTTACTGGCCACAGAGGCGGTTCCAGCGTTACACACCAACGCCACCCCACCCCCTGCTGCCTGCGCAGAGAGCCGACATCGCAGTGGAGTTGTGCTCTCCTGCTATTCACTTTGCGTCTCCCGCACTCGCAGCGCCTCATCGTCGACCTGTCCCCGGCACACAGATGGCCACCAAAACAAACCCGTAGCTTGCTGACAAGTATGCAACGATCGACATCTGTCACTCTTGCCTGGCGCCCTCAGCACTACGTAACTGTCAAAACCAGCTGCTACGTTTGCCCCTCAGTGAGTATGAGCGTTGCTCGAGTTGTTTTACTGAAAAGTAAAGCATTAATTAGTCGTCTGTTTGCAAGTGTCCCGTTTCAGCTGACTAATCACAGTTCCTGTCTGTGTGTGTCAAAAAGATTTATGTTGTTTGAATGCTAGATTATTTGCACTTTACCAACTCTAAAATAAAGCTTTATCACTATCTTTATATTATAATAACTAATATACCCAAACGTGATGTCATGTTTTTTGCTGTAGATGGACAAATTCTTGTTTTCTTTAATTTGATTACCGCTTGGGTAATGTTGTACTGTTTGACGTACGGTTGTAACATGCTATATCACTTTAGGTAACCTGTTAGTAACTAATTAGGTCCCGGTATAGAGGAAGTTTCCCTTCGTTTGATGTAGTCTACATCCGAACATCAGTTACACTATAATAATATTCCCCTCGCAAAAGCTGATATTATTTTGTACATAAAAGAAACAGCCGAGGTGTCATAATAGCCTGAAAGAGCTTAAAATAGTTCATAATTGCAGCCAAAAAGTCTTATGAGTGACGTTGAGCTAGAAAAGAAAAGTATGCCATGTATCGATATTAGCACTGTTACTCATACAATCTCTGTTCATGACATCTACAGCTCTTTATGAATACTCCTTCATCGAAGTTATATACGATCCTGTTTATTGAGGAAATGATAAGGATGAGTTACATGCAACAATCTTAATTGATATATATAAAAGAATTGTAATATTTTTAATTGCTATATGATGTAGTAGTTTAACTAATTTCATTTTTGTGTATGTTCATTGTCGGTGTGTGATACACACTATCCGAAACGTAAGCAATTGTAAATTTGATGATGATGATGATAATGTTTGGTTTGTGGGGCGCTCAACTGCACGGGGGTCAGCGCCCGTACAAATTCCCAACGTTTGCTCAGTCCAATCTCCCTCTTTCATGAATGGTGATAAAATGATGAGGACAACACAAATATCCAGCAATTTCGAGGCAGGTGAAACTCCCTGACCCCGCCGGAATGTAAATTTGAGGTGTAGGTACCATATATTGTGAAGTTCCCCAATTTTTCTTTCCCTTTTTTCTTTAATAATCTAAGGGGCCATCCAAAAGTTGTCGTTTTGCTGCATTGCTGCAGCATATGTATAATGTAGCGCGACTCTAACGTCGGCATATAAGCTCTGAAATATATACAAGGGATTAGTGTGGCAAAAAACGTAGTATCCTATGACTATAATATCAATGAGTCAGTGTTGGAATCGACCAACACATACAATACCTGGGTATTGCATTTTGCAGGAGTATGAAATGGAATCATCACGCAGGATCAGTCGTGGGTAAAGCAGGTTGTAGACTTTGGTTTATTAGTAGAATTCTGGGAAAGTGCAATCAATCTGCAAAAGAGATTGTTTACAGATCACATTGCTCAAATGTGTGGGAACCATAGAAGATTGGACTAACAGGGGTTATTGAACGTATACAGAGAAGGGCAGCATGAATGGTGACATGTTTGTTTAATCCGTGGGAGAGTGCCATAGAGATACTGAAGGAACTGAACTGACAGTCTTGGAGACAGACGTAAACCATCCTGAGAAAGTCTGTTAGCAATAACCGGCTTTAAATAATTACTCTACGGATATACTACAAGCCCCTACGTATCGCTCGCATAGGGATCGTGATGATAAGATTAGAATAATTACTGCACGCACAGAGTAATTCAAACAACCATTCTTCCTGCGCTCTATACGTGACTGGAACAGTAATAAACCCTAATAAATGATCCAATGGGACGTGCCCTCTGCCATCACCTCATGGTGGGTTGCAGAGTATAGATGTAGATGTTGATTTGTGTCTATCCGACATGCGTGATGCAAATATAGAAACATGGATTATGGCGACATTATTAATAAATTAGGCAAACAGGAGCAATGTGCGGTTATTCTTTTCTTGGCTACCAGCGCTGGTACACATTCATCGAAGAATGAATAATTTATTGGGCAGTACGCCCGTCAGAAATCACCGTTGTGGAATGGCGCACCAAGAACCGTGCTTTTCACAGTTCGCCACAAGACGTCGGTAGACTCAAGTGGAGGGTCTCTCGAGCGCTCGCCCTACAGTCGTAATCTCTTACCGTGTAACTATCACCTCCTTGGTACCTTAAAGGAAGCCTTGAATAGTCGGCGACCCATTCGGACGATAATTGGCTTACGAATCATGTACAGCACGGCCTTCGAGCGGAAAATTTTTGATCGCTCCTTATAACTCGTAACATGTGATCGTGTGTCCCTCTGGTGACCTTGTTGCTGAACCAAAATTTCTGTGGGGTTTCTATTTTCTTTTTGAGTTTTAACATTTCTGGCGTATCTCTGAAAAGATTTTACTGTGTATGGTGGGGAGTGGGGGGGGGGGGGGGGGAGAATATAAGGAGTACTGCTCCCTTTGATGCTACGACGTAGCGGCATTGCACTCCTTACTTATCTCTAGCATCTGGAACTTTCGAAGGTACTGTGACTTTCCTCTGGAGGGAGCATTGTCTTGAAACATAAGTCAAAATGCCCAGTGCCGAGTAACAGTGTGGGCAGTCGCCGTTGAGATTTATGGTGCAGTGGTGGTGAGCAGCCGTGTCGTGGCATAGTTTGCGTAATTTGCAACAAAGTGTAATTAGGAGTTGGAAGTGTTACGTCGGTTCGTAGCATAAAAGAGTTTGACAGATTCAATTCTTTCTTGAAATGGACACAGGATTAATTTTGAGATTTATGGTGTAAACAGTACCGTGTCTGTTAATCAGTAACTTTCATGAGGGAACATACTGATAGTAGAACGCACATGTAAAGGCTTTTGTGGTTAGTGATTAACTGTTTTATTAATGTCGATACCCAATGTACTTCCTTATGAGTGTGAAAAGAGCTTAACTGTTAACACAAGACTGGATGAGTTGAGGCATTGTTAGGGAAATTTGTTACAACTTAATTGGACAATAAAGGAAAGTGATTTCACTTATACTGTCATTATTTAAAAGTGACATTTTTCAATTTTCAACTGAACAATTACATTATTTAAAAAGTATAAGACAGACGTGTTCCTATTAGGCACATGGTCGGGTGTATTTCATGAAGAAGCGTGTGCCACTAAATTCTATTCTGATATCCGCAAAATGAAAAAAAGACATTAATGATTTAAAGAAATAGGAACAGACATATTACAACTAACATAAAACGTCTAGGTGTACCCGTGTGGAATGACGATAAGTGTAACGACCAGATAAAATAAGTAGGAGGAAAAACAGATGCCAGAATCATATTAATAGGAGTAATCGTTCGGAAATGTCTTGTACGTATTTTATCTACGGAGGAAGTGGCTTACAAAAGACCTGTTCGATCGAATCTTGAGTGTTGCTCTTCAGTCTGGGACTAGTGCCAGGTTTTAGTGATAGAACAGACAAGATGCAACAAAGATCGGCGCGTTTTGTCACGGGGTCGCTTAATCGGCGTGTGAGCACGACAGTGGCAGACGCTACAAGAGAAATCAACTGCTAAAGTTCGAGAGGGTATATTCCGGGAAGAGACGGACAACATGTTACTTTCTCCCATACGCATCTTGCGAAATGATTACAACGAGAAAATTCAAGAAATTCCAGCAAATACACAGATTTACCGACGGTCATTCTTCCCACACATCTTCCACTACTGGAAAGGATGAAGTTGGTGGCGGGGGGAGGGGGGGGGAGGGGGCAGATGGAAGTGTCCTGGAGTATCGTTGGATCGCTTGCAGAGTATGGCTGTAGATGAAAAAATGCGTCTACAAAATCCGCGGTACTGTTGAACAGTATCCATATACCTTAGCTATCTGCACAGTGCTTATGGTCTAAGATCAATGGGAATCTGTGCTGGCAACAAAGAATCTGTGGTGTCACCGCCAGACACCACACTTGCTAGGTGGTAGCCTTTAAATCGGCCGCGGTCCGGTAATATACGTCGGACCCGCGTGTCGCCACTATCAGTGATTGCAGACCGAGCGCCGCCACACGGCAGGTCTAGAGAGACGTCCTAGCACTCGCCCCAGTTGTACAGCCGACTTTGCTAGCGATGGTTCACTGACAAATTACGCTCTCATTTGCCGAGACGATAGTTAGCATAGCCTTCAGCTACGTCATTTGCTACGACCTAGCACGGCGCCATTATCAATTGCTATTTATCTTGTGGTGCATGTACCGTCAGACCGATGTTCACCAATTATGGGTTAAAGTTAAGTATTCCAGAAGCTACGTACCTTTTTTGCTAGTCTCAATTCCTTGTCATTTTCCAGACCTCACGCCAGCCTGCGTGAGCTTAAACGCGTGCCCTTCGGCCTCCCGTCCTAGTGGATTGGCTGTCTTGCCAGTCCACAAAAGAATCTGTTATGAATGCTCCCTCCATAGACATTCCTACTCTATGGCTGAAGTCTGGGATAACGGTTGAAACATATTTTTGTTGCTAAATACGTAAAAAAATCTCTGACACCAAAACCCAATGGGATACATGACATGTCAAAAATGCTACTACGCATCTTTGATTCGTATTTCACGAGGGGGTGAAATGTGAAATTGTTATGCGTTGGGGAGTATGTTGCTTCTGAAAAATTGTTTAACTGGCACATTGGCGCTAAAACAGTTACTCTACAGGGAGAGAATAAAGTGGGAAACACGCTCTTGACAACTATCGGTTGGAATTTTCAGTTTCAGTTTCCATTAACAGATTAAAGCCGTGTCGGACATTGCCGTATTTCTAGCTCTGTGGCTTATAAAGCTTTGATTCCGTTATTCCAGGTAATTGAATAGCGGGGGGTGGTGTTGTGCACAACCTGAGCGCCATTACCGATATTACGTCGACAACAGCAGCGCACAAAGGGGCGCTTAAACAATTATTGGACGCATTCGAAAAGTTCTGCTCTGAAATATTTTCGGAAGTGGTCAGAATAACGTAATATGCGTTAATGCGCCCAACCAGATACTCCATTAACAATATTAGCGTAAGCTACGAATGACATGATTTTTGTAAACGTAGGAATTATTAGTCAAGCGTATGTCACATAAATCAGTTTTAAAACTTGTTTTTTGAGCACGGATGCTGCGATTAGCTATGTAAAATTTCCAGAATTGTGAAAATGTAGTCACAGCGCGCAATGGGAGAAAATCATCGAACCTCCATCAGTTTGTAGATACGCTATGCTATATTTTTTACACTGTTCTTTAGAAATTTCGAAATTGATCCATCCTATAAATAAATTTAGGAAAAGATATTTTACTCTTTAGGCCACAATGATGTGTACATTTTAATCGGTGAAATTTCATCGGTTGCTACAGCGTAATATCTTATTATATGCACTCCAGAACTGTTTCTTTTGCTCCGCCACCTCTTGTGGAAGTTATTGTACGCCTTTCAATGCAGCTCTGTTGGTCACCTACAGACGTCCGTACTGGTTACATGGCTGACGTGGGCCACATATTGGTAATGATGCATTCTGCGTTGTGCGAGTTTCAAATCTGCCCTCTTTCAGTGCGGATTATTTGCAGTCAGTGACAGAATCTTTACTTTTCGACAATTTCTCCATAATTCGACGTTATTTCGCATTAGTATTAAATCTTTTATGGACATATGTAATGAAATTACATTCATAACCAAAGTTTTCAGAAGTATATGACATTTGTATTACAGCACACCGGTACACATTACTTGGGAAGCAATCTGAATTCATTGTTACTGCAATAGAAAATTAATTTAACATTTACAGTCAGGGTAATCATGTGGTTTTGAGAAATAGGAACCAAATACATGTCGATGAAAGACTTTCTGAAGCAATAACTTCACTACTGGAATCAGTGTCGTCCACAACGGTTGTTAAGAGGTGTAAGCAAAAGATACCTGCAATGCATTCAGATACTACCAGCACAACACACAGGTCCCGCAAGACATTCGACATGTCAGGTGTTACCAGCTCTGTTCGCTTCTAACCCCATCCATTTGGATCAGAGAGACAAGAAAAAAAATCGTTCAAATGGCTCTGAGCACTATGGGAGTTAACAGCTGAGGTCATCAGTCCCCTAGAACTTAGAACTACTTAAATCTAACTAACCTAAGGACATCACACACATCCATGCCCGAGGCAGGATTCGAACCTGCGACCGTAGCACCTAGAACCGTTCGGCCACTCTGACCGGCAGAGACAAGAAAGCGGGTTAATATTGAAATGTCATCCAGTCTGAGCTACGTTCAAACTTCATGTGCCTAGCTCATAAGGAAGCTAGTTTAACACTAACTGCAAAATTTACACTGAAGACACAGACAAGAAACTGACCTTATAAAAACGTGGTAGAAAAGTATATCACAAAAAGAAAACACATTAAATACTATCAGCATGAAATAATTAATGATCCAACATGTGAATTATCCATTATTCACGCACGTGAAGGAGCAGTACACTTTCAAACAAAATTATTGTTTTATGACACCAATTTTAATTACATTGCCAGATTGTGAGCGCAGGATGGCAAATAACCCTATGGGGCAGAGTGAATTTTGATTGGGAATCTTTGGGAGGAAATTACCAGTTGTGGCATCTATCTGGTAACCAGGGATAACCTCCAGAAAACCGTAGTTTGACTGGGAGTTGGAACTACCAGAATTTATTACTGAGACAATATTGTCCGTTATATCAGCAGAAAACTAAAATGTTGTGTATGTGTACGTGCGTCTTTATGTGTTTTACTATGTATCTCTGTACGAAAATTGTGTGTTGTATGTGAGGATCTCCGATGTATGAAACTCCATACCATCTGTACCACGATGAAAATAAATAACTGTGATAAATCAGTTATTTCTGCTAATTTAAGGAATGTCTCAGTCGAAATTTTCAACCAGTGTTCAGTCTATAAAGTGTGAAATAATTAATGATCCGGCAAGTGAATTATCTGTTACATACGTGAAGCAGCACTGTACTTTTAAATAAAATTACTAACTCATGCTATGTGAGAAAGTTATGTGACGTAGTAAAGTTAAACTAATTTACAGTGCCAGTTTAAAAAATGTCGCCTACAACCCAAAAGCTTAGTATCCTAACTGAATGAGGGTCTATTATTGTCTCGAAGAACTTTTTTTAAGTTCCCAGCTCGTAAGAGCAGTCTGGGTTGTTCCAGAACTTCGTTCATTTCATAGCAATGACTACTAAGTAAGCTCGGAGTGCGACAGAGGGAATTTTAGCTGGTAATGATTGCGAGAGTATCAAATGACGTTCATAACCTGTTAAAAACTCGGTTTGAGATCTAATAAAGTTTCGTTCGATTACACCGGTGGCCACACAGCAGTGACTGAACTGAAAAACATACCTTCATGCTGCATATGTATTGGGTTACTGGTAGATGAAACTGCATTGCTGCATAGTATCTGCGTTTTCTGTTAGACGAAAGAGGATAGCAGTCGTCCACTATGGCCTACATCAGTTCCTATATTACAATTAATTACTTGAAAAATTCTGTTTGGTACAGGTCAATGCTGTGAAGCTGGTATTGATACTGCTCCCACTTTAGGTTTCTGTATCCATGGAATATATTGCAATGGAACTTCTAGGTTTGAATGTCAGGTGAAACAATATATACCCGACCGTGAGAACAATATACTCGCCCACTCAACGTTTATTACTCCAGAATGTGCACGACTATTCCGGTTTACAACCAGTAACATGTAAAACTCGTGACTGACCCTTAAATTTTATTTAAAATGCCAGTCTGCCGCTGTCGTACACATATTCATTAATCAACTGAACCTTCCTTACTCATACAGCACAGTTACGAAGAAAACAGTTTACTTTTTAGCGCCTTCTATTCTGTTGTAGCTCCGTTCCCACAATTGATTAACCCTTTCTTCCGCAGTTAAAATCTGTTCTTCCCGTGCATTCCAGGTCCACAATTATAGATTTCTAATGCTCGTCTCTGTCAACAACTAAACTGCCATTTGCTTCACAGTACAAAATAATTATGATTCCACAGTGGCCAAGTCTAGTAAAATACCATCGGACCGCTTTCTTTTGAGTCTTTCCACATAATTCAAGTATTGATGTAAACCTTGACCATAAAATTCTTGCACAACCGAATTAAAGGTTCCGAAACCAAGGCCGTCTCCTCCCCTTTTGCTTCCCCACTGTCCCACGGCCATTCAGACTAGAATTTTATTTGTCACAAAGTCGTATCCCCCTTCCAATAAAAACTTAACAGGTGTTATTAATATGACTAATTGGGGATTCCCATTACATTACATTCAAAGTAAAGTTGTTGTAACTCATGGAAGAGGAATACTATTAATTCTATGAATAAAGAGACTTTTCATTCTTTGGGGACGACTGTGAATGGCAAACTTTATTAAAATAATTTGACAACGCATACTTCTCTTGCACAGGATATTGTTCGAAGATGACAATTTGTGGCGGCTAGAGCGAGTAACCCTTATTAAAAAAATTTGATTGTGTTTGTAAACAGAAATATTTTAACTTTTGATTAGTTCAGCTTCACAGAAGAATCGTCTCTAACGAGCAACAGGTTTCCTTCAATATTCACTTGTTCCTGTCATCTAATTTTCTAACAGTCGGGAGATATGCTGGGAACTTCTTGGGTCAAACTTGACGGTCTTTCAAGTATAAGTCATTCATAAATCAAGATAGATGGTAAAAACTATTACTAAGAAAAATGCAGTTATCAAAATGCAAAACATTGCAATAATTAATCTACAATTAATCTAAAAACCATAGGAAGTTTTAGTACGTCACGATTACACAGTCTATTATTGGAAATAGCATGGAAGGTATTTTCGCATACCTTATATTCATCGAAACAAGGGGGAAAATTGGGCATCTCAAGAGATCGAGTTACAGTGGAACAGTTATAAACGCAGTTGATCCTTGGAGAGGTAGATCTAATTTGCTTTTCGCGGGTGTCATGACATCAGTTAAAGCTACTTAGTCATGGAAGAAGTCAACAGATTATTCGCGCAATGCTAATAACATACTGCTCGTAAATTATGTACGTAATAATATGATTATACAACAATAAATCTTTTCAATTTAAAATATTTCAATTTTTTAGGACGCCAACTGTGTACGGAACTTGTAGAATAAGTCACACTTCTATGTAGAATATTGTTTCTCGTGATTTCTTCTCCATATGGATTTCTTTATAATGAGTATGTACTACTAACCACAGATAACATGACGGAGTACGTGCACAGGGATGCCAAGAGTTGTACTTCAGAGACGGTTGACTAACGACTTTCGCGAAGAATATTCCTTAACCAATGCACATAACTCTCGCAAAATATTGAATACTGAGTCAAAAGAAGCTTTCTACTAGTATTTATCCCTAAAAATTTAAAGCTTCACAGAGTTTAGTTTTTACGACAGTACCAGTCATAAGCTAGGTTTTTTTGCAATTAAACGGCAACTGAAGTCTATGTGCTACGAACTGCTAATATGCACTAACCTGCCAAGGTGAACTGAAGATAGAGTCATTGTTGAAGGTCCCATATGATGTGCCAGAAGAACCACAAACGCTAATTGGGGATCAGAGTGAGCTCCTTGTCACTTGTTTCCGAATACCTCTTTCGCTTCCGATAAGGAGGCAGATTGTTCCAGGCTACTTCCGGGCCTTTTAAATTTTTCCTCTTCCCCTATAGTGTGAGAGAAAATTGCTCTGTCTCCAACTTTTGCAGCGAACTTAGTTAGCCGAAGTACAGCGAATCGATACCTGATATCCGTGCAACTTCCCTGTCGGTCGTGCTGAGAACCAGAACAAAAGTAAGTGAACAGACGAAGTCCTGCTAAAAACTTTTTATGAACTGTAACACAATTAAACTTCCTTGTTTGATAAGCGCAGCTCGATATATTTTAACACAGAGCCCGAACTTTTTGCATAGCGCTGTCGGGTTTCATGACACAAATCAAAGGGGACGGAGTTTGTTACTTTCTAATTAGCACTAAGAAGTTCGTAGCAAATATTTTCTTGTCTCAAAACCACGACGTTACAAGCAATGCTCAATCCACATTTTATGAAAAGTTAGGTGAAACATCCAGCAGTTTGTCGATAATAAAGCTGAAATAGTGTGATGAAAACATATCTGCGTGTTTCTTCACACAGAGTGTATCAGAAAGACGTTTGCTTATCTTTGGGCCGGGTTCACCTAATTAAGGCAAGATAAAATTTCGGATTTAACATGTCTGAAAACCTTTCGTATTTTAAGAACTTAAAAAAGGATATTAATAAAGACTGTAACTGAATCGTTTGTCTGCTTCTCTCTATGTGAGTGAATCTTCCTAAAACTGTCTACCAAAACTTCATAGAATTATTACAGAACAAACTGGTTCCGAATTTAAACTCGTGTACTCCGCAAAACTCTGACAATACTAAATTATGCAAAAACTTGGTATTAGTTCTTCAGCACCGCCTACAAACTAAAGATATCTGTTTCTCCTAAAATGCAGTTCTATCCTCAATGAGACCTGAACTGCCCGTCCGCAGCTCGTGGTCGTGCGGTAGCGTTCTCGCTTCCCGAGCCTGGATTCCCGGGTTCCATTCCCGGCGGGGTCAGGGATTTTCTCTGCCCCGTGATGACTGGGTGTTGTGTGATGTCCTTAGGTTAGTTAGGTTTAAGTAGTTCTAAGTTCTAGAGGACTAGTGACCGTAGATGTTAAGTCCGATAGTGCTCAGAGCCATTTGAGACCTGAACTCTGAAATAAATGCGCAACTGAACTTACAAAGATACTCCTTGCCCTAAAATGTACTTCCCCTTACCTCGTATCTTGACAAATATTTTTACAGATTTCGCGAAGCAAACACACAGCGTACAGCAGCAAACCAACACTAGAAACTACCACTGAAAATTCCGTTCCTCAAAAGTGCAATGTGTGTACGTACATAATAAACTGAATGAACGGTGAGAATTTTAACTGGTAAGAAATGACTTCTGATAAAATTCAAATTAAACTCTGCATTCAAGAGTAATGCTTCAAAAATCGACTTAATGTTCATAATAGTATTTACATAACATGACTAGGGGAATTTCATCCTCCTATCAAAGCAATCCATATAATACTACTATCTCAGCTTCGTTATTATAATCTCAATAACACAAAACAATGCTTGCCTCAATCTCTCAACATTCCAGAAAAACTCACAACTAATCTCCTTAGCTTCCCTCTTAATAACTGCATCAAATATATTCATACTCTAATACAATTGATCACTTATCATACCAATAAAGAAAATATTGTGATCATTTTTTCAAAATATATCTGCTACTTAATACTGAGCAGCTTAGAATGTGTGTAACTCTGGTAGTGTTCTTAGGTAGAGGCGGTATAGCAACTGAAAGATATTGTAGCAATAGTCAATGATTACTCATGGTTCGTTGGTTGATTTGGGAGAGACGACCAAACAGCGAGGTCATCGGTCCCATCAGATTAGGGAAGTATGGGAAAGGAAGTCGTCCGTGCCCTCTCAAAGAATGGTTTAGCTCTGTGTGAGCTATGCATATCGATATTCATGATGGAAACAGAACTCAGCGTTCGTACCTCACAAGGTTATTAATTCAGAAACTCATATCACAGCATGCTCCGTTTGTTTCTACACTCAAATGTACCTCTCGTGTTATGGGTTGTTGCTCCAATTCAAATCCACATGGACTATGTCGAATGGTGTGGCAAACTTCTATGACACGTTGGTAAAGCTGTTCTGGGGAAGTCGTGTCTGTAGTATAAACTCCACTTCTGGCCTTGAAATAGCAGCACCTTGAAGGCAATATACAGATGTACTACACATGACAATTTCGTTTTCATAGCATTAAATTTTCCATAATTGTTACATGTAGAAATGTGACTGACGCTTGAATACAACTGTGAACTCGCCAAGTTTGCACTCTACAAATGTTCTACGAGTGCCCTTCTGTCCATACGACACACTTCCAAGCAGTAGTCGAATTTCCTCCATACTTTATTTAGAAAAATCTTGTCAATTGTCATCACAGCAGCTTAGATGCGTTCTGTGGAGTGTTCCAGTGTTCGTGGCACTAAGGGTACATAAACATGGACCTTAATGTACCTCCAACGGAAAATGTCACTATGAGCTACGCCAGGCGAGGTGGAGGGCGGGGGAGGAGAGAGAGGGGAGGGGGGCGAAGGGAAAAGCGTCACGTCTTCTTCACTACTACGGCCATCCACCGGTGGGGATGTTCGTCGTAAAGGTAGAGACGAACCTCGATTCTCAGTTGAGGGAATACCACGTCTTTTAAGATGAAGTACTTAGGATCGGCCGTCATTTGTGAAAACAGTCACAACTGCAACAGATCAAGGTAAGATGTACCTGCCACAGACTTCTCATAGAAGAACAGCCGCCCATACAGTATCGTCTGTGACAATGCACAGAAAATACAGTGAAGAGCCAAAGAAACTGGTAAACCTGCCTAATATCGTGAAGGGCCCCCGCGAGTACGCAGACGTGCCACAACACGACGTGGCATAGATTAGACTAACGCCTGAAGCAGTGCTGGAGGGAAATGACACCATGAATCCTGCAGGGCTGTCCATAAATCCATAAGATTACGGAGGGGGTTTGGGGGAGATCTCTTCTGAACAGCACGTTGCAAGGCATCCCAAATACGCTCAATGACATTCATGTCTGAAGAAAAAATGGTTCAAATGGCTCTGAGCACTATGGTACTCAACATCTGTGGTCATCAGTCCCCTAGAACTTAAAACTACTTAAACCTAACTAACTAAGGACATCACACACATCCATGCCCGAGGCGGGGTTCGAACCTGCAACCGCAGCAGTCGCGCGGTTCCGAACTGAGCGCCTAGAACCGCGAGACCACCGCGGCCGGCCATGTCTGGAGAATCTGGTGGCCAGCGGAAGTGTTTAACCCTTTCAGGCCTGAATTTTTTGTGGAGCGATGTACATTTTTTTATTGCTCTAATGCTCTTAGGTGACTTTTTAATAATTTTACAAACAAGAGTTATTCAAATAGGTGCACTCGTTTTTAAATTATACTTTGTGCATAGTTATCAACAGTGCTCTGAATCAAAACTGAAATCATTGTAGGCCAAAGAACTTTATTTCCATGATGGTGCATCTCTGTTCACATATTAACTTTACTTTTATTTACGTAAACTTGCAGCGTTGTTTCACACACCAAGCAGCCATTTGCAGTACATCTGTTCACATTCCAGGCTGGTGCATAGTTTCCGGAATGGCGTGCAGGCTGTGCTGGCGTTCAGCTTAGGACGTACAAACTGTATGGAATGGCACCATTTTGTCCCTACAGGTCTGACAGGCTGCTGAAAATAAAACGATAACTCACAAGAGTGTTCCTGGTTCCACTCTGTAGTGATTCTGAATGTGTAGGATGTCTCAATGTCCCGCTGGGATTGGCCAAGTCCACCGGAATGCACAATGGACATGAATGGACGCAGGTGATGAGACAGGATGCTTATCTACGTATCACCTGTCAAGAGCCGTATCTAGACGTACCGGGGGTCCCATATTACTACAACTGCACACGCCCCACACCATTACAGAGCCTCAATCCAGGGCCCATGGATTCATGAGGCTGTCTCCACACCCGTACACGTCCATCCGCTCGATACAATTTGAGACCAAACTCGTCCTATCAGGCAACATGTTTCCAGTCATGAAGAGTCCAATGTCATTGTTAACAGGCCCAGGCGAGGCGTAAGGCTTTTCGTCGTGCACGATTGGGCCCCTGGCTGCGAAAGTTCATATCGATTATGTTTCGTTGAATGGTTCGCACGTTGACACTTGTTGATGACACAGCATTGAAATCTGCAGCAATTTGCGGAAGGGTTACACATCTGTTACGTTGAACGATTCTCTTCAGTCGTCGTTGGTGCCGTGCTTGCAGTATCTTTTTCTGGCCTCTGCGATGTCGGAGATCTGCTGTTTTAGCGGATTCCTAATAATCACTGTACACTCGTGAAATGGTCGCTACCTCGGATACGCTGTGTCCCATTGCTCGCGCGCCGACTGTAACACCACGGTCAGACTCTCTTAAATACGAGTAACGTCCATAGTAGAAGCAGTAACAGGTCTAACAACTGCGCCAGACACTTGTCTCATACAGGCATTGCCCAACGCAGCACCGTATTCTACCTGTTTACATATCTCTGTATTCGAATACGAACGCCTATACCAGTTTCTTTTACGCTTTAGTGTATTAACGTTCGGTGAATCTCCTTCATGCGTCACACTTTTATGAGAATGTTCACCGTCCAACACACTCACATTGCGGCGATTAACCTGTTCACCTAAATGCGAGCCTGCTTCGTCGCTGTAAATCAGCTTGTATGCGCACTGTTAATCCTTAAGTGCGGCCACAATCTTCCTGTTTTAATTGCTCCACGAGCTGCAGACGGTACTGTTTGAAATGTAACCGTCGTCGCAAAAGTGTGAAACTATCTTCCTCACAACCTCTCCATTATTGCATCTGGCACTCTTTGTTGACCGCAACTTTTCTGTTTACCGAGACACCCTGAATTGTCATCAACCCACAGGCGTCGCTGTATGCGGATATCGAGGGGCTTATGGTCAGCATACCGCTGTCCCGCCCATTAGCCGGTTGACGAGACCGGAGCCGCTACTTCTCAGTCAGTCAGCTCCTCAGTTTGCCTCACGAGGGGTAAGTGCACCCTGCTTGCTCGGCAGAACAGATGGTCAGCCACCCAAGTGCTAATCCAGCCCCACAGCGCTTAGCTTCGGTGATCTGACGGGAACCGATGTTACCACTGCGGCGAGACCGTTGGCATATTTAATACTTTCGCAGATATGAAACTCTGAAAACGTATCAACAATTTATAGTAGTCTTGTACAATAACAAACGTCAAACTGGCATGAATTGTACTTACGAGGGTAGGAACTTATAGTGGCAACTATTTATTTACAGTTCGTACAAAATAGATACGTGTTTCAAAGTTTTACTAATCTTCAAAGTAGTCACCTGCATTGTGTATCTAACACGTTGCTAGTGATGTGGAAGTCGCAGGACACTCTTAGCAGTGCCAGTTGCGATGGCAGTTCGAGCGGCGCGGTCTATTGCCAGACGAATTTGTAGCAGTTCTGAAGCGAATACCTTGAAGTTTTCCCTTCAGTTTAGAAAACGAGTTGAACTTACGAGGGCATAAGTCAGGGGAGTGCAGTAGGTGGTATAGCACCTAGCAGCCTCATCAGTCAGACAAGTAAGTAACAGCTTACACTGTACGTGCTTGAGCATTGTCCTGCAAAATGATCAGGTCCTGCAGAAAGTGTCATCACTTCTGTCTCTCTGCTGTTCATTTTAGGAACGCAACCTACGACCAGCTTAGAGACAGAAGTGATGACACTTTCTGCAGGACCTGACCATCATTTTGCAGGACAATGCTCAAGCACGTACAGCGCAAGCTTTTACTGTTTTGTTTGACTGGTGGTGCTGTTAAGTGCTATACCACATACTGGACTTTCCTGACTTAAGCCCTCGTAAGTTCAACTCGGTTTCTAAACTGAAGGAAACACTTCACGGCATTTGCTTCAGAACTGCTACAAATTCGTCGGACAATAGACCGCGCCGCTTGAACTGTCAACACAACTGGCACTGCTAAGAGTACACTACGACTTCCACACCGATGGCAACGGGTTATACACAATCCTGGTGACTACTTTGAAGGTCAGGAAGGCAGCAAAACTTTGAAGCACGTATCTATTTTGTACGAGTTATAAATAAATAGTTGCCAGTATTATAGTTCCAACCCTCGTATATGTTGGAGATATGAAAACGGTAAGCATTACCCTATACGTAGCGTAATAAAATCTACAATCTCTGTCTAATGATACAGAGAGGCTTCCACCAAAATGTGTCTAGTTTCAACAGAGGCAGGATCTTGGTCTATTGATACGGCGGTTTATCGTTACGCGATACTGAACGGGGCAGCTAAACGAAATGATGGCAGGAATAATGTGAAGAAGTCTAAAATGAAACGGTGGGCAGATGAATAGATTTAGCTTATAGAAAAGTCAAAGCAACTTTTGGTGCAACAAATAACAAAGAGGTGAATATTAAAAGTACTGGAGAAACACTGGTAAACGTGTCCTGAGGTGCCAGAAGTCATGGGATACCTCCTAATACCGCGTCAGACCTCCTTTCGCGGGGCGTAGTGCAGCAACTAGACGTGACTTGGACTCAGCAAGTCATTGGAAGGCCCCTGCAGAAATATTGAGCAAGCTGCTTCTATAGCCGTCAATTATTGCGAAATTGCTGCCGGCGCAGGGTTTTGTTCTCGAACTGACGTCTCAATTGTGTCCCATAAATGTTCGATGGGATTCTTGATGGGAAATCTGGGTGGCCAAATCATTCGCTCGAACTGTCCAGAATCTTCTTCACACCAATCACGAACAGTTGTGGCCCAGAGGCATGGAGTTTTGTCATCTATAAAAATTCCATCATTGTTAGGGAACATGAAGTCCATGAATGGCTGCAAATGATCTCCTAGTAGTCAGACAGCACAATTTATAGTCAATGTTCAATTGGACCAGAGGCCCCAGACCATTCCGTGGAAACACACCATAATGGAGCTGCCACCAGCTTATACAGTACCTTGTTGACAACTTGGGACCTCGGCTTCGTAGGATCTGCGCCACACTCTAACGCTACCATCGGCTCTTACAAACTGAAATCGGAACTCATCTGACCAGAGCACGGGTTTCCATTTGTCTAGGATCCAACCAGAATGGATATGAGCCCAGGAGAGGAGTTGAAGTAGGCGTCAGGCTATTGAGAAAAGACACTGGCGTTACTCGTCTTCTGCCATAGCCCATTAACGTCAAATGTCCTAACATACACTTCGTCGTACATTTCACATTGATTTCTGCGGTTGTTTCACGCAGTTTTGTTTGTATGTTAGCACTGACAACGTCGCTGCTCTCGGTAGTTAAGTGAAAGCCATCGGCCACTATTGTTGGTCATGGTGAGAGGTAATACCTGAAACTTGGTATTCTCGGAACGCTATTAACACTGTGGGTCTCGGAATACTGAATTCCCTAACGATTTCTGAAACAGAATATCCTGTGCGTCTTCCCCAAACTACCATTCCGCGCACATAGCTTGTTAATACTCGTCGTGCGGCCACAATCACGTCGGAAACTTTGTCACATGAATCACCTGAGTACAAATGACAGCTTTGCAAACCCCTGCCATCTTATACCTTGTATACGTTGGTTGGCCGGTTTGTTTGCGGAGAGGGGATCAAAGAGCAAGAAGTCATCGGTCCCATCGTATTCGGGAAGGATGGAGAAGGAAATCGGCGGTGCCCTTTCAAAGGAACCACCCCAGAAATTGCCTGAAGCGATTTAGGGAAATCACAGTAAGACTAAATCCGGATGGCCGGAAGCGGGTTTGAACCGTCGTCCTCCCGAATGCGAGCCCATTGTGCTAGCCACTGCGCCACCTCTCTCGCTCTCTTGTATACATGATACTACCGCCATCTGCATATGTGCAAATCTGTATCTCATGACTTTTGTCACCTCAATGTGAAGCGCCGAGGAAACCGATGGAAAAAATACACTGAAGGGAGGCGGGACTCTCAGCTGATGTGGTAGAAGGAGAAATGGAAGTCGATTTGGAGGACATGGTGTGAATCTGCCTCACTTATTTCACTGTTAATTTTCAAACTAAGGTAAGAGAGT
Source organism: Schistocerca piceifrons (assembly GCF_021461385.2). Classification (NCBI taxonomy): domain Eukaryota; kingdom Metazoa; phylum Arthropoda; class Insecta; order Orthoptera; family Acrididae; genus Schistocerca; species Schistocerca piceifrons. Next base: position 383,940,505 of record NC_060145.1, read on the forward strand.
AAAATCTTGTGGCCGAGCGGTTCTAGGCGCTCCAGTCCGGAACCGCGCTGCTGCTACGGTCGCAGGTTCGAATCCTTCCTCGGGCATGAATGTGTGTTATGTCCTTAGGTTTAAGTATTCTAAGTCTAGGGGACTGATGACCTCATATGTTGAGTCCCATAGTGCTCAGAGCCATTTGAACCATTTCTTAAAATCTTGGGAAAGGAAAGTCAGATTACCTTTCCGCGAAGAAGAGAGAGAAAACATTAATTAAAAAGTGAACAGAAGGTGTGAATAGGCTTTCCCGGTTCTTACATGAGAGGTTCTGAAAAATATCATTTCTTTTATCCAAGTAATCGGTAGCTACATGCGCAGATGTCGCCGACGAAAAGCAGTGAGCCCGGTGTCACATGTTATTGTCAGGTTTCATTACAAAGGAACTATTTGCATAGTAATAGTGATAATGACCGCACTTCGCTAAGAATGTGGATTGTAAGCTCGACCTTCAAGCGTTGAAACTTGAAATATTCAGGAGCGAGTCGCTGCGTCTCCAAATAGATCACTTTCCACGAATTCAAAAGGCTGAAAAATATATAAAAGTCTTTATCGTTAGTGGGTAACAACAGTGAACATAGCACTACTAAATAATGACATAGATAATTTAAATATAAATTATTATTTCATAGTATCATTTACAGGACATAAAACTTACAACCATTTAGTGGTAATGTTCGAGGAAGGAGGAAATAACGACTACACAATTTTCGTGTTTTGTAAACCGAACAATGGCGATAATAGCCATGATGACGGAATAAGTTCGTACTCTTAGGATTGGCCTTTTTGCTGATGCCACTGAAACGAAATGATTTGCTTCAACAGGAGTTCCACGTTTGGTCCCTTGGTATAAGGATCATGAAAGAAGGTTGTATACGTGGTCGGAGAGACCCGGAAATACCTAAAGGTTTCAGATTGATCACACAATGGCAGGAACCAGATTTTAAATTGTAAGATATTTCCAGGGGCAGACGTAGACTCTGAACACAATTAGTTGATTAGGAAATTTAGATTAAAACTGAAGGAATTTCGAAAATGTTCGAAATGAAGGAGATGTGACCTGGATAAGTTGAAAGAACCAGAGGTTGTTGAAAAGTTTCAGAAGGACCATTTGGCAACTATTGACTAGAAAGGTGGGGAAGAAATAGAGTCGAAGACCAATGGATAGCACTGAGATACGAAATAGTAAGGCAGCGGAGGATCAGTTAGTAACAAGACAAGGCCTAGTAGAAATCCTTCAGCGAGACAGGAGATATTGAATTAAATTGACGAAAAGAGAAAATATAAAAATGCAGCAAATGATCCAAGTGTAAGGAAACACAAACATCTAAAAAATTAGATTGATAGGAAGCAAAAAATGGTTAAACAGGATTGACTAGAGGACAAATGTAAGAATTTAGAAGAAAATATTACCAGAGGAAAGATACATACTGGCTACTGGAAAATTAAAGAGATCTTTGGAGAAAACAGAAGCCGCTGTTTGAATACCAAGAACTCATATGGAAAACCACTCCTAGGCATAGAACGAAAAGCAGATTGGTGGAAGGAGTATATAACGATGTACTTGAGGGAAGTGGAAGATGACATAAGTAATTTGAAACAAGATTCTGGGAATAGAAAACATTCCTTTGGAACTACTGATTGCTTTGGGGGAGCCAGACATGAGAAAACTCTTCTATCTGGTGAGAAAGATGTATGAGACGGGAGAAATAGACTCAGACATAAAGAATAATATAATAACTCAAATTCCAAAGAAAGCAGTTGCTAACAGATGTGGAAATCGCCGAACTATGTTTAATTAGTCATGATTGCAAAATACTAACAGAAATTCTTTACAGAGAAATGGAAAAACTGGTAGAAACCGATCCTTGGGGAATGATCATGTTAGATTCTGGAGGAAAGTAGGAACACACAAGGCAATAAGGGCGCTAGACTTCTCATAGAAGAAGGATTAAGGAAAGTCAAACCTATGTTTATAGCATTTGTAGACTTCGAGAAAGTTTCTGACAGCGTTGACTGGAGTACTCTTCTTCAAATTATAAAGATGGCAGGGGTAAAATACAGGGCGCGAGAAAACTATTTAAAATTTGTACAGAAACCAGATGGCAGTTATAAATGAAAGGAAAGTTGCATGAAAGGGAAGCAGTGGTTGAGAAGGGACTGGGACAGAGTTGTAGTCTACATCCAACATTATTCAATCTGTGCAATGAGCAAGCACTGAAATAAACAAAAGAAAAATTTGGAGAAGGAATTATAGTTCAGGAAGAAGAAATGACGACATTGTAAGAGATAGCAATGGATATGAAAGATCAGCTGAACGGAATGAACAACGTCTTCAATTGGGGGGGGGGGGGGGGGGGGGGTGTAAGATGAACATCAACAGAAGCAGAACAAGGATAATCGAATATATAGTGGAATGGAATCGAGTGATGCTGACGGAATTAGGAAATGAGACACTGAAAGTAGTAGATGAATTCTGCTATTTGGGCAGCAAAATACCTAATGATGGTCGATTTAGAGACGATATAAAATGTAGACTGGCAATGGCAAAAGAAGCGTAAGAAAAGCTTTCCTGAACAAGAGGAATTTTTTAACAAAGGATATAGATTTAAGTGTCAGTAGGGGTTTTCTAAGAGTATTTGTATGAAGTGTAGCCATGAATGGAAGTGAACCATGGATGATAAATGGTTTAAGCAAGAACCGAATGTGGTGCTACAGAAGAATGCTGAAGTTTAGATGGTTAGATCACGTAATTAATGAAGTACTGAATAGAATTGGGGAGAAAAGAAATTTGTGTCACCGTTTGACTAGAAGAAGGAATGTGTTGGTAGAACATTCTAAGACATTAAGGGATCACCAAGTTAGTACTGGAGGGAAACTTAGGGGGTACAAATCGTAGAAGGGGACCAAGAGATGAATACAGTAAGAAGATTCAGAAGGATGTAGGTTGCAGTATGTGCGTGGAGATGAAGTTTGCACAGGATAAAGTAACATGGAAAACCCTTGCTCTAGAGCACGGTAGCTCTGCGTGTTCGGTCAGAGGGTTGGGTGCCCTTTGCAGTAAAAAACTGAGTGAAGGGATAAACAATGTACGTGAACGGGTATTTTGTGACGTATGTCCCTACCAAATGCAACGAATGATAACGAACATAATGTTCAACTTAAGAAAAGAGTGGTAGCGTCTCTGATGAGTAATCAAAACGTCTTCGGTCCTGGGTTCGAAACGCGCCACCACTTAAATTCTGATTAATAATCAGCACTTGATTAATAATCAGCGCTGGTGGCCGAAGACTTCCGGCATAAGTCACCCTCATTCTGCCAACGGCCTCGTCAAAGAGGGCAAAGGACCGGACAGAGGTTCAAGGCACTCTCTTGTCCTACAGGTGGGAATCTACCCCTAAAGACGGAAGTGTCATCAATGATCAACGGCATGAGGACGCAGAAGGCAATGGATACCACCGAAATCAAAGACACACAACGTGTATCCACAGAACATGCGGCCTGTAATTGGAAAAGTGCCATGATGATCTCCCCATTGGCAAATAATTACGGAATAGTCCCCCAGTCGAATCTCTGGAAGGCGACTGCCTAGGGGGATGTGACCATGAGAAAAAGATTGAACAGTCACCAAAAGGATACCGTTCTGAGAGTCGGTGCATGGAATTTCAGAAAAATGTGGTAAGGAAGTTAGAAAATGTGAAAAGGGAAATTCAAAGACTCAATCTAGATATAGCAGGCGTCAGTGAAGTCAAATGGAAAGGACACATGTATTTCTGGTCAGATGTGTTTAGGATGATATCAACAGAAGTAGATAATGGTACAACGGTAGTAGTATTCATTATGAATAGGAAGTTAGGAGAGAGAGTGTGTTGCTGTGAACAATTCAGTGATATGATTGTTCTTATCAGAATCGGCAACAAACGAACACCGACAACGGTGTTTCAGGTACACATGCTGACGTTGCAAGCTGAAGAGGAAGAGATAGAGAAAATATTTGAGGGTATTCAAAGGCTAATACAATACTTAAAAGGAGATGAAAATCTAGTAGTCAGGCGGACTGGAATGCAGTTGCAGAGGAATTGGTGGAAGAAAAGGATGCAGGAGAATATGGGGTTGGGACAAGGAATGGGAGATAAAAAAACACTGTGTACTGTTAGAAATTTCAGCTCACAACAGCGAACACTCAGTTCAAGAATCACAAGAGGAGGCATACTTGGAAAATGTCGGGTGGAGCGGAAAGATTTCACGTAGATTACATCGTTGTCAGACAAAGACTCCGAAATCAGATACTGGATTGTAAGGCGTACCCAGAAGCAGATGCAGACTCATTGTCAGACCACAATGTAGTAGTAATGAAAAGTAGGTTGAAGTTTAAGAGCTTGGTCAGAAAGAATCAAGACACAAAGAAGTGGGTTACGGAAGTACTAAGGAGTGACGAGATACGCTTCAAGTTCATTAAGGCTAACAATAATGAACAGCTCAGTAGGCAGTACAGTTGAAGAGGAATGGACATGTCTAAAAAGCACAATCAGAAGTTGGTAAGGAAAACATAGGTACAAAGAAGGTAGCTGCGAAGAAATCATGGGTAACAGAAGAGATACTTCAGTTGATCGATGAAAGAAGGAAGTACAAAAATGTTCAGTGAAATTCAGTAATACAGAAATAAAAGTCGCTGAGGAATGAAGTAAATATGAAGCGCTGCGAAGCTATGACGGAATGGCTGCTTGAAAAATGTGAAGAAATCGAAAAAGAAATGATTGTCAGAACGACTAACTGAGCATATAGGAAATTACAACGGGAATTTCACTGCTAAATGCAGAGGAGAAAGTGGGTAGGTGGAAATTCATTCAAGGCCTCTATGAGGGAGAAGATTTGTAGAATTTAAAAGAACTTTCGAGGACTTACAGATCTAATAAGGCAGAAGGGATATATAAAATTCCATCAGAATTTCTAAAACCATTGTGGGAAGTGACAACAAAACCACTATTCACGTTGATATGTAGAGTGTATGAGTCTGACGACATAACATTTTACTTTCGAAAAAATATCATCCACACAATTCCGAAGACCGGAGAAGTTGACAAGTGTGATAATTATCGCACAATCAGCTTAACAGCTCACGTTTCTAAGTTGCTGACAGGAATAACAGACAAAAAATGTAAAATAATACTGAAGATGAGTTAGATGATGCTCAGTTTGGCCTTAGGGAATGTAAAGGCACCAGAAAGGCAGTTCTGACGTTGCGGTTGATAATGGAAGCAACACTAAAGTAAATTTAGGCATGTTCATAGGATCTGCCGACCTGGAAAATCTGTTCCACATCGTAAAATGGTACAAGATGTTCGAAATTCAGAGAAAAGTAGGATTAGGTATAGGGACACACGCCTAATATACAATTTGTACAATAGCCAAAAGGGAATAGCAAGAGTGGACGACCAAGAACGAAGTGCTCGGATTAAAAAGGGTACGCGACATGGATGTAGTCTTTTGCCCCTACTGTTCAATCTGTACATCGAACAGCAATGATGGAAATAAACGAAAGGTTCAGGAGTGGAATTAAAATTCAAGGTGACAGGATATCAATGTTTTGATTCGCTGAAGATATGGCTATCCTGAGTGAAAGTGAAGAAGAATTACATGATCTACTGAATGGAGAGAACAGTGTAATGAATGCAGGTTATGGACTGAGAGTAAAACGAAGAAAGACGAAGGTAATGAGAAGTAATAGAAATGAGGACAGCACGAAACTTAACGTCAGTATTGATGGTCACGAAGTAGATGAAGTTAAGGAATTCTGCTACCTAGGCAGTAGAATAACCAATGACGGCGGAGCAAGGAGGACATCAACAACAGACTAACACTGGCAAAAAGGACCAAGACAAGTCAACTAGTATCACACATAGGACTCCATTTCAGGAAGAAATTTCTGAGAATGTACGTTCGGATCACAGCATTGTATGGTAGTGAAACGTGGATTATGGGAAAACCGGAACAGAAGAGAATTACTTATCTGAGATATGGCGCTATGGACGAATGTTGAAAATTAGGTGGATTGGTAAGGTGTGGAATGACGAGTTTCTGCGCAGAATCGGATAGGAAATGAATATGTGGAAAACACTGATAAGGATAAAGGGCATGATGATAGAACTTCTGTTAAGATATGAGGGAATTACTTCCATGGTACTAGAGGGAGCTGTAGAGGGCAAATATTGTAGAGGAAAACAGAGATAGGAATACATTCAGCAAATAATTGAGGACGTATGTTGCAAGTGCTACTCTGAGATGAAGAGGTCAGCACAGGAGAGGAATTCGTGGCGGCCAGCATCAAACCACTCACAAGACTGGACTCAAAATCATAAAAAAAAGGAAATTGAGAAGAACGAACTTTGCTAGATCCCATATGTCATTTAAAATGGGCACAGCACCTGACGATATGGTACGCGATGCACTGTGTCGTTCACATTTCAAGTAATTGGACAGCAGCCATGACACTGTTGACGTGATAAGGCGAGTCGCTGTGCCCTATCTTTGAGGTACCCGAGACGTTATATTTCAAAAATGACCTACGTCGATACAGAAGATGATGGACTGTTACTGTTGCTAGGATTTTATCCATGCCTCTGTTCCTTGAAACCATAAGGTCATGGGCTGCCAATAAACTGGTTGGCCATCTCCCGCTACCCACTACAATCAGTTATGTCTATAAAAAGTTGAAGCATCACGGAATGACTGTTTTATACGATATTTAGTCCCATTGGAGCCGTTGAAACAGGTCTTTGTGCTAAATTTCGTATCTCGTGTCTCCAATAATCTAAAAATTTAATCGCGTTCTTCCTGCTGCACTGTATAAGCATATCAATAAATCTCTTTATTTGCTGTCTTTCCTGGTGTTGCAATTTTAACTGTCAGCAGTGTTTTGTTTTATGTGTCATCCACAGATTAAACTGGTCTACAATGAAGCTTTTTTCGTAGAGCTAATAGCTCTTTCTGGTATATGGTTGGGTGCTGATTTAAGGTACAGTACTTAGAATGTTCAGACGTACGGAATTTTGCCACAGATTTAGAATTTATGTGGCATGTGCAAAATGTGACTAATTAAAAGTTATAATAACACCAAAACTCCTTTGTGAATGTTTGCAATAAAACCTGCTACAAAAATATGTTTATTTATATTGTCTGTATTACAGCTACGTATATATTTCGGTGATATTTTGATGAGGCCTATATGTTTCTTTCACATTACGGTTTTCTCATGAACGAGCAACTGGTGATAAATTGCGGGTGCCTTCTTTTGCGAATTTAATTGCTTCGAACACAACTTTGAGAAGCCTGTAGCGAAACAGTATCAACAGTCATTCTCTTTGGTACAAATATTTTGGATCGGGACAAATCCTGAGCCTCAAGTGGAGTGTGCTGAAGTTGTGAGAGAGGACCCTCGCTTCATATGGAAATGGGATAGTCGTGCAAAACTCGGACACTAGTCTCAGAAAATGTGGCCAACTAGTACGCCAAACGTTGGAGGGATAAACGAACTGTTTTTTTTTTTTTTTTGGTCATCAGTCTACTGACTGGTTTGATGCGGCCCGCCACGAATTCCTTTCCTGTGATAACCTCTTCATTTCAGAGTAGCACTTGCAACCTACGTCCTCAATTATTTGCTTGTATTCCAATCTCTGTCTGCCTCTACAGTTTTTGCCCTCTACAGCTCCACTACCATGGAAGCCATTCCCTCATGTCTTAGCAGATGTCCTATCATCCTGTCCATTCTCCTTATCAGTGTTTTCCACATATTCCTTTCCTCTCCGATTCTGCGTAGAACCTCCTCATTCCTTACCTTATCAGTCCACCTAATTTTCAACATTCGTCTATAGCACCACATCTCAAATGCTTCGATTCTCTTCTGTTCCGGTTTTCCCACAGTCCATGTTTCACTGCCATACAATGCTGTACTCCAGACGCACATCCTCACAAATTTCTTCGTCAAATTAAGACCGGTATTTGATATTAGTAGACTTCTCTTGGCCAGAAATGCCTTTTTTGCCGTATCGAGTCTGCTTTTGATGTCCTCCTTGCTCTGTCCGCCATTGGTTATTTTACTGCCTAGGTAGCAGAATTCCTTAACTTCATTGACTTCGTGACCATCAATCCTGATGTTAAGTTTCTCGCTGTTCTCATTTCTACTACTTCTCATTACCTCCGTCTTTCTCCGATTTACTCTCAAACCATACTGTGTACTCACTAGACTGTTCATTCCGTTCAGCAGATTATTTAATTCTTCTTCACTTTCACTCAGAATAGCAATGCCATCAGCGAATCGCATTATTGATATCCTTTCACCTTGTATTTTAATTCCACTCCTGAACCTTTCTTTTATTTCCATCATTGCTTCCTCGATGTACAGATTGAAGAGTAGGGGCGAAAGGCTACAGCCTTGTCTTACACCCTTCTTAATACGAGCACTTCGTTCTTGATCGTTCACTCTTATTATTCCCTCGTGGTTGTTGTACATATTGTATATGACCCGTCTCTCCCCATAGCTTACCCCTACTTTTTTCAGAATCTCGAACAGCTTGCACCATTTTATATTGTCGAACGCTTTTTCCAGGTCGACAAATCCTATGAAAGTGTCTTTATTTTAGCCTTGCTTCCATTATTAGCCGTAACGTCAGAATTGCCTCTCTCGTCCCTTTACTTTTCCTAAAGCCAAACTGATCGTCACCTAGCGCATTCTCAATTTTCTTTTCCGTTCTTCTGTATATTACTTTTGTAAGCAGCTTCGATGCATGAGCTGTTAAGCTGATTGTGCGATAATTCTCGCACTTGTCAGCTCTTGCCGTCTTCGGAATTGTGTGGATGATGCTTTTCCGAAAGTCAGATGGTATGTCGCCAGACTCATATCTTCTACACACCAACGTGAATAGTCGATTTGTTGCCACTTCCCCCAATGATTTTAGAAATTCTGATGGAATGTTGTCTATCCCTTCTGCCTTATTTGACCGTAAGTCCTCCAAAGCTCTTTTAAATTCCGATTCTAATACTGGATCCGCAATCTCTTCTAAATCGACTCCTGTTTCTTCTTCTATCACATCAGACAAAACTTCACCGTCATAGAGGCTTTCAATGTATTCTTTCCACCTATCTGCTCTCTCCTCTGCATTTAACAGTGGAATTCCCGTTGCACTCTTAATGTTACCACCGTTGCTTTTAATGCCACCAAAGGTTGTTTTGACTTTCCTGTATGCTGAGTCTGTCTTTTCGACAATCATATCTTTTTCGATGTCTTCACATTTTTCCTGCAGCCATTTCTTCTTAGGTTCCCTGCACTTCCTATTTATTTCATTCCTCAGCGACTTGTACTTCTGTATTCCCGATTTTCCCGGAACATGTTTGTACTTCCTTCTTTCATCAATCAACTGAAGTATTTCTTCTGTTACCCATGGTTTCTTCGCAGCTATCTTCTTTGTACCTATGTGTTCCTTCCCAGCTTCTGTGATGGCCCTTTTTAGACATGTCCATTCCTCTTCAACTGTACTGCCCACTGCGCTATTCCTTATTGCTGTATCTATAGCGTTAGAGAACTTCAAACGTATCTCGTAATTCCTTAGTACTTCCGTATCCCACTTCTTTGCGTATTGTTAGACGTTTAAAAGTTTGGCTTCTACTTCATGTAAGATTCGACATTACCAAAAAATGTAGTAAAGGCCCAACAAAATAAGGCGGCACAAGTATGTGGAATGTCAGTTACTGTGGCTACTAGAAAGAAAATGAAACGGGAAAGTATTAATCATCTCTGACATTCGCACACTAACGAAAGTTGTAGTATTTGATGAGAAAAATGAATGAAATTTGGAAAGGTCAAAATATCAGCCAACTAAATGCAAATAAAGGATTATGAAAGAATAGGCATTTCGGCTGCAAAATGGTATTTTATTTATTTAATTTGAGGCGTGTTTCATTCTGACAGGAGCGTCGTGAAACATTTGGCGGAAAACGAGTTTCCTCAGTACAAATTTACGACCCAGATATCGGCTATAAAGTTACATTGTTAATTAAAAAAACAACTGGGAAACCACGACCCGAGTTGCGAAAAGAGCGTAACCAAATACATATTACGCGGGTGAAAACACTGTAGAGTCACTGGCAAGTGTGTAGAAAGTCCCACAGTCATCAAAAATGGCAATTTATCCAGTAAATCATACAGGACACGTCCTACTACGGGAATGTATAAGAATATGATTCAAGACGAAGAGCGGTAAGCGGAGAAATGTAGCTATATAGCTGCTTCCTGGCTCACAGATTTGTACTGAGGAAACTTGTTTTCCCCCGATGTCTGATGATGCTACTGTGAGAGTGGCATGCATCACAAATTAAATAAATAAAAAATCATTTTGTAACCGAGGCTGCCTGTTCTTTCTTCAACATCTCAAGAGGTTGCTGTAACATTATCTGAAAGATGCAGTGGTGTGATTTTCAATAAGGGTTTACTGGAATCCTTCATCTAAGTTCCGACAGTTTTAAAATTCAAACTTTTAAAAATGGCTGAGAAACAGCAACTGTGTAAATCAGAAGAGGTTTAAAAAATCCATCCTGTTCCAAAACAAAAGTTTATTATGTCGTGACTTAGGTTCCAATGTTTCTATAAATATCTTCTTCAGAAAGAGTGGGCATTTTCAAATCATATGATGGTACATGCGGTTCTGGTCATATATAAAATCGACAAAACAAGAATTATCCCAAGCCATGGCACTAGACAGCAACCACGTTACATACATCGAACTTCGGAATGATTGCTCACTAATAAATTCCCATAGGTAGAGGCTCCTGTCCACATAAAATTGTAACAGTACAAAATACTCTGAAGTGCCAAAGAAACTGGTATAGGCTTGCGTACACAGATATAGAGATATGAAAACAGGCAGAATATGGCGCTGGGGTCCGCAACGCCTATATAGGACAACAAGAGTCTGGTTCAGTTGTTATATCGGTTATTGCCTCCCCCCCCATGAACCATGGACCTTGCCGTTGGTGGGGAGGCTTGCGTGCCTCAGCGATACAGATAGCCGTACCGTAGGTGCAACCACAACGGAGGGGTATCTGTTGAGAGGCCAGACAAACGTGTGGTTCCTGAAGAGGGGCAGCAGCCTTTTCAGTAGTTGCGAGGGCAACAGTCTGGATGATTGACTGATCTGGATTTGTAACAATAACCAAAACGGCCTTGCTGTGCTGGTACTGCGAACGGCTGAAAGCAAGGGGAAACTACAGCCGTAATTTTTCCCGAGGGCATGCAGCTTTACTGTATGATTACATGATGATGGCGTCCTCTTGGGTAAAATATTCCGGAAGTAAAATAGTCCCCCATTCGGATCTCCGGGCGGGGACTACTCAAGAGGATGTCGTTATCAGGTGAAAGAAAACTGGCGTTCTACGGATCGGAGCGTGGAATGTCAGATCCCTTAATCGGGCAGGTAGGTTAGAAAATTTAAAAAGGGAAATGGATAGGTTGAAGTTAGATATAGTGGGAATTAGTGAAGTTCGGTGGCAGGAGGAACAAGACTTCTGGTCAGGTGACTACAGGGTTATAAACACAAAATCAAATAGGGGTAATGCAGGAGTAGGTTTAATAATGAATAGGAAAATAGGAATGCGGGTAAGCTACTACAAACAGCATAGTGAACGCATTATTGTGGCCAAGATAGATACGAAGCCCACGCCTACTACAGTAGTACAAGTTTATATGCCAACTAGCTCTGCAGATGACGAAGAAATTGAAGAAATGTATGATGAAATAAAAGAAATTATTCAGATTGTGAAAGGAGACGAAAATTTAATAGTCATGGGTGACTGGAATTCGAGTGTAGGAAAAGGGAGAGAAGGAAACATAGTAGGTGAATATGGATTGGGGGACAGAAATGAAAGAGGAAGCCGCCTGGTCGAATTTTGCACAGAGCACAACATAATCATAACTAACACTTGGTTTAAGAATCATGAAAGAAGGTTGTATACATGGAAGAACCCTGGAGATACTAAAAGGTATCAGATAGATTATATAATGGTAAGACAGAGATTTAGGAACCAGGTTTTAAATTGTAAGACATTTCCAGGGGCAGATGTGGACTCTGACCACAATCTATTGGTTATGACCTGTAGATTAAAACTGAAGAAACTGCAAAAAGGTGGGAATTTAAGGAGATGGGACCTGGATAAACTAAAAGAACCAGAGGTTGTACAGAGATTCAGGGAGAGCATAAGGGAGCATTGACAGGAATGGGGGAAATAAATACAGTAGAAGAAGAATGGGTAGCTTTGAGGGATGAAGTAGTGAAGGCAGCAGAGGATCAAGTAGGTAAAAAGACGAGGGCTAGTAGAAATCCTTGGGTAACAGAAGAAATATTGAATTTAATTGACGAAAGGAGAAAATATAAAAATGCAAAAGTGAAACAGGCAAAAAGGAAAACAAACGTCTCAAAAATGAGATCGACAGGAAGTGCAAAATGGCTAAGCAGGGATGGCTAGAGGACAAATGTAAGGATGTAGAGGCCTATCTCACTAGGGGTAAGATAGATACCGCCTACAGGAAAATTAAAGAGACCTTTGGAGATACGAGAACGACTTGTATGAATATCAAGAGCTCAGATGGAAACCCAGTTCTAAGCAAAGAAGGGAAAGCAGAAAGGTGGAAGGAGTATATAGAGGGTCTATACAAGGGCGATGTACTTGAGGACAATATTATGGAAATAGAAGAGGATGTAGATGAAGATCAAATGGGAGATATGATACTGCGTGAAGAGTTTGACAGAGCACTGAAAGACCTGAGTCGAAACAAGGCCCCCGGAGTAGACAATATTCCATTGGAACTACTGACGGCCGTGGGAGAGCCAGTCCTGACAAAACTCTACCATCTGGTGAGCAAGATGTATGAAACAGGCGGAATACCCTCAGACTTCAAGAAGAATATAATAATTCCAATCCCAAAGAAAGCAGGTGTTGACAGATGTGAAAATTACCGAACTATCAGCTTAATAAGTCACAGCTGCAAAATACTAACACGAATTCTTTACAGACGAATGGAAAAACTAGTAGAAGCCAACCTCGGGGAAGATCAGTTTGGATTCCGTAGAAACACTGGAACACGTGAGGCAATACTGACCTTACGACTTTTCTTAGAAGAAAGATTAAGGAAAGGCAAACCTACGTTTCTAGCATTTGTAGACTTAGAGAAAGCTTTTGACAATGTTGACTGGAATACTCTCTTTCAAATTCTAAAGGTGGCAGGGGTAAAATACAGGGAGCGAAAGGCTATTTACAATTTGTACAGAAACCAGATGGCAGTTATAAGAGTCGAGGGACATAAAAGGGAAGCAGTGGTTGGGAAGGGAGTAAGACAGGGTTGTAGCCTCTCCCCGATGTTGTTCCATCTGTATATTGAGCAAGCAGTAAAGGAAACAAAAGAAAAATTCGGAGTAGGTATTAAAATTCATGGAGAAGAAATAAAAGCTTTGAGGTTCGCCGATGACATTGTAATTCTGTCACAGACAGCAAAGGACTTGGAAGAGCAGTTGAATGGAATGGACAGTGTCTTGAAAGGAGGATATAAGATGAACATCAACAAAAGCAAAACAAGGATAATGGAATGTAGTCTAATTAATTCGGGTGATGCTGAGGGAATTAGATTAGGAAATGAGGCACTTAAAGTAGTAAAGGAGTTTTGCTATTTGGGGAGCAAAATAACTGATGATGGTCGAAGTAGAGAGGATATAAAATGTAGGCTGGCAATGGCAAGGAAAGCGTTTCTGAAGAAGAGAAATTTGTTAACATCCAGTATAGATTTAAGTGTCAGGAAGTCATTTCTGAAAGTATTCGTATGGAGTGTAGCCATGTATGGAAGTGAAACATGGACGATAAATAGTTTGGACAAGAAGAGAATAGAAGCTTTCGAAATGTGGTGCTACAGAAGAATGCTGAAGATTAGATGGGTAGATCACATAACTAATGAGGAAGTATTGAATAGGATTGGGGAGAAGAGAAGTTTGTGGCACAACTTGACCAGAAGTAGGGATCGGTTGGTAGGACATGCTCTGAGGCATCAAGGGATCACCAATTTAGTATTGGAGGGCAGCGTGGAGGGTAAAAATCGTAGAGGGAGACCAAGAGATGAATACACTAAGCAGATTCAGAAGGATGTAGGTTGCAGTAGGTACTGGGAGATGAAAAAGCTTGCACAGGATAGAGTAGCATGGAGAGCTGCATCAAACCAGTCTCAGGACTGAAGACCACAACAACAACAACATCGGTTATTGCTGCCACAGTGGCAGATTTAAGTGAGTTTGAACGTGGTGTTATAGTCGGCGCACGAGTGATTGGACACAGCCTCTCCGAGGTAGCGATGAAGTAGGGATTTCACGAGTGTACCGTAAATATCAGTAATCCGTTAAAACATCAAATAGACATCGCTGCCGTCCGTAAAAGATCCTGCAAGACCGGGACCAACGACGACTAAAGAGAATCGTTCAATGTGTAAACCTTGCGCAAATTGAGAAGGACTTCAGTGCTGCACCATCATCAAGTGTCAGCGTGCGAACCATTCAAACAAACATCATCGATATGGGCTTGTACTGAACGGATGGACGTGTACGGGTATGGAGACAACCTCATGAATCTATGGATCTTGCATGTAGGCAGTTGGTGGAGGCTTTGTGATGATGTGGGATGTGTGCAGTTGGGGTGACATGGGACACCTAATACGTCTACATACGATTCTGACAGGTCACACGTACGTAAGCATCCTGTATGATCACCGGCATCCATTCATGTCCATCGTGAATTCCAACGGACTTGGCCAATTCCAGCAGCACAATACGACACACCACACATCCAGAATTGCCACAGAGTGGCTTCAGGAACACTCTTCTGAGTTCACTTTCGCTCACCATTAAACTCCAGAGATATGAACATTATTGAGCATATCTGGAATGCCTTGCAACGTGCTGTTCAGAACAGATTTCGATCCCCTCGTACTCTTACTGATTTATGAACAGCCTTGCACAATTCATGGCGACAGTTCACTCCAACCCTACCTCAGACATTAGTCGAGACCATGCAACGTCATTTTACGGCACTTCTGTGTGCTCGCGGGGCCCCTACGCTATATTAGGCATGCGTACCTGTTTCTTTGGCTCTTCAGTGTATTTGCGTACGTTACGTGTACATCAAGCGAGATACAAAGGCTAGTATCTGAGGAAAATAATTTTGTTGTTGTTGTTGTTGTTGTTGTTGTTGTGGTCTTCAGTCCTGAGACTGGTTTGATGCAGCTCTCCATGCTACTCTATCCTGTGCAAGCTTCTTCATCTCCCAGTACCTACTGCAACCTACATTCTTCTGAATCTGCTTGGTGTATTCATCTCTTGGTCTCCCTCTACGATTTTTACCCTCCACGCTGCCCTCCAACACTAAATTGGTGATCCCTTGATGCCTCAGAGCATGTCCTACCAACCGATCCCTTCTTCTAGTCAAGTTGTGCCACAAAATTCTTTTCTCCCCAATCCTATTCAACACCTCCTCATTAGTTATGTGATATACCCATCTAATCTTCAGCATTCTTCTGTAGCACCACATTTCGAAAGCTTCTATTCTCTTCTTGTCTAAACTACTTATCGTCCATGTTTCACTTCCATACTTCGCTACACTCCACACAAATATTTTCAGAAACGACTTCCTAACACTTAAATCAATACTCGATGTCAACAAATTTCTCTTCTTCAGAAACGCTTTCCTTCCCATTGCCAGTCTACATTTTATATCCTCTCTACTTCGACCATCATCAGTTATTTTGCTCCCCAAATAGCAAAACTCCTTTACTACTTTAAGTGTCTCATTTCCTAATCTAATACCCTCAACATCACCCGACTTAATTCGACTACA
Organism: Schistocerca piceifrons; assembly: GCF_021461385.2. Lineage (NCBI taxonomy): Eukaryota > Metazoa > Arthropoda > Insecta > Orthoptera > Acrididae > Schistocerca > Schistocerca piceifrons. Next base: position 383,956,456 of record NC_060145.1, read on the forward strand.
TTCCATTATCCTCGTTTTGCTTTTGTTGATGTTCATCTTATATCCTACCTTCAAGACACCATCCATTCCGTTCAACTGCTCTTCCAAGTCCTTTGCTGTCTCTGACAGAATTACAATGTCATCGGCGAACCTCAAAGATTTTATTTCTTCTCCACGGATTTTAATACCTACTCCGAATTTTTCTTTTGTTTCCTTCACTGCTTGCTCAATATACACATTGAATAACATCGAGGAGAGGCTACAACCCTGTCTCACTCCCTTCCCAACCACTGCTTCCCTTTCATGCCCCTCAACTCTTATAACTGCCATTTGGTTTCTATACAAACTGTAAATAGCCTTTAGCTCCCTATATTTTACCCCTGCCACCTTTAGAATTTGGAAGAGAGTATATAAAATAATTTTAGAAACATCGAAACCTAGGTCAGTTCTAATAAACATTTGTTTGCAGTTGGTTGGCTGATTTTTCAACCTCTGCATTTTTGAAGTTGTCTTCATCGGAATGGTTGAGGTACCTTTTTGCATTATATGCGGGTAAGTTCATTGAATAAAGGCAGAGGGCTCTTATCATATGAGACATTCATCTTACAAACGCAAATAATTACAAGCCATTACTTACGACTGCAGCAACATCGTATTCAGATGTGAAAATTAAATGTTAAGCGTAGGGGCTCCTGAACACAAGCCTCTTGTCAATCGACAAGATGACTTACCCTCACTAAAACACAATGATAGCGTGTGGATGTATAAAAATATGCATATGACATATAGTAAAAGTCAATGGCCCAAATGTACATGTTCTCGCGCTAAGGAAAGCTACATGCAAAGGGCACTAAATTTGTGCGCGTGCGTATTGTAATGTGTATAAGTTAACTTTTACGTCGAAAAGAGCCTTCCGATGAAGAGACACTACACTAAGCATTTAATCTTAAAACCGGAAATACTACGTTCCTGCAGTCTTTGGTTAAGGCTTGTGATTATTTGTGTTCGTTAGGTGTATCATTCATATGACAAGAGCAGTTTGATTTTATTCAATGTACTTTAGGAGCATGTGTGTAACAAAGTCCTGCTAAAGAACACACTTTTGAATTTATAGAAGTCAATATCAATATTTCCAATAAATCTTTACTTGCAACTGGTTAATTTATCAAGCTTTTTGCCATATGTTAGCTGAATTTACAGCCTTGTTTAAGATTTATGAATGTAATTTAAAGAATATCTTCGATATCCTTAAAACAAATTGTCTACTATTTTCTTGGCAGCTGCAGCGAGCTGATTACGAGACATAGAAACACGGTGATTAACTTCAACGTATTGGATGCCTGAATTAGCTTAAATCTGGACGTTCTGGACTCCACAGACAGCTACTTTCAAGAACATGTAGATGCTGTGAAGCAGGAAAAGGGAGAAAGGTTCCATCAAAACATGGAAAATAAATAAAATAAAAGGAAACGGGGCTAATAGGTACATTAGAGCCGCAAAACACGATAAAGGAAAAACTGCGAAGTATAAATTACTGGACCTGCGTTGTTATACAAAGGACTGAGATCATGGCAACATACAGCCCGTGAAACTACAACATGACTAAAATTTTCTGAAGCTGTATCTTGCAAAAGCCATGTGTTTCTTCTTATTTGCAATTACTATTTAGCTTCAAGTTCGTGTACATAGCTTATGTAAAACGTGCTGGGAGAGTATGTCCGCCGTCCTGATAGTCAAAAAAATGGTTCTGAGCACTATGGGACTTAACTTCTGAGGTCATCAGTCCCCTAGAACTTAGAACTACTTAAACCTAACTAACCAAAGGACATCACACACATCTATGCCCGAGGCAGGATTCGAACCTGCGACCGTAGCAGTCGCGCGGTTCCAGACTGTAGCGCCTAGAACCACTCAGCCACTCCGGCCGGCCCCTGATAGTCGCCTATAATTCCGGTCCACACACGAAGCCTAAGATGTTACTGGTTTCTGTCCTGCATTATGCAGTGAGGGGGACTGATAACGAATCAGTTCAGTCCCTTCATTACCCAACAAAACCAGCGAACCAACCTATACCATGAGATATTTGATCCGCCCATGAATATTGATCATAAAAAATTCCTTTGCAGTATCAGTAATTTGCTCCAAAACTTGGTTACATCTTTTTGATATTTCGTTTATAACCTAAATGTGAAGCGGTTTTGGACATTTGGTTCCAATATTTATTTATTTTTTTCTTGCATTGTGTTTTCCCCTAAAGTCTGTAAATGAATTTCTGATATAAACTGAGTATCCAAAATCCTCACGAAGAGTTGTCCCATCTGATGATACGTCGTGTATGACGCCCGAATTTTATTGCTAGACGCAGCGCATGGCGAGATGTAGACATATCTGAAGAGTGAACTAAAGGCAGGTATGTAGTGAACATGGCAGTACGTCCGGAGTATTCGACGTTTCAAGTGGGACGATAATCGCTGTAAGACGCATGGGTAGAGTTGTGCTCCCCCAAAACAATGGTCCGGTAGCTTTGGTACAGTAAAGAAAAAACGAAGTAGATGGTAGGGTTACCGGCAGTATTGGTAACATTGGTAAGGAAACAAACGTACATGAATGCTTGAGAGAAAAACTGGGAGTTAGTGACTTCTTTTGGCTTCTTTGTACATAATTAGAACCGAACTTCGTTCAGTGTTAATCCATTGAGTATTTTATATCCTTACAGAATGTAAATCACTTTTTTTTGCAACCAAAGTAATTATTTTACATTCAAGTGCAGTTCACTTGCACGAACATACAAAAATCTGGGTAATTATTGTTATTTATTTGTACTCGATAGAACGTATTTCATCATGATCAGAGGCAGTACTATCCTCTCTTATCAATAACAGGAACATAATGTTTACCTTATTTTGACGAGTTATTGAAGCGATGTTTGAATTATTTGGTTGGTGCATAAGCTCGTTGCGGTTTTGTTTTCCATGTTCGTCTTTCAGCTGCTGTGGCTTTATTTATCGATTGCCATTTTTTTTAGTAGTTGCTATTTAAGTTTAAATAACGTCGTTTTGTCAGTTGGAGATAGAGAGTGAAGCTGCGAAGGCTAGAAATCGGAGTGCCAAGAGGAGAAATAGCAACATTTCCGACATATTCTTCTGTTTGAGATCAGTAGAATGATGACAGCAACGGAGCCAGTCAGAAACATTTGCGCCGTGTATAGGAATAGTGCCACTGGACAGAGCGCGGCAAGAAAATGGTGTTTTCGTTTTAAGGAGGATCGTTTTGGCATTATTGATTCTCGACTTTCAGGAAGAACTTCGGGGTTTGACGAAAATCATTTAAAGGTATTCATCGACAATTATTCACATCAGTCTACTCGAGAATTGGCAGATGTGATAAACTTTGATCATTCCACTATCGTCGGACATTTGCCTGTAATGGGGAAGGCTAAAAAGTCTGGTGTAACTGTACCGAATGCTCAGAGCCAAAATCATAAAAACCAGCGAGTGGCTATATGTGCATCTCTTCTTGCTCATCAGTTGGCTCGTGAACAACATCGACCAATCGTATCCTGTACCGTGATTTCCCTAAATCGCTCCAAGCAAATGCCGGGATGGTTCCTTTGAAAGGGCTAGGCCGACTTCCTTCCCTATACTTCTGTAATGTGGTGAGACCGATGACCTCGCTGTTTGGTCTCTTCCCCGAAACAACCTGTAACACCATAGCTCTAATGCTGTACCGAATTATTTTGCTTTTGTTTCATTTAATGTTACATTGCTGTGCTTCTGTAAATGTGTTTGTTTGAATAGATAAAACAAAACTGTATACTCCATTCTTTGTAAAAACTTTGAGTCATGGTCTGATTCTATGCGATGTAGTATATCTCACGTTTAAATGCTTTGACCCATTTGGAGGGAACAAAACTTGCTGTATATGATTTTAATTTTGTGTGAATAATTTTTGGTAGAAACGTCAATATGTGCAAATGTTTTGTTTTATTTAATGTATTTGGTTGCTGTTATGTAAACTGCTGATCCTCACTTAGGGTTCTTAGTTAGTTTGTATGCAAACGGTGTAGTGGTTCCCCTCGGGAACGGAACTGTGTAGCGCGCGCAAATTGTGGTTGGCCTATGTAGAAAAGGTGGAACTGATAGTCAGTCGGGGACGAGCACGAGTCGGGGACGAGCTACCAAACTGTGCACTACCAAGTAAAAGATGCATATTGTGCTGGTTCCGAGAGAGGCTTTTTCTGCTACTTTGCAATGCCTCGGATGGATGGATAAATAGCTGGAACTATTCTGGAATTTGTATCAATCATCGCCACCAAGAAATGACAGAGTCCAGCAATTCTCCCTGCAATTCCACCTAACAACATGCAGTTGCCACCACATTGCGCAATCATTACATCGGAATACTACAATGATGTACAGTGAAGGATCAGCTTAATAGATGTGTTAGTGTGCTCAAATATAAGGTAATTTATATCTGAATTTATGTACCTACCCTGATTTTTCTCCTCATCATAACACCTCTCAGGTTCCTTTCCGTTTGAACTAAAGTAATTACCGAGTGTCCCTACTGTAAGAACATTTATGACCTATGTTACGCTAATTAATGCCTCTTGAACTTAGTAAAAAGAAAGTTAAAGTTAATGTGGCAAGAGAGTGAGTTAAAGTAAATGTTGTTCGCTGAAAATAATTTTCCTATTAAAACTGCTTACTAAAGTGCTGTTGCCAACTGAAAAATTAAAAGTTCTTAAGACTGAGACTTATAAAGTTTTGCTTAGCAAATGATCACCTTGATATCTGTAGTAAATGCAGGAAGGTGAGTCAGTTTCTTGCAATTTTGTCAACATTGTGTTTCGCTGTAGTAAAAGTGGAAAACTGCAATAGTAGGAAATTATACGTTCATAATTGCTAAATGTTTGTCTCTCTTGTGTATTGGAAGTGCATGTTAATCGTATAATTGGATCCACGGTTTGTCTATTGTGTTAATGCTGAGAAACAAGTAACTGAAAGACCATTAATTATGAAAACCATAATTTCTTTCTTCAAATGATAGTGAGAAGCAACCTTTCAGTGGATTCCAATTAACTTTCATTTTAAATAGTAAAGTATTTAACTGAGAGAGACTTAACCTATATCCACTTAATGATTCTGCAGTGAATGTTAATAGTAATGTTATAAAGACCATTCAGTTTAAACAAGCCCTGAAAGTAATAGTGTGTTTCGTCATCTATTATAATTTTACAAATAGTTTGTGCTGCTCTAGCTGTTTGTTCAAACCTTAACGTTAACATATGCAGGTGTCAGAGTTCATTTCACTCGCGTGTGGCCAAGTATAGGTTGTGTTTGTCCGTTAAAGTTACTAATAACTATTTACTTGAACGAGAATGTTAATCATTCTCTTGCCTAGTTAGGCTGGCGACCGTTTTCTTTATCAGTTACACAGTGCAGATAGGCAAAATTTTGTTTGTTACTGTTCAAATATTCACGTAATTCTGACTTTCATTTTCGATAAGCCATTCCCGTTAGGTACAGCACGGTCAACCTAGCAAAATTCCTCTCAGAGGGTAACACTGCTCTGTTGCTTTATACCATAATGGTTTTTACTAGATAATTATATTTCACGACCTACCTCCTACTTTAAGGTTATGGTATAGCAGTAGCAGACGGGAGTGTTATAAACCAACCAACGTATCCTGTACAGTCACTGCTGACGAGAAATGATGTCTTTATGCTGTCATAAGGAAAAGAAAATAGTAGTCGAACTAAAAGAAAGTAGCAGCTCTCCATACAAAGGCATGCACGCATCCACAGAACATAATGTTTATGCATCTGGCGGTATTAAGAACAGCTTCCCAACGATGTAACCAACACTGCTGACACTTTTTGGAAACAACTGAGACGTCTTGCAGACAAAATCCAAGAACAACGATCAGGAAGACTGCGTGAAGTGATTGATGACGGAGGGCAAACTTCAGTGACACCGACACACTTTCATTGGGTTTGTCGACCGAGAAAAGAGACCACAATTTGAATGGTGTTAGATGTTTTCTCTGTTTAGGCGTAAGGTAGCTCCTGACCACGTAACCGAAGCCTTGGGCATCTGAAGGCAATAGCTTGAGCAAAAGAGTTAGTGAACATTCAACTCAGTGTTTTCTGAATTACGCATCGGTGCACCGAGTTTGGCTTGTGAGGCCGTCAGCCATGTCGTGGTGGTCATGCAAAGAAGTTCATGACGAGAAAAATCGAGAAATTAGAGCGCATGCAAAGGGTTACTAGACAATTATTCTTCTCACAAGCCATTCGCGAGCCTAACAGTGTAGGGGGAATCAGTTAGTTGTACTATCAGAAGTAACTTCCACCAAGCACCATTACATGATCAGCGGAGTGTAGTGTACATAGGTGTAGATCTTACTTCTACTGTCGGAACAATTTCCAAGACAGAAGGCGAGAGAGAAGATGGATCACAGAAAGCTGAAAGCTGATGCCAGAGACAGAGCGTCCTGTCTGCAACCAACGCTCCAGCCGACGACCAGCAACCAGCACGTGATCTGAAGATCTCGTCTGTAAACAATGATAAGGTACAGGTTAGTTGTTTTGAGGAAGTGTGCAGTAAAGATATTTCACGCGCACCCATTGTGATTCTTGTATTCGGATTGAGAAACGACTTACTTCTATTTTCAAAATCGTAAATTACGTCAAAAATTTTGTTGGTCAAATACGTGTACAGGTACTTAACATTGTTTGCTTGCTATAGGAATGCTGTTAACATGGTTTAGCGTTGTCTAATTACTGTTAACTGCTGGGCGATTTAATGAAACATTACTGGGAAGTTGTACATAAATGCAAATTTGAAAGTTCCATATTGTTTCCAGTTATGATAACTCAGATTTGCATTACCAGTTTTTTTCAATTGCATGACAAACTGAAAAATTAGTCTATGGCCGACCTATGGCACATAGGCAATGTTAAAGATGCCCCTTGACATTTCTGCCATCACACTGTCAAGTACATTCACGTAAACCGTGGTGAAGGACCAGACTTGATATTGTTTATTTGCTTAGATAATTATTCACATATCGTACAAACATAACATCGTTTAAGCATCCCTAACTTAGAAAAACAACTGAAAAAGTTGAAAAAAGAAATAAATCGCCATGTCCGGATGGAATCCCAGTTCGGTTTTACATACAGTACTCAACGACATTGGCCCCTTAACTAGCTTGCATTTACCGCGAATATCTCGCCCAGCGCAAAATCTCAAGCGACTGGAAAAAATCGCAGGTACCTCCTGTACAAAGAAAGGACAAAAGAACTTGCCCGCAAAATTACAGATTAATATCCTGAACATCCCTGTGCTTCAGAGCCCTTGAACATATTCTCATCTCGAATATAATAAATTTTCTTGAGACCGAGAAGCTTATGTCCACGAATCGGCGTGGATTTAGAAAGCATCACTGGTGCGAATCTCAGCTTCCCATTTTGTGATAAGATATACTGCAAAATGTGGAAGAAGGCAAAACGCAGATTCCATAACTCTAGATTTCCGGAAAGCATTTGACACGGTGCACCGTTGCAGAGTGTTAAGGAAGGTACCAGCATATGGAGTAGGTTCCCAGACATGTAAGTGGCTCTAAGACTAATTGATAGAACACAGAATGTTGTTCTCGATGGCGACTGTTCATCACAGACAACTAACGCAACACATTTGGTTTTTATTAGCAGTTTCAATAGAACATACACTCCTGGAAATTGAAATAAGAACACCGTGAATTCATTGTCCCAGGAAGGGGAAACTTTATTGACACATTCCTGGGGTCATATACATCACATGATCACACTGACAGAACCACAGGCACATAGACACAGGCAACAGAGCATGCACAATGTCGGCACTAGTACAGTGTATATCCACCTTTCGCAGCAATGCAGGCTGCTATTCTCCCATGGAGACGATCGTAGAGATGCTGGATGTAGTCCTGTGGAACGGCTTGCCATGCCATTTCCACCTGGCGCCTCAGTTGGACCAGCGTTCGTGCTGGAAGTGCAGACCGCGTGAGACGACGCTTCATCCAGTCCCAAACATGCTCAATGGGGGACAGATCCGGAGATCTTGCTGGCCAGGGTAGTTGACTTACACCTTCTAGAGCACGTTGGGTGGCATGGGATACATGCGGACGTGCATTGTCCTGTTGGAACAGCAAGTTCCCTTGCCGGTCTAGGAATGGTAGAACGATGGGTTCGATGACGGTTTGGATGTACCGTGCACTATTCAGTGTCCCCTCGACGATCACCAGTGGTGTACGGCCAGTGTAGGAGATCGCTCCCCACACCATGATGCCGGGTGTTGACCCTGTGTGCCTCGGTCGTATGCAGTCCTGATTGTGGCGCTCACCTGCACGGCGCCAAACACGCATACGACCATCATTGGCACCAAGGCAGAAGCGACTCTCATCGCTGAAGACGACACGTCTCCATTCGTCCCTCCATTCACGCCTGTCGCGACACCACTGGAGGCGGGCTGCACGATGTTGGGGCGTGAGCGGAAGACGGCCTAACGGTGTGCAGGACCGTAGCCCAGCTTCATGGAGACGGTTGCGAATGGTCCTCGCCGATACCCCAGGAGCAACAGTGTCCCTAATTTGCTGGGAAGTGGCGGTGCGGTCCCCTACGGCACTGCGTAGGATCCTACGGTCTTGGCGTGCATCCGTGCGTCGCTGCGGTCCGGTCCCAGGTCGACGGGCACGTGCACCTTCCGCCGACCACTGGCGACAACATCGACGTACTGTGGAGACCTCACGCCCCACGTGTTGAGCAATTCGGCGGTACGTCCACTCGGCCTCCCGCATGCCCACTATACACCCTCGCTCAAAGTCCGTCAACTGCACATACGGTTCACGTCCACGCTGTCGCGGCATGCTACCAGTGTTAAAGACTGCGATGGAGCTCCGTATGCCACGGCAAACTGGCTGACACTGACGGCGGCGGTGCACAAATGCTGTGCACCGCGGTTCCTGGTGTGTCCGCTGCGCCGTGCGTGTGATCATTGCTTGTACAGCCCTCTCGCAGTGTCCGGAGCAAGTATGGTGGGTCTGACACACCGGTGTCAATGTGTTCTTTTTTTCATTTCCAGGAGTGTATTATTTCCTACTCATTTTGCTATAAAATCCAATTTTTAAACGTGATCTTCTTTCAATGCAACGACCTTACGCCACCTTACTGGGACGGCCTGTAATTCCCGCATGGTACCACTATACCGGTCGACGTGACAGCCTACGTCTTGCTGTTTCAATAACACGCCCAACATCTACGTACTGCTTCCCGCCTAGTCCATACTTCAGTTGGCCAACTAGACACACTTTATGGTCATCTGCTGGCGGCGACAAATCCAGAGGGCACACACTTTTGAGTACCCCAACTGGTGGACAAGTGTGGCAGTATTACCAGCAGAGACTTCCAGTTGTGCAACGAGATGTCTGATAGTGATCTGTCGATCACCCAAATGAGAGTGTCCGCACGTCCCACGACAACAGGAGTCACAGCCACGCGCAGGCGACTGGCACGCGGGAGGCCGGACACGAATACGCGATCTTCTTGCGACGATGACAGACGACTCGCACTACCACACGCCGTGCTTTTGTTCACTTTAAGACCTCCGTGGACATTCTGCAAGCGATGTTCAGGTTTTCCACCAAAATAAACTCAATGAGTGATCTCTGCTTGGAACGCAGCTACGTTATGGACGCCATTTTTAAGGCTAGGTACTCGGCGTCATCTATTGGAACTTCATGAAACTATAGGGAAGGAAGTGGGAATATTCCACGATGACCCACAAAAAATTCGGAATATATTCAGTCAAAACCGGCAGGAAAAATGTGTAGCATTACTTATTGAAAACGTCTGGTAAGTTATATAAATTTATCTATCTTTCCTTACGTTTTGCAGAGTAGTAAATATCTAGAGCAACCTGAATCCACAGGATGTTTCCATAAGAATTATCTGATGTTAAACCTTACAACAAGACAGTCTGCATGGGCCCTAATTGCTGGTATCCTATCTCCGCGGTCCTTATGGGTGATGTATGTTGGCGGCGGCAGAACTGATCTGCAGTCGGCTTTAAATGCCGGGATTCAAGCATTCCTCGCCAAGAATTTCGCCTTCCTGCAGCGATTCCCATTAGAGTTCACGAAGCATATCCGTAATCCCTGCGTGTTGTTCGATATTACCGGTAACAAACTAGCGAGCCGCCTCTGAGTTGGTTCGATGTCATCCTTTAATCCGACCGGATACTGATCCCAGACACTTAGACAGTACTTAAGAATAGGTCGCAGTAGCGTACTATAGGTGATCTCCTTTGAAGATGAATCCCACATTTCCAAAATTCTCCCAGTGACTCAAATTCGACCATTCCCCTTCCTTACAACAATCCTCACATGCTCGTTCCATTTCATATCGGTTCGCAACGTTACTCCGAGATATTTAAACGACGTGAATGTGTCAGGCAGGACACTACTAATTTTTTACCCGAATATTATGGGTTTGTTTTTCCTAAGCATCCACAATAACTTGCTTTGATCGTCATTTAGAGCTAGCTGCAGTTCTTCATACCAACCTGAAATTTTGTCTATGTCATCTAATAACCTCTTACAGTCACCCAACGACGACACCTTCCTACACAACACAGCATCATCAGCAATCAGCCGCATACTGTTACTTACCCTGTGCACCAGATTATGTATGTACACACATCAAAAAAGTGTTGTACCACGCTGGTTCCCAGAACTCCTGAAGATAGACGCTGACTGTGGATACTGTGTCACAGACACAGTCTCTTTGATTGTTCAGAGATGGCACTAAACCCGCCCAAAAATATAAACAACCATGTATAAGCAGCGCGTATTATACTGAGGGGATCCGACAGCCGATCATTTCCAGGCATTCCGCCAGGAAGGAGGTACACGGCTCGTGTTGTCTGTAGTTCAGCCATGCCTAGACGGTCAATACAGCAATTCGATGGCGTCCCCATTGTTACTTTGTGCCAGGAACGACTCTCAACAAGGGATGTGTCCAGGCGGCTCGGAGTGAAACAAAGCGATGTTCTCACTTAACACTTCCGGGCTGAGATGCCGTGGTCCATACATGGGACTCTGCCCTGACGTTTCGTCTTCCACTGCGGAAGGCATCCTCCGAGGACAATCGGCGGAATGCGACGGGAGCGCGAGTGACCGCCGTATATATAAGCCATCCAGAGAGCGCCGCTGTCAATCACGTGACGTCGGCTGTGTTATGATGTCTGATATTGACAACTTTCTCAATTGAAATTAATGGACTGTCACGCTTTTGCTGCAATGTTGACATCCATATCTTATCCAGCTTAATCCCTTCATCTTTTCTATTAAAATTATTGCACTGTTTGGCAATCTCAATGGCCTCTCCATACATTCGCGCATACTAATGCGTCGTCTTTGCTATGACAGTCGTCTCACTAAACTTTATTTCATGATCACCTTCCTGAAACACATGTTCCGCTACAGCCGATTTATCAGTATGTCCGAGGCGGCAGTTCCTTTTATGTCCACCCAGACGCTTCTTTTTGTTGTGCCTGTATAGGCCTTTCCACAACTGCATGGAATTTTATAGACACCTGGTATAGCTAGAGGATGTCGTTTATCTTCTGCGGATCTTGAACATTCTTTTATTATGCTATCAGTGACCTTACTGACTAATGGTAAGAACACTTTCCCCTTGGGTTGGTGTCGATCCTCGTCCGTCCTGGCTGTCAGTATAGGTCGTAGTGCACGATCTATCTCTCTGCTGGAATACCCATTCTTCTTGAAGGTCGATCTAAGGTGTTCAGTCTCATCATCTAAGTGAACTGGTTCACATATTTTGTGCGCCCTGTCTATTAATGTTTTAATCACCCCTTTTCTAGGTCTTGGGTGTTGGTTAGAATATTTCTGCAGATAACGATCAGTGTGTGTGTTTTCTAAAAACCTTATGACCAATGTTCCGTCCTTTCGTTTGTTTACAGTCACATCTAAGAAGTTCAGGTGACCATCGATTTCCTCTTCCATAGTGAATTGAATTCTTAGATTAATACTATTCAGATGTAACAGGATGGCATCCAGTTCCTCTTCCCCATGGGTCCATATAACAAATGTGTCGTCTACATAACGATACCATCTGCATGGTCTTTTTCTAGCTGTTTGCAGCGCCCGTTGTTCAAAGTTCTCCATGAATAAGTTAGCCACAGGACTTCCCAGCGCAATCCCGTCAATCTGTTCATAAAAAACATTATTATATTGAAAATAAGTTGTTGTGAGGCAATGTCTGAATAAAGCCAAAATATCACTAGGAACAATATCCGCTATACTTGTGATCGCTTCATTTTAATAGAAAAGATGAAGGCATTAAGCTAGATAAGATATTGATGTCAACATTGCAGCAATAGTGTGACAATCGATTAATTTCAATTGAGAAAGTTGTCAATATCAGAGCACAGCCGACGTTACGTGATTGACAGCGGCACCCTCTGGATGGCTTATATATACGGCGCTGACTCGCGCTCTCGTCGCAGTTCGCCGATTGTCCTCGGAGGATGCCTTCCGCAGTGGAAGGCGAAACGTCAGGGGATAGTCTTATGTATGGACCACGGCATCGCAGCCCGGAAGTGTTAAGTGATGACAACACCTGCCGTGAAAGCCTTCATTCTATGATCAAAGCGATGTTGTTTGGACATGTTGACATACAGAGAGACAGGAACTGTTGACGACATGCCTCGCTGAGGCCGCCCAAATGCTATTACTGCAGTGGATCCACGGATTAAGGCTCGGACGAACCCTGAGAGCAACGCCACCAGGTTGAATAAAGCTTTTAGTGCACCCATAGGACGTCGTGTTAGGACTCAACCTGTGCGCAATTGGCTGCATGATGAGCAATTTCACTCCCGACGTCCATGGCGATGTCCATCTATGTAACCACGACACCATGCAGCGCGGTACACATGGTCCAAACAACATGCAGAATGGATCGCTCAGGATTGACATCACGTTCTCTTCACCAATTAGTCTGGGATATGACTTCAACCAGTCAATCGTTGGAGACGTGTTTCCAGGCAATCCGGTCAGGCTGAACGCCTTACACACACTGTCCAGCGAGTGCAGCAAGGTGGAAGTTCTCTGCTGTTTCGGGGTGGCATTATGTGGAGCCGACGTACGCCGATGGTGGTCATGGAAGGCGCCGTAACGGCTGTACGATACGTCAATGCCATCCTCCGACCGATAGTGCCACCACATCGGTAGCCAATTGGCAAGGTATTCGTCATTATGGACAACAATTCGCGCCCCCATCGTGCAGATCTTGTGAATTACTTCAGGATAACGGCATCACTCGACTAGAGTGACCTGGATGTTCTTCGGGCATGAACGCTATTGCACATGCTTGGAATTGTTTGAAAAGGGCTGTGTATAGACGACGTGACTCACCAACCACTCTAAGGGATCTACTACGCCGAAGCACCGATGAGGAATGGGGCAATTTTGACCGACAGTGCATTGATGAACTTGTGGATAGTATGCCACGACGAATATAGGCATGCATCAGAGCCAGAGGACGTGCTACTGGGTATTAGAGGTACCGGTATGTACATCAATCTGGACCATTACATCTGAAGTCTCGCTGTATAATGGTACAACATGCAAAGTGTGATTTTCATGAGCAATAAAAGGGTGGAAGTGATGTTTACATTGATCTCTATTCCAATTTTCTGTACAAGTTCCGGAACTCTCGGAACTGACGTGATGCAAAACTTTTTTGTGATGCCTGTATATAGAAAATAAGGCAGCCATGTCACACTTCTCTGTTTTTTTTATGTGTTGCATTACTTATCGACAGCCCCTCGTATTTACATCTAGGTGGAAATAAATGAAAGTGTAGGAGCATGTCTTCATTAATTATGCATTCCAGTCCCGCACAGCAACCGCTTTATGATCGCTGATTCCCTGTTCTGCGCTAACTGTATCAAATAGTTCGGGTCTGTTTGTCACCAGAAGGTCTAATATGTTATCGCCACGAGTCGGTTCTCTCTTTAACTGCTCAAGGTAATTTTCAGATAAAGCACTTAAAAAAATTTCAAAGAATCCAGTTAAACAGAGAACCGACTCGTGACGATAACATATTAGACCTTCTGGTGACAGATAGCCCCGAACTATTTGAAGCAGTTAACGCAGAACAGGGAATCAGCAATCATAAAGCGGTTGCTGCATCGATGATATCAGCCGTAAATAGAAATATTAAAAAAGGTAGGAAGATTTTTCTGTTTAGCAAAAGTGACAAAAAGCAGATTACAGAGTACCTGATGGCTCAACACAGAAGTTTTGTTTCAAGTACAGATAGTGTTGAGGATCAGTGGACAAAGTTCAAAACCATCGTACAATATGCGTTAGATGAGTATGTGCCAAACAAGATCGTAAGAGATGGAAAAGAGCCACTGTGGTACAACAACCGAGTTAGAAAACTGCTGCGGAAGGAAAGGGAACTTCACAGCAAACATAAACATAGCCAAAGCCTTGCAGAGAAACAAAAATTAAGCGAAGCGAAATGTAGTGTGAGGAGGGCTATGCGAGAGGCGTTCGATGAATTCGAAAGTAAAGTTCTATGTACTGACTTGGCAGAAAATCCTAAGAAATTTTGGCCTTCTGTCAAAGCGGTAGGTGGATCAAAACAAAATGTCCAGACACTCTGTGACCAAAATGGTACTGAAACAGGGGATGACAGACTAAAGACCGAAATACTAAATGTCTTTTTCCAAAGCTGTTTCACAGAGGAAGACTACACTGTATTTCCTTCTCTAGATTGTCGCACAGATGACAAAATGGTAGATATCGAAATAGACGACAGAGGGATAGAGAAACAATAAAAATCGCTCAAAAGAGGAAAGGCCGCTGGACCTGATGGGATACCAGTTCAATTTTACACAGAGTATGCGAAGGAACTTGCCCCCCCCCCCCCCCTCCCCTTCTTGCAGCGGTGGACTGTAGGTCTCTAGAAGAGCGTATCGTTCCAAAGGATTGGAAAAGGGCACAGGTCATCCCTGTTTTCAAGAAGGGACGTCGAACAGATGTGCAGAACTATAGACGTATATCTCTAACGTCGATCATTGCAGAATTTTGGAACACGTATTATGTTCGAGTATAATGACTTTTCTGGAGACTAGAAATCTACTCTGTAGGAATCAGCATGGCTTTCGAAAAAGACGATCGTGTGAAACCCAGTCGCGCTATTCGTCCACGAGACTCAGAGGGCCATAGACACGAGATCCCAGGTAGATGCCGTGTTTCTTGACTTCCGCAAGGCGTTCGATACAGTTCCCCACAGTCGTTTAATGAACAAAGTAAGAGT
Organism: Schistocerca piceifrons; assembly: GCF_021461385.2. Classification (NCBI taxonomy): domain Eukaryota; kingdom Metazoa; phylum Arthropoda; class Insecta; order Orthoptera; family Acrididae; genus Schistocerca; species Schistocerca piceifrons. The sequence continues at coordinate 383,971,827 of NC_060145.1, forward strand.
ATATGGGCTATCAGACCAATTGTGTGATTGGATTAAAGAGTTCCTAGACAACAGAACGCAGCATGTCATTCTCAACGGAGAGAAGTCTTCCGAAGTAAGAGTGATTTCAGGTGTGCCTTAGGGGAGTGTCGTAGGACCGTTTGCTATTTACAACATACATAAATGACCTTGAGGATGACATCGGAAGTTCACTGAGGCTTTTTGCAGATGATGCTGTGGTATATCAAGAGGTTGTAACATTGGAAACTTGTACTGAAATGCAGGAGGATCTGCAGCGAATTGACGCATGGTGCAGGGAATGGCAATTGAATCTCAGTGTAGACAAGTGTAATGTGCTGCGAATACATAGAAAGATAGATCACTTATCATTTAGCTACAATATAGCAGCTCAGCAACTTGAAGCAATTAATTCCATAAATTATCTGGGAGTACGCATTAGGAGTGATTTAAAATGGAATGATCATATAAAAGTTGATCGTTGGTAAAGAAGATGCCAGACTGAGATGCATTGGAAGGATCCTAAGGAAATGCTATCCGAAAACAAAGGAAGTAGGTTACAGTACGCTTGTTCGCCCACTGCTTGAATACTGCTCAGCAGTGTGGGATCCATACCAGTTAGGGTTGATAGAAGAGATAGAGAAGATTCAACGGAGAGCAGCGCGCTTCGTTACAGGATCATTTAGTAATCGCGAAAGCGTTACGGAGATGATAGATAAACTCCAGTGGAAGACTCTGCGGGAGAGACGCTCAGTAGCTCGGTACGGGCTTTTGTTGAAGTTTCGAGAACAAACCCTCACTGAGGAGTCAAGCAGTATATTGCTCTCTCCTACGTATATCTCGTGAAGAGACCATGAGGATAAAATCAGAGACATTAGAGCCCACACAGAAGCATACCGACAATCCTTCTTTCCACGAACAATACGAGACTGGAATAGAAGGGAGAACCGATAGAGGTACTCAAGGTACCCTCCGCCACACACCGTCAGGTGGCTTGCGGAGTATGGATGTAGATGTAGATGTAAAATGGGACTCACATGGCATGAGATCAGCGTGTCTATGACACTAAATGGGGCTGGCCTCGCAACACAGGCAATTGAAGGAAAAGGGAAAGGCAGTGTGTGCGAATCAGTGAGCAGTTACGGTGCCCTGTGGTAGTGTTCTCCGTAAAAACATGGCCTGGAGAGATCTGGATGATGTCACACTGGGAAGACTCATCGGGAAACTGCAAGAAAGATGGAGTGTGACGAGTGGAGCCCAGTAGATTGATATTGCTCATAGCGTTGTTTCATGTGCCTAGGTAGCTTCCCAAACCAGAGACACGGCTTCCCGAAGGGGAAGACATGGTCGACCATTGTCAAATATTGCAGCAGATGATCATTACATTGTGTGTAACTGAACTGCAACGCACGCTCCACAGTCAAACGACCATTCCGGGTCTCGGTCTCTTTGTCTGATGTCCAGTACACTGGGTTCCGTTGACATCTCCATATAGGCGGCACCGTTAGCGGTGGTTCAAATGGTTCAAATGGCTCTGAGCACTATGGGACTTAACATCTGAGGTCATCAGTCTCCTAGACTTAGAACTATTTAAACCTAACTAACCTAAGGACATCACACACATCCATGCCCGAGACAGGATTCTAACCTGGGACCGTAGCGGTAGCGCAGTTCCAGGCTGAAGCGTCTATAACCGCTCGGCCACTTCGGCCGGCGTTTGCGGTGGTGCCAAGGGCGAAGTGACGGGACCAACGAAAAGTGTGGTCGCGTTCCCTCCTTGGATGAGAGCAGATATAGTTGAAGTAGTGATTCAGGACGTAGTCACATACTGACGAGAAGTGGGAATACATGATACGCCCAAGAACATTGTCGAACATGACTGTGTTGGTAGTCCGGGTGTTATTGTGTGGGAAGACATAGTGTTGCATGGGCGTACCTATCTCCAAACCTTTGAACATGGTGCATTCACCGGTTAACGTTATTGTGATACTGTTCTCTTTCCTCATGTGCATTTTGTTTGATGCGGCCTACCTTACCTTCATTTCTTATAGGTGACAATGCGCGAATGCATAGAACTGCGCAAGTGGAGGATGTCTTGGAACGAGGAGAAACTTCGTGAATGTACTGCCCTGTGCCCTGCTCCTTCCTCCAACTTAACACTCCCCCCCCCCCCTCTCCACACACACACACACACACACACACACACACACACACACACACACTCACACACTCCGAGCACGTGTTGGATACTTTGGAAGGCGTATTGCAGCGCCTCCAAGTGCACTCACGACCATCCAGCAGTTTGCAACTGGGCTGGAGGAGCAATTGAACGCCTTCCACAGAGGCGAGTACCGAGCAAGGTGGCGCAGTGGTTAGCACATTGGACTCGCATTCGGGAGGACAACGGTTCAATCCCGAGTTCGGCCACCCTGATTTAGGTTTTCCGTGATTTCCCTAAATCCCTCCAGGTAAATGCCGGGATGGTTCCTTTGAAAGGGCATTGTCGACATCCTTCCTCGCCCTTCCGTAATCCAATGAGGCCGATGACCCCGCTGTTTGGTCTCTTCCCCAAAATAACCCAACCCAACAGAGGCGAGCAAATAGTGGATCGCGGGCCACATGCGACCCACTGGGGATATCTGTGCGGCCCGTACAGAATGCCAGAAAAATCCGGCATGAACAGAGATTTCCTCCCCTTGCATGACCGAAGTATTCCACTAGGACGGCTACTCGAGTACACATGCGCAATATAGATTCTTTTCTCGCAAAACAAGTTGACACCTTTCCAAGTACAAACTTGATTTAGGCGAAGAGCACGACGCGCGGTGATTTCCGAGTTGATCTGATTTACTTCCATTTTATCTATGCAACAGTAAACCTACACACTTCCAGTTTTATGGAACCATGAATCAGAAAAAATTAAAAATCAGTGATAATATTCGTGTTTTTAATGAACAATGGAGAAACACTTATTTCTTTTTAATACAGTAAATAAACAGCGTATTTATTGTGACATGTCAGTGGTCCTGCTACGCATCCTTATCGCAGCCCCGCCTTCACTGTCGTTTTTACTGAACGCTCGTAATCCGTATTCTATCATAATAAAACAGAAGCTAAATTTGGCGGGACCATCTTTCCGGCATTTCTCCAGCGCTACCCGTTTAGTGTGGATCCCTCGGCACCACACTCAAGCCGCAAGCTATCGGGAAGGCGAGCGTCGTGGCAACGGTGTCGGCCCTCAGACTTTGCTGAGGGAGCCGATTCGTCCTCCTTTAGTCTGATGGTTCAGAAAATCTCCCAGCCGCATAAGGCAGGCAGCGAGCAGGGGGGAGGGGGCAGGCAGATTAGCCTGCGCGTGACTTGTGAGCCGGCAATTCGGCTGTCGGCGGGAGATGCGGCGCCAAATGGTGCGTGTCTCGCTCTTGGAGATCGTACCCTCACCCCAGTTCCCTCAGTTCCCCACTAAACCCCTCCGCTAACCCCCTTCCGCCGCCCCTCCCCTCCTTCCAGCTGAAACACTCAGCTGCTCTAAAACCACGCCTTGCCTGCGGGAATATCGAAGCAGACGACGCGTATGTAGGATCATGGCCTCTATCTCAGAACGACATCACATGGGTGACGTACCAAGGAGCTTGCATCTGCGAGTGATTAGCTGCTGAGCATACAAAATACGAAAATATTACATTTATGTTTTGCCTCGGTGGCATTAATTAAAATAAACATTAACGTAAAACTAAGTTACAGAAAAATGCAGTAACTACAATGATACAGAGCTGTTTAACCACAAAAGAATATTTCAGATTATTGCCTTTAAATATTTCAGAAAATTTTCGATTTTTGACAAATAGAATTCTTAGATCTTATAAACATATAGTGAAACTCGAGGCAGAACGGGATTGCGGGGGAGAACAGTATTATTCTCTTTCCCAAACTGGAGAGCAGTGCAAAGTATTGCAATGACACGTAACTATTACTCCGAACGAAAGGAAAGACGCGGCAGCCATTTTGACGTGGTTTGGAGTGCGATTTGTAACTGAGCGGTTGTTCTTCACTTTCAAGACGTATTTTTAAAGCTTTATGAATTACATCGCAAAATAATCCGATGGTTGTTAGTCGTAAAACCTTAAATGACATATAATGTTAAAGTTCATGGCATTCGATACATGTCAGTCACAAAGTACGTTTAAATGCGTGGATAGAATTATTTTGCTGTTGCCTACTGTCGGTGGCAATTTAGTCTACCAAGCACTTCCACCAGCTACATAACCGTAAACCCCGATACTGGACAATCATAAAAACATAGCAGAGCATCCACAACACCGACCAGAGTAGTCTTTGGTATCCGTTCCCATTTTCAGTTCATAAAATTCTAATTCGGGTTTTGAATTCTGAATTCTAGCAGGTAAACACTTTTGCAGTAATGTTATGCCACTAAAATCCCTTTATAGGAAATGTCAAAGAATGCTTATGGTGCAAACAAAAATTCGATTTTAGCGGAGCTGTCTTCTTGGCATAGAGGCATTTTCATGAGCGCAGCCGCTTTTAAATTCCTCTTGTTTTGGGGTTTTATTCGGTACAATTTCTTCGAAGCCATCTTTTCGTTGTTCAGAAAGTAGAAAATTTTATAAAGCAAAAATTTAAAAAATTGAATTTTGTACAATTATGCGCAGAGTAGTCTCTTTAAACGCGGCAGTCGTAATATGCGCTGCAACGTCATGTATTCCAGAAACTTGCGAACGTCTTGAAGGTCGTGTATTCCAGTAAATGGAGAAAAAGTCATCTTTGCGCTCCAGAATTAAGATACCTGTTCCCCATTAAAATCATAAGAACGGAGATATGATGTAATGAAATATTGGCACAACGTTCATTAAAATAAACTGTGGAAGAACCCATTTCCGTGTGAAACGTAGTGACTTCCGCATGATGTTTCACTGCCAGGTAACGAAGAACTGCTGCAGTATAATACGAAAGGAACTGAAAGACAATGAAACAAAAAGAAATGACACTTTTATTCAAAGAAAGTAATTATACTTAAGTCAACATGTTTCATAATGGTCCTGCAGATAATACAAAAGGTGGAACTTGGTTCTTAATAGGGTGTGCGAACACAGCGGACAGCAATGCATACTCTGTAGCGTTCTCCCACGCTGGCCATAAAATTGGTAAGGAGTCTTATGGTAGAGTAGGAGAAGGTAATTGCTTTGGGGTAGGGGCCACTTTGTGGAACCGAAGTTTAGCGGAAGGGCACACCTCTTAAAATGATTGCATTCATTAGTTAACTTTCCATTTCTGTAAAGTCACAAATCAGATTAAATTGAGCAGCTTTATTCAATTCATTTATTGTGTTTAGGTCCTATCATCTGAAGCTGCTAGCACACTTTAAAAAAAGGGTAGTAAACTGCTTGTTGAGATTCTATCCACAGACTGCAAGTTAATGTCTGTCAAAGAGCGTCTATATTTGCACCTGTTGATATTCAAGCAAGAAAAACTTCACCACAACTATGTGTAGAATCAATTACTCAATCATAAAGAACATTTTCATATATGGGCATTTTTCACACACAAAGATTTCTAAAATACAGCTAACGTCGCAGCATTAATCCCTTCAGTAAGTTTTAGCTGCAGGTCCTCGAGCACTGCATCAGTAACAGCTGTGATTGAATGAGAGAGCAAACTGGACTGAGGCTCAGTTCTCTTAAAGTCCTGAATTCTACTTGAGACCGCGTCATGCAAAAACTGCAGATGATCCATAATCCTAACACAAACGCTTTCAGGCAAGTTCTGTTCTACTCATAAAAGAAAACAGCAAAAACTACCGTCTCTTGCTTACCTATCAAACAAAACTAGTTTGCTTTGAATTATTTTACGTGCTTGCGCATTTCATATGCAAACAAGCGGCTGGTAGTGAAATTGCGTGCTTATGGAATATCGTCTCAGTTATGTGACTGGATTTGTAATTTTCTGTCAGAGAGCTCACAGTTCGTAGTAATTGACGGAAAGTCATCCAGTAAAACAGAAGTGATTTCTAGCATTCCCCAAGGTAGTGCTATAGGTCCTTTGTTGTTCCTTATCTATATAAACGATTTTGGAGACAATCTGAGCAGCCGTCTTCGGTTGTTTGCAGATGACGCTGTCGTTTATCGACCAATACAGTCGTCAGAAGATAAAAACAAACTGCAAAACGGTTTAGAAAAGATATCTGAATGGTGCGAAAAGGGGCAGTTGACCGTAAATAACGAAAAGTGTGAGGTCATCCACATGAGTGTTCAAAGGAACTCGTTAAACTTTGGATACACGATAAATCAGTCTAATCTAAAAGCCGTAAATTCAACTAAATACCTTGGTATTACAATAAAGAACAACATAAATTGGAAGGAACACATAGAAAATGTTGTGGCGTAGGACAACCAAAGATTGCATTTTATTGGCAGGACACTTAGAAAATGTAACAGACCTACTAAGGAGGCTGCATACACTACGCTTGTCCGTCCTCTTTTAAAATACTGCTGCGCTGTGTGGGATCCTTACCGGATAGGGCTGACGGAGTTCTTCGAAAAAGTTCAAAGAAGGGCAGCACGTTTTGTATTATCACGAAATATGGGAGAGAGTGTCACAGAAATGATACAGGATCTGGGCTGGACATCATTAAAAGAAAGGCGTTTTTCGTTGCGACGGAATCTTCTCACGGAATTCCAATCACCTACTTTCTCCTCGGAATGCGAAAATATTTTGTTGACATAGACGTACATAGGGAGAAACGATCACCACGATAGAATAAGGGAAATCCGAGCTCGTACGGAAAGATACAAGTATTCATTCTTTCCACGCGCTATACGAGATTGGAATAATAGAGAATTGTGAAGGTGGTTCGATGAACCCTCTGCCAGGCACTTAAATGTGATTTGCAGAGTATCCACGTAGATGTAGGGCTCCTTTCTTTGCAATGTCACGTTCAGTTCATTCACTTTATTAAATACATCTGCTGCAAACGTTATCTCATATCTCCATTCCTCATGTACTATTTTGTGACAAAATCATTATATATGTCGTTCGTGTCCAGAAATAAGAAGATTTCATTCTGCAAGGCTCACAATTTTTTCGACACTTTATCCAAGCTCTCTCACGCTATACTCTGACTCCACAACAAAAGTTTTTAACTGTCTATGGTGGAGTAAATCTTTGCTCTTCGTGCGTTCACCACAGCAACAATAGGCTCTACCACGTGCCTTGAGTCCAGTACAGCTTTACAAAGGCTCTTCTGACGCAAAATGCAGTGAACATACAGTTATCCACTCTGGCTGTCTTGTGCATGTAACTTGTTGCTTAAAAGCTTAAGAGTGCCTACATTTTTCCACTGAAAGCCCTGGTCCCATATGTTGTAATGCTTGCTCTTTCCTTCCAGGACAAGCTGCTTTTCTCCACAGGAATCACACCACACTCGAGCGAATGTTTTATGTTTCATTGATTCTAGGCCACGTGATTATGATGCTATGACTAAATTTTATTAATTGTGCAATGTACGAAACCAAATAAAACTTTCTCGCAGTCTTGACCTGTTGTGTGAGTTCGTCACTTCGTCACTGACTCAATGGGCAGCACTATAGTCCTTAACAATGAAATGCTTTCAAATTTGCTTCCAACATCTGGACACTCTAGCATGCAATGTTTAATAAACTTGCCATCAGAAAAAGGCATGTTGTGTTTAGCAAGGTTAAGGTAAATGTTGAAACTTGCTACTGTCGCTGTACTTTGAACTGTTGATTGCTTTATAAATAACGTTCATTTCTTCTTCAGACCTTTTTTCACACACTACAAAGCTTTATTCTGCGTTATTCCTTGGAAAATTACAGCCAAAGTTGCTATGTTTTGTTTCGTGATGTCTTTGTGAACACAACGGCAAAACTTGAAAAATTGTTAAGTTTTCTAAATAGTATAGCTCTATCAATAAAAACTCTAAACCTATGTACCGCTTACCGTCTTTTATCTGATCTTTCTGAAATAATTTGATGAATGGATCGTAGCTTTTAGTCTCCGACTTATCAATGAATTTAATTTAGTGTTACAGATGAAATAAAGCGTGTTAATTGTTTGTGTGCAGCATAGGCACACATGTCTCGAAATAAAAGGAAAGTAGAAGCTTGATATTTTGGAAATTCTTTACACTTTTATCTTTAAAGCAGACAATCAGAAAGATGTTGCTGCCACATATAACGTTTAAAAAAATTGTAATAACAATAGTCAAAAATTTCAGTAATTAACTCAGTTTCTCTTTTTAAAAAGTCTGTAATTTTCAAGTTTAAGTCGTATGAACAGTCTACTTTTAGTTACATGTAATTAAAGGCAGCTCACAAAATATAAGCCCTCTATCTGTAGTAGTTTGTAACCATTGTGTACTAGAACATAAAAAAAAAAACTTTGTGGACATTCAAGTTAAAGTTAAAACTTGTTTCTCTATCTATCCTGCATAACACTAATGCATTCCAGTTTCATATTCCTCTTATTTCTTGTGGTGTTCTTCCTATATTTTGTTTTTCAGACTTCTTATTTTTTCCTCTTTTGTGGACACAAATGCAATAGTTTCCCGTTCCGTCCAGTTATTAATTGATGCAAGTAAATTTCAGACTATGTATTTCTTTAAATTCCCTTGCTTTTTCAGATGGTATGAAATTTCACTAGAATGATAGATAGCAATGCGATACTAAATCAATGGAAATAACTATTTCAGCCGTTTCATCTTCTGAAATGGGAGTTTTCAACGCCTCTGGGGAGTTTAATGTACCTACAGCGACGTTGGAAAGATATGTTTGTAAAGCTAATAACTATACCAGATACAGTGTTGCCAGATCTGATGGAAAATTTAAAATGTATTCACTGCCGAACAAGAAGGCGAGCCCGCAGCATTACTGTAGTCAATGGAGAACAGGCTCTTTCGTTCAGCTATGAAACATCTCATTGTTAGACCATTAACCTATCAACTAGCAGAAAGAAACAGTTTAAGACATATACTTGACAAAATGGCCAGCAATGGGTTACAGAATTTATTACTAGACATTCTATTCGCAAACCAGAAAAATACATCGGATGCGCGAGCGATATGATTCAGTAAGGTAACACTAACAGTAATAATAACTTCGTATTAGTCACTGAAAGTAGCTGTATATTATTCAAGATGGCATTAGAACATTTTATTACTGCTACCGATTTTTTCAAAGATTCCATATTCTTTAGTCAGCATTGTTCATTGAACCACTTCATCTCTTAGTTTTAAGATGATGTTCCTATGGGTGGGGCGTAACGGAAAATATGTCATAATTCTTTGAATAATGTAAAACGTACGTAATTTACAGTTCATGTGATTTTCAAGTAAGGTACGTTACATTATACTACAAGGTGATTTACATACCATTCTTGTGTTCCTTTACTTTAGACATTTAGTATCCTGTTACGCCTCGAGTTCCCCTAAGACTTTGCCCCAGATACATTCAGAAAATTGCTAACAAATATTTTGCGAACACAGGCGTCAGAATAATTTGAATCACACTTTAAACATTTAAGGAAAATTTATAATTCCGCAAAATTTAGCTATTGCACAGGTTTTCAAACAATAAATGAGAAAAGGTCGAAAACGGATTTGGCTAACAAATTTGATATAGAATTAATAGGAAGCTGAAAATGAATGTAGTAACCTCATAAGGTGACCTCTTTAGCTAAGCTCATGCATCACACAGCTGCTTGATTCAGGCCATACTATAAAACGTGCACAGAATTCAAATTGAAATCGTGCAACAGAAAAAAAATTACAAACTCCACATAAGTTTTAGGTCTTTGCTGACTCTGAGCACTATGGGACTTAACATCTGAGGTCATCAGTCCCCTAGAACTTAGAACTACTTAAACCTAACCAACCTAAGGACATCACATACATCCGTACCCGAGACAGGATTCGAACCTGCGACAATAGCGGTCGCGCGGTTCCAGACTGAAGCGCCTAGAACCGCTCGGCCACACCGGCCGGCCTTAGGTCTTGGCATTGTGAAATTAAAGCAACAAGAAATTTTGCTCGTTTAACACACAAATGCTTTAAAGTTAACAGATAGCTGGAGGTATACATGATTATAAAAGCTTTTACCTTAGCATTCAGAATAAAACATTCATACAGTTTAAAAGAGTGAATATTTACCAATACCCAAGTAAGAATAGAACTTGAACTCAGCAAAATATACGCCTTTTTATAACTGACAATAGCGTGATAACTGAACAGAGTTTTTCAAAATCACATCTAACAATCACACACTACGTTTCTACGTTTCTACGCCTGACCTTGGTAAGATAAATAAGGCTGCTAGGATAACACCCGTTAACCAAGGCAGCCGAAGTTGAAAATGTACCGATAGAGAAGACGCATCCTGCGTTCACGAGAGCAAAGGCAAGCAATAAATCCAAAAACGTCGTCGGAAAGCTCTTCGCGGTATGGTATCACCAACTACAAGAACCCTGTTATCATCCGAAACTACCAGCAAGAGAAGACCTCGGAAAGAGCCGGGCGTGCGATCAGTTCCCTACAGAGAACTGCAAGGTTGCCTCATAGCACGACGCCAGGGAAGTCAACGCTTAGAAACGAAGACCAAAGAAAGTACACCGGCAGTTGGAATCGATATGGGCTCTGGCACAGCTCAACAGGTTGTCGTCTTATGTCGCTAATGTTGTACCTGTACAGCGAACAAGCTATTAGAGAAATACAAGAAATGTTCAAGAATGGCACTAAAATTCAGTTTGAAAGGATGTCAACGATAAGATACGCTAGTGACAGTGACAGTCTTAGTGAAAATGAGGAAGAACTACAGGAACTTTTGAACGGAATGCTCTAATGGGGGCACAATTACAGAAAGAAGAAAGTTATAAGGAGTAGCAGAAACGCGGTCAGTTCTAAACATAACATCAAAACCGGGAACCATGAAGCAGACGAAGGAATTCTGATACCTTGGAAGTAAAGTAAGGAATGACATGACGACATAAACAGGTTATCCACAGCAGAACGTGCAATCCTGAGTAAAAGAATTGTTCTGGTATCATCAAATATCGATCGCCATTTGCAAAAGAAAAAAAAAATCTGAGAACGTACGGTTGAAGCACACATTGTCTAGAACTCAGTCATCGGTGTAGGGGAAACTCCAAAAGAAAAGAATCGAGGTGTCTGAGATGTGATGCTACAGAAAAATGTTTCTAAATTGTCCGCGAAATAGGTGAGAAGAGGAACATGTGGAAAAATTGGAATGATGCATGGACGGAATGACAGAATTTGTGTTAAGAATCAGGAAATAACATCCATGGTACTAGAGTGAGCTGCAGAGGGTAGAAGGTCCAGGGGAATACAGGGGTTGGAAAGTATACAACAAATTATTGAAGACTTTGGGTGCAAGCGCTAGGCTGAGCTGAAGAGATTGAAATATGTAACGGAACCGTTAAACCAGTCACAAGTTTGATGAGTCAAACAAAATATTAAAAAATAAAGAAAAGAGAGCCCTTACCTACTCTAGAACGATATGAAGCATACTCGATGTAGTAAACCCGCAGACTGTGTATCCCAAATATCGGCCCGTTGCTAACGTCGGCCACGCTTGTTCTGAAGCCCATGGATGCCGTCCTTCACATCACGATATGAACTACGAGATTTAGGGTGCCACCAGAACCGCGCTAATATCGAGCTCCGAATCGGTGATAACTCACACACTGATGGAATTCGTAATTTACTGAACGTGTTCCTCATTTATCTTGACCTATAGTTAGTTTTCGGAGCCGCTATCTTAGTGCGTCTCGACGATATTTCTGTTTATACCATTTGCCAGGCCGTTGATTAGAAAAGCAAACGGTACAATATATTTAAAAACACCACACATTTTCATTTCATTTCTGAAACAATTAAGGCACAGATGATACTGGGTCTTTAAGAAGGAAACGTGAACGTGCTGGACGTTAAATCTTCAGGCTTTGTGTCGATCTGCTCAGAAATAAACAAATAAAAACGCTGTAGGGCGAAAAAACTTTTAGGTTTCTTATGTTAATTACTCAAGACTACATTAGAATAAGGGTAGAAAGCGAGAGTGAAATATGTTTAGCAGGAAAAAAAATGATTATCGGAAATATACAAGTGCTGACGTTCCATTTAGAGACAGAGCTAAATAACTACGGTATTCCCAAAGAAATTTTTAAGCTTTTTCCGAAATGAGATGTAGGAAATCGTTTTCCATTTACCTGTTAAGATCTCCGTCACCCCTTTTCTGCAGCAAACTGAAATGATCTTTGTTTCGACAAACTTTCTTCAAGGAAGACAGAAGATAATTTGTTACCATATGCTGTTCGCTATCCGGCAATGGGGCTGCCATAACTGTCACATACTTCAGTAGCGGCATGTGGGGTTCCTTAAGCTATGCCCCTGACTGCAAAGGATTCTTTTTGTTCGTTTGTAGCTTGCGCATTTATTTCGCCATACAACTATAGGAAAATCTTTGCTCCCAGTAACTTTTATTTGAGCTAATTCCGGCTGTAAGGATTCTCCGGAATTGCCTCGTTAGGACACAGCGGCGTGACAGACACATTTACACCATGTTCTAACTCAGAATTTAATCCACCATTAATTTCTATACCTCTTTGCGAATGCCACTGCGAAAAATCAACAGTGTATTAACGTTTTTACTTTTATGGGGGCCACTTCTATATAAATAAAAGATATAGCCGCCATTTTATTCCACAGTCCAGATTTCTGCCTTAAGTTACTGCCATGTGTTACAAATATTATAAATCATTACAATTGAGTAGAGCACGAATTATCATCAAAATATGTATCCTCGGTTATATGAAACCAGTTTTGTCAAAAGTAAGTGTTACACAAATGCTCTCGCATTTACTTTCCACAAATTTGATTTAGGGGGAATAAAACCTGTTGTACAGTCAAACGGCGTTATGTCTTTCAAAAACATCAGTAGTGTGTTTGCACTGATGACTGAAATGCTATTGTACTTTATAGATTCTTTTTCTTCAACAGAAGTATGTTCTTTATTTTTTAATTTCACCATAGTTCATTTCAGTTGTTTCTGATCTTGAGTCAATATCTATACGGCTTACTGGGGACCACGAGCGGCCTTCTGTTATTGTAAAACATCATCTGCTAAAGTGTTGCACTGCTCTGACAATGTATTGAAATTAGCAGTCGATTCTCTAAGTCTCTGGATTGTTTATCCAAATAATTAGACTGCTGCTGTGAATTACTTGATTGTTTTTGTAACTCACTAGGTTGTCTTTGTATTTTTTTGGACTGGTTTTGTGTCAGTTGGTTGACCGATTAATTGTATATTCCTTTCACGTGAAATACCGCCAGTAGGAATATTCACGAGAAGCGTCACATTGTTCAACATTTACATTGCGTAAAGAATTATCTCTGTCAAAACCAGCTTCGCAAAAAAAGAAAATCAGTCGAAACAATGGTTTCTCTTTCAGGGCACCATCCAAGGTCGTGTTCTGAACTTCCGCGTTAGCGAGTTCACTTTACTCTGGATTAACTTTATGCTACTACATTCTTCCGTAGCCATTTTTGCGTTCGTCCTTATTTTCACAATAACATTAATGAAAGTCAAAAAAATTGTTGAAAAAATTTTAAATAAATTATGATATAAAAAGGCAACCACTGGTTAGTAGTATTTAGCACGTAGTTTTATAAGCGACAATGACTGAGCATTGTTCGTGCAGCAACACCTTTGATTGTTTCCATTACACACAAAATGTCACAAGAACAGCCATCTTGTGGGGAATAATCATTGGATATTAACTATTTATAATAACGGAATGTATGGAAGTAAACTTTAATTCTTCAGTTTAGTGGACGACTATATCAATTGCAAATATTGATGACTGTTGTTCTTACCTCAACCAGTGATGCATTGACAACGTCAATAATGATTCCTTATTATTGGTTTTCTCTGTCCGTAATATTAAACATTTTGTCCACTCTTTTACTCTTTGGTTCGCCTTTTGTAATAGTTCTTCTCCGTTAACATGTCGAATATGAAACATAGAAAACAGACAAAGTAATATAATCAACAACCCCCCCCCCCCCCCCCCCCCATGAACCATGGACCTTGCCGTTGGTGGGGAGGGTTGCGTGTCTCAGCGATATTGATAGCCGTACTGTAGGCGCAACCACAACGGATGGGTATCTGTTGAGAGGCCAGACAAATGTGTGTTTCCTGAAGAGGGGCAGCAGCCTTTTCAGTAGTTGCAGGGGCAAAAGTCTGGATGATTGACTCATCTGGCCTTGAAACACTAACCAAACCGGCCTTGCTGTGCTGGTACTGCGAACGGCTGAAAGCAAGGGGAGACTACAGCCATAATTTTTCCCGAGGGCATGCAGCTTTACTGTATGGTTAAATGATGATGGCGTCCTCTTGGGTAAAATATTCCGGAAGTAAAATAGTCCCCCATTCGGATCTCCGGGCGGGGACTACTCAAGAGGACGTCGTTATCAGGAGAAAGAAATCGCGTTCTACGGATCGGAGCGTGGAATGTCAGATTCCTTAATCGGGCAGGTAGGTTAGAAAATTTAAAGAGGGAAAAGGATAGGTTCAAATTAGATACAGTGGGAATTAGTGAAGTTCGGTGGCAGGAGGAACAAGACTTCTGGTCAGGTGCTTACAGGGTTACAAATACAAAATCAAATAGGGGTTATGCAGGAGTAGGTTTAATAATGAATAGGAAAACAGGAATGCGGGTAAGCTACTACTACACACACATAGTGAACGCATTATTGTGGCCAAGATAGATACGAAGCCCACGCCTATTACAGTAGTACAAGTTTATATGCCAACTAGTCTGCAGATGACGAAGAAATTGAAGCAATGTATGATGAAATAAAAGAAATTATTCAGATAGTGAAGAGAGACGAAAATTTAATAGTCATGACCGACTGGAATTCGGCAGTAGGAAAAGGGAGAGAAGGAAACGTAGTATATGAATATGGATGGGGGGTAAGAAATGAAAGAGGAAGCCGCCTGGTAGAATTTTGCACAGAGCACAACTTAATCATAGCTAACACTTGGTTCAAGAATCATAAAAGAAGGTTGTATACATGGAAGAAGCCTGGAGATACTGACAGGTTTCAGATAGATTATATAATGGTAAGACAGAGATTTAGGAACCAGGATTTAAATTGTAAGATATTTCCAGGGGTAGATGTGGACTCTATTGTTTATGAACTGTAGATTAAAAATGAAGAAACGTGGGAATTTGAGGAGATGGAACCTGAATAAACTGACTAAACCAGAGGTTGTACAGAGTTTCAGGGAGAGCATAAACGAGCATTTGACAGGAATGGGAGAAAGAAATACAGTAGAGGAACAATGGGTAGCTTTGAGGGACGAAGTAGTGAAGGCAGCAGAGGATCAAGTAGGTAAAAAGACGAGGGCTAGTAGAAATCCTTGGGTGACAGAAGAAATATTGAATTTAATTCATGAAAGGAGGAAACATAAAAATGCAGTAAATGAAGCAGGCAAAAATGAATACAAACGTCTCAAACATGAGGTCGACAGGAAGTGCAAAATGGCTAAGCAGGGATGGCTAGAGTACAAATGTAAGGATGTAGACGCTTATCTCACTAGGGGTAAGATAGATGCTGCCTCCAGGAAAATTAAAGAGAACTTTGGTGAAAAGAGATCCACTTGTATGAATATCAAGAGCTCAGATGTAAACTCAGTTCCAAGCAAAGAAGGGAAAGCAGAAAGGTGGAAGGAGTATATAGAAGGTCTGTACAAGGGGGATGTACTTGACGACAATATTACGGAAATGGAAGAGGATGTAGATGAAGATGAAATGGGGGATAGGATACTGCATGAAGAGTTTGACAGAGCACTGAAAGACCTAAGTTGAAACAAGGCCCCGGGAGTAGATAACATTCCTAAGAACTACCGACAGTCTTAGGAGAACCATTTCTGACAAAATCATACCATCTGGTGAGCAAAATGTATGAGACAGGTGAAATACCCTCAGGCGTCAAGAATAATTCCAATCCCAAAGAAAGCAGGTGCTGACAGATGTGGAAATTACCGAGCTATCAGTTTAATAACTCACAGCTGCAAAATACTAACACGAATTCTTTACAGCCTAATGGAAAAACTAGTAGGGAAGATCAGTTTGGTTTCCGTAGAAATGTTGGAACACGCGAGGCAATACTCACCTTACGTCTTATCATAGAAGCTAGATTAAGGAAAGGCAAACCTACGTTTCTGACATTTGTAGACTTAGAGAAAGTTTTTGACAATGTTGACTGGAATACTCTCTTTCAAATTCTGAAGGTGGCTGGGGTGAAATACAGGGAGCGAAATGCCATTTACAATTTGTACAGAAACCAGATGGCAGTTATAAGAGTCGAGGGGCATGAAAGGGCAGCAGTGGTTGGGGAAGGAGTGAGACAGGGTTATAGCCTCTCCCCGATGTTATTCAGTCTGTATATTGAGCAAGCAGTGATGGAAACGAAGGAAAAATTCGGAGTAGCTATTAAAATCCATGGAGAAGAAATAAAATCTTTGAGGTTCGCCGATGACACTGTAATTCTGTCAGAGATAGCAAAGACTTGGAAGAGCAGTTCAACGGAATGGATAGTGCCTTGAAAGGAGGATATAAGATGAAGATCAACAAAAGCAAAACGAGGATAATGGAATGTAGTCGAATTAAGTCGGGTGATGCTGAAGGAATTAGAGTAGGAAATGAAACACTTAAAGTCGTAAAGGAGTTTTACTATTTGCGGAGCAAAATAACTGATGATGGTCGAAGTAGAGAGGATATAAAATGTAGACTGGCAATGGCAGGGAAATCGTTTCTGATGAAGAGAAATTTGTTAATATCGAGCATAGATTTAAGTGTCAGGAAGTCGTTTCTGAAAGTATTTGTATGGAGTGTAGCCATGTATGGAAGTGAAACATGGACGATAAATAGTTTGGACAAGAAGAGAATAGAAGCTTTCGAAATGTGATGCTACAGAAGAATGCTGAAGATTAGATGGGTAGATCACATAACTAATGAGGAGGTATTGAATAGGATTGGGGAGAACAGAAGTTTGAGGCACAACTTGAGTAGAAGAAGGGATCGGTTGGTAGAACATGTTCTGAGGCATCAAGGGATCACCTATTTACTATTGGAGTGCAGCGTGGAGGGTAAAAATCGTAGAGGGAGACCAAGAGACGAATACACTAAGCAGATTCAGAAGGATGTAGGTTGCAGTAGGTACTGGGGGATGTAGAAGCTTGGACAGGATTGAGTAGCATGGAGAACTACAAACACGGGCGGTCAACGGCCTCAGTGTGTTAAGACGACCGACTTGATTCACGCTCTCCAATAATTTTTGCCGTAAAAATATTCAGCGAAGAATTTAGAACAAGGAAAGGCTTAAATGTTAAAAGTATTACCAGTTGTATCCCAATACTTTTATAATACACATAAACTACGCAAGAACGAGTAATCCGCCTTCTGCCTGATGTACAGTGTGTAGGAGCGTCAAGAAAAGAAAGACAGTGGTAAATGATGCTGCTCCAGTATTTGTTCCTGAACAAAATATAAATGAAAAATTGACATAGAATACTTTCAAACTACGTATATAGTGAACCATGTCATCTTAGGATTTGGGAAGCTATCAATATTCCTCGGAAATGTAGTACTATAGACTTCCCGATAGGAGTGTGGGACCCAGCCCTATTCCGTGTCTGTTATTGTCACAAGGGAGAATTTAGTGCATAAAATAAAAATCATTACAAGCTGTAATTTTTTATTTTACTTTTATTGTCGTTATTCCTTTTTTTTGTTAACGTGGGTAGTTATTGTGTCCGGAAATCTCGTTCAATAAATGGATCGAGAACTAAAACATTACCAAAGGGTTAATGACATTACAGTAAAGTGACAGTTGTGGCTCTTTCTTTCCAGCTATTGCTGCCTCATGCTAGTCAGCAATGAAAATGAAGTGGCTCTTCTGTTAGCATAATCGTTTGTGCGACCATGCGACTGCAGGAAAACAGGCAGGAGAGCCACAAGAGTCATTAATTAAATAATACCCTTTTGGCTCCATTCACCCGTCCATGATGTTTGAATGTGAACTGGGCCACTTATGCCTGGCTCAGTGGACCCTGGAACCAGGCTTGGTGAACGCATTACGTTTGTCAAGACCGGCCATTGCTGTAAGAGTGTTCCCCGATTACTGCGCCGCAGCATTGAAATGTGCCATCGCAATGATTATCGGCCGTTTCTTTTCTCCATACAACGTGAAAGACAGTGCCCAGCAAGCTCGGATATGATATTCGTTCGTTAGTTCGTTTGTTCGTTCGTTCAGTCATTCATTGTGTTGCATGGATCCCATCATGGCAGAGAACGTTCTACGTTCAGGACCGCATCTATGTGCAGGTTACATTTGCTGCAGCCGTGGTCTAAAGATAAATGAAATTTGTTTGTATTTGACAGCTAATTTATAATATTTCGCTAGCTGAATTCCATATAGTTTGTTCGATTTGCTGTATTCGTTTGATAATAATAATCACTTAATGACTTTTTGTGCACATAAAAATTAATTGTACTGGACAGCATTTCCGGGCTTTGAATTTCTTACGATTTAAATTGTCATCCAAAACCTGCAGAGCTTGGGAATGCTTTTGGGGAAGGAGCACCATCTAATGTAACAATTTTTAATAATAAATTTAAAGGAGATGGTTTTTTTCTTAGTGATGAATTTCGTGAAGGATGCTCAAGAACTGTTGTTACTGATGAAAATTTTGCCGCTGATCGAGCAGTGCTTAAAGAAGATTGACGGGCTTCTTACCAATCTTTTCGAACGACCTTCGGCATTTGCATGATTAAAATCCAAAACATTTTATATATTCCCAACATACTGTCAGTGGCACAGTGACCAAAACAACATTGAAAGCTTGTTTTGGTCTACTTTTGCAGTTTATTTATTTTGTCCAGTGGCTACTGGTTTCGGTACGTAGTACCTTCCTCAGGCCATCCCTGGCACGCAGTCGTCACGTTCGCTTCCCAAGTGTGTGTGTGCGTCAAATATTATAATAGGATCATGACTAAGTGCCAGAGGATGGCCTGACGATGGTCCTGTGTACTGAAACCGTTAGTCAGTAGGCTAAGTAAGTAAATTGCGAGTATATACTAAAACAAACTTTCTCAAAATATTTCACATCAACGACTATTGACGTGGTACAACTTCACTGCCGATGAATTCAACGTAATCTGACTCCTGATCAGAAACAACAATGCACTGACTGGTGCATAAAAACTCTGGAAAAATTCCGAAGCGGCACCACAATCAGGGCAGTTCAAAAATTTGGTCTGGAACCTCGTTACGGACGATAAACCCTGGTTTTATTGTTGCCATCTTCAAAGGAAATGCTAACTGCCTCAATCGAGTTTTCGAACAGAATCTAGGCCCACAAAATTTCGATGAATTTGTAGTGCTACTAAGATTGTGGTTGCTGTTTCTTTTTTACACCATGGCAACGCATGGTCGCATGCAGTGAAACTAACAGCTGACTGTCTCGATGCTCTAAAATTCACCAACATGTCCTTCCACCATACAGCTCTGACGTAATACTTTGAGATTTATTTATGATTTTATAAAATGAAGATAAAACGCATGAATTCACCTTTTCGTGAACAAATTAAGCAATGAAGCAGTATAAAAAACCAGACGTCTGAAGTTCAGGAAGAAGACTGACACCACTGCTTTAAAGATTAGTTCCATCGAATGGAATAATGTGTCTATGTGAAAGGGAAAAGTTTCGAAAAACAATAAAATTATTCCGGTTTCTTTTAAAGTTAATCTTTGTTAGATTTTCCCAAATTTCCAATGTTGCCCTCGTAATGGTGAAAGAATATGTGATTATTTTGCATTTATTTATTCAGTTGAATTTTCTGTGGACAGCTAATATGAAATAAGCGAGCATCTTCCTCACAGAACTCGCGCTCACTCTCTCAGACTCGACAGGTACAAACCTAAACGTACGGCACTTCAATTTGTGAACTAACTAAAGCTTTTCGAGAGAAATGAGTTAGATTGTACCAAAAGCCGAATTTTTCCATAACTCACTTCATCTAAAACAGCGATCTCTTCATCATATTGATATCTCTTTAAGAATTTACGATTTACTTATGTTCATAAACAGCAATGGAAAAAGGTCATGTGCCGTGGGCGATTCGTGTTCGTGCCGATCATTGCTTGGCATCTTGCCATTGCAGTTATGGCATCTCGTCACTTATTCGATTTACTGGCGTCACTAAGTTGTTGGCTTGCCTGCCCATGAGTGGTAGCAGCAGCGCTTATCGATACGAGTACTGTGGTACCATCTTTGGAGCCACCGTTAGTATTTCCGAGTTGCGTTGTGTGGAGCAGGTGGTTGCGAACAGAGATCAGTTCGGTTGGTGCGTAGCAGCGAGCAGGTACGTGTAGCACGGGGGCCCGCCATGGCCGCTTGCGGCGTGCAGCCACTGCCGAATCAAGGAGGGCTAGCTGCGAGAGCGACGACTTCGTTGCACACCAAACCCTGGATGTTTAAGTTGAGTCAGGAGTTAACTGCTAATGCAACCTCGACTATTCTGAGGTCTCGCCTTTGGTTGGCGGGTTGTTGCTCCCAGGGCCACTGAGCTTCGCGGTAACGAGTGAAATGTTTCGGGGCAGTGAAATATTGCAGCCGTCTTTCTCTATGTGTTATTCATCACTGAATTTAGCATTATTCTTATTAGTGAGGTGCAACCAGCGGTATTTTCTGCCTTGTGGCCTCTAAGCCCCAGTTACCTGCCCTGGAGGTTAGCGTACTTTTCCGGCAGTGTACCTTTCCTCGTTGTGTTGATGCTGTCCGATATGGCATGTAGTTCGACAGCTTCTTGTATTGTAGTGTACATCTGAGGTCATCAGTCCCCTAGAACTTAGAACTACTTAAACCTAACTAACCTAAGGACATCACACACATCCATGACCGAGGCAGGATTCGAAAATGCGACCGTAGCGGTCGGGCGGTTCCTGTAGTGAAACAGAAGTGGATAGATCCTGTGAATTATTATGGGTGGAGGTTACACTCAACAACCGAGCTAGGTTAATAATTGGCTCCTTTTACTGACCTCCCGACTCAGCAGCATTAGTGTCAGAACAACTGAGAGAAAATTTGGAATACATTTCACATAAATTTTCTTAGCATGTTATAGTCTTAGGTGGAGATTTCAATTTACCAGATATAGACTGGTACACTCAGATGTTTAGGACAGAGCATCGAGTGACATTATACTGAATGCACTATCCGAAAATTACCTCGAGCAATTAAACAGAGAACCGACTCGTGGAGATAACATCTTGGACCTACCGATAACAAACAGACCCGAACTTTTCGACTCTGTATGTACAGAACAGGGAATCAGTGATCATAAGGCCGTTGCAGCATCCCTGAATATGGAAGTTAGTAGGAATATAAAAAAAAGGGAGGAAGGTTTATCTGTTTAGCAAGAGTAATAGAAGGCAGATTTCAGACTACCTAACAGATCAAAACGAAAATTTCTGTTCCGACACTGACAATGTTGAGTGTTTATGGAAAAAGTTCAAGGCAATCGTAAAATGCGTTTTAGACAGGTACATGCCGAGTAAAACTGTGAGGGACGGGAAAAACCCACCGTGGTACAACAACCAAGTTAGGAAACTACTGCGAAAGCAAAGAGACCTTCACTCCAAGTTTAAACGCAGCCAAAACCTCTCAGACAAACAGAAGCTAAACGATGTCAAAGTTAGCGTAAGGAGGGCTATGTGTGAAGCGTTCAGTGAATTCGAAAGTAAAATTCTATGTATCGACTTGACAGAAAATCCTAGGCAGTTCTGGTCTTACGTTAAATCAGTAAGTGGCTCGAAACAGCATATCCAGACACTCCAGGATGATGATGGCATTGAAACAGAGGATGACACGCGTAATGCTCAAATACTAAACACCTTTTACCAAAGCTGTTTCACAGAGGAAGACCGCACTGCAGTTCCTTCTCTAAATCCTCGCACAAACGAAAAAATGGCTGACATCGAAATAAGTGTCCAAGGAATAGAAAAGAAACTGGAATCACTCAACAGAGGAAAGTCCACTGGACCTGACGGGATACCAATTCGATTATACACACAGTACGCGAAAGAACTTGCCCCCTTCTAACAGCCGTGTACCGCAAGTCTCTAGAGGAGCGGAAGGTTCCAAATGATTGGAAAAGAGCACAGGTAGTCCCAGTCTTCAAGAAGGGTCGTCGAGCAGATGCGCAAAACTATAGACCTATATCTCTGACGTCGATCTGTTGTAGAATTTTAGAACATGTTTCTTGTTCGAGTATCATGTCATTTTTGGAAACCCAGAATCTACTATGTAGGAATCAACATGGATTCCGGAAACAGCGATCGTATGAGACCCAACTCGCTTTATTTGTTCATGAGACCCAGAAAATATTAGATACAGGCTCCCAGGTAGACGCTGTTTTTCTTGACTTCCGGAAGGCGTTCGATACAGTTCCGCACTGTCGCCTGATAAACAAAGTAAGAGCCTACGGAATATCAGACCAACTGTGTGGCTGGATTGAAGAGTTTTTATCAGACAGAACACAGCTTGTTGTTATCAATGGAGAGACGTCTACAGACGTTAAAGTAACATCTGGCGTGCCACAGGGGAGTGTTATGGGACCATTGCTTTTCACAATATAAATAAATGACGTAGTAGATAGTGTCGGAAGTCCCATGCGGCTTTTCGCGGATGATGCTGTAGTATACAGAGAAGTTGCAGCGTTAGAAAATTGTAGCGAAATGCAGGAAGATCTGCAGTGGATAGGCACTTGGTGCAGGGAGTGGCAACTGACCCTTATCATAGACAAATGTAATGTATTGTGAATACATAGAAAGATGGAACCTTTATTGTATGATTATATGATAGCGGAACAAACACTGGTAGCAATTACTTCTGTAAAATATCTGGGAGTATGCTTGCGGAACAATTTGAAGTGGAATGATCATATAAAATTAATTGTTAGTAAGGCGGGTACCAGGTTGAGATTCATTGGGAGAATCCTTAGAAAATGTAGTCCATCAACAAAGGAGGTGGCTTACAAAACACTCGTTCGACCTATACTTGAGTATTGCTCATCAGTGTGGGATCCGTACCAGATCGGGTTGACGGAGGAGTTAGAGAAGATCCAAAGAAGAGCGGCGCGTTTCGTCACAGGGTTATTTGGTAACCGTGATAGCGTTACGGAGATGTTTAACAAACTCAAGTGGCAGACTCTGCAAGAGAGGCGCTCTGCATCGCGGTGTAGCTTGCTCGCCAGGTTTCGAGAAGGTGCGTTTCTGGATGAGGTATCGAATATATTGCTTCCCCCTACTTATACCTCCCGAGGAGATCACGAATGTAAAATTAAAGAGATTAGAGCGCGCACGGAGGCTTTCAGAGAGTCGTTCTTCCCGCGAACCATACGCGACTGCAACAGGAAAGGGAGGTAATGACAGTGACATGTAAAGTGCCCTCCGCCACACACCGTTGGGTGGCTTGCGGATTATAAATGTAGATGTAGATGTAGAAGGAAGCGCCTAGAACCGCTCGGCCACAGCGGCCGGCCATTAGGAAGCGGATGGATGGTTCACCGTCTGGGTCTGCAGGGTGCTGTTTGCAAGCGAGTTGAACTTAGCTGTTGTGACGCCAACTGAGGAGCTACTTGATTGACAAGTAGTGGCATCCTGTCACAACAAAAACTGACAATGGCCGGGAGAGCGGCGCGCTGCCCCCCCCCCCCCGCCCCCCCCCCCCCCACCCACACACACACAAACTTTATATATATAGGGTGAGTCACCTAACAATACCGCTGGATATATTTCGTAAACCACATCAAATACTGACGAATCGATTCCGCAGACCGAGCGTGAGGAGAGGGTCTAGTGTAATTGGTTAATACAAACCATAAAAAAATGCACGGAAGTATGGTTTTTAACACAAACCTACGTTTTTTTTTAAAATGGAGCCCCGTTAGTTTTGTTAGCACATCTGAACAAATAAACAAATACGTAATCAGTGCCGTTTGTTGCATTGTAAAATGTTAATTACATCCGGAGGTATTGTAACCTAAAGTTGACGCTTGAGTACCACTCCTCCGCTGTTCGATCGTGTGTATCGGAGAGCACCGAATTACGTTGGGATCCAAAGGCAACGGTGATGGACCTTAGGTACAGAAGAGACTGGAACAGCACATTACGTCTACATGCTAACACCTTTTTATTGGTCTTTTTCACTGACGCACATGTACATTACCATGAGGGGTGAGGTACACGTACACACGTGGTTTCCGTTTTCAATTACGGAGTGGAATAGAGTGTGTCCCGACATGTCAGGCCAATAGATGTTCAATGTGGTGGTCATCATTTGCTGCACACAATTGCAATCTCTGGCGTAATGAATGTCGCTCACGCCGCAGTACATCTGGTGTAATGTCGCCGCAGGCTGCCACTGTGTTACGTTGTTTCATATCCTCTGGGGTTGTGGCACATCACGGTACACATTCTGCTTTAACGTACCCCACAAAAAGAAGCCCAGAGGTGTAAGATCAGGAGAACGAGCTGGCCAATTCATGCGTCCTCCACGTCCTATGAAACGCCCGTCGAACATCCTGTCAAGGGTCAGCCTAGCGTTAATTGCGGAATGTGCAGGTGCACCATAATGCTGATACCACATACGTTGACGCATTTTCAGTGGGACATTTTCAAGCAACGTTGGCATATCATTCTGTAGAAATGCGATGTATGTTGCAGCTGTTTGGGCCTCTGCAATGAAGTGAGGACCAGTGAGGTGGTCTCCAATGATTCCGCACCATACATTTACAGTCCACGGTCGCTGTCGCTCTACCTGTCTCAGCCAGCGAGGATTGTCCACGGACCAGTAATGCATGTTCCGTAGATTCACTGCCGGCCGAAGTGGCCGTGCGGTTAAAGGCGCTGCAGTCTGGAACCGCAAGACCGCTACGGTCGCAGGTTCGAATCCTGCCTCGGGCATGGATATTTGTGATGTCTGTAGGTTAGTTAGGTTTAACTAGTTCTAAGTTCTAGGGGACTAATGACCTCAGCAGTTGAGTCCCATAGTGCTCAGAGCCATTTGAACCATTTCGCAGATTCACTGCCCCGTCGTTTGTGAAACCCGCTTCATCGGTAAACAGGTAGAACTGCAACGCATTCTTTGTTAATGCCCATTGACAGAATTGCACTCGATGATTAAAGTCATCACCATGTAATTGCTGATGTATCGACACATGAAACGGGTGAAAGCGGTGACGATGCAATATGCGCATGACACTGCTTTGACTCAGTCCACCGGCTCTCGCAATGTCCCGTGTACTCATGTGTGGGTTCATGGCAACAGCAGCTAACACACCAACTGCACCCGCTTCTCCTGTGACGGGCCTGCTACGGACCCGTTTGCGTGCTACCACCATACCTGTTGCATACAGTTGGCGGTAGATGTTTTACAATGTGCGGCACGTTGGATGCTCTCTGTCCGGGTACCGTTCTGCATACACCCTGCAGGCTTCAGCTGCATTTCGTCGACACTCGCCATAGATGAGTATCATCTCCGCCTTTTCAGAGTTCGAATACACCATGGTCACAGTTCCTACAACACTACACTATCACAGACGTCAGGTAACACGGTGTACTACAGTTGGTCTGCGTGCGGAGACGAATGCAGAATAACAATAGCAGCAAGCGCTACATGGCGACACTGTGACAGCTAGACCAAACCACAACAGTGCACTACAGCCACACTCGTAAACACGGTCGTCATCGTAAACACGTCCCTGCAGATGCTGCTCGCCGACCGTGGCCCGTGTTTGTTACAACATGCAACTGAACGTCGGAGGTTTCAAACGTCAACTTTAGGTTACAATATCTCCTGATGTAATTAAAGTTTTACAATGCAAGAAACGGGACTGATTACATATTTGTTTATATGTTCAGATGTGCTAACAAAACTAACGTGGTTCCATTTTAAAAAACGTAGGTTTGTGTTAAAAAGCATACTTCCGTGCATTTTTGTATGGTTTGTATTAAACAATTACACTAGTCTCTCTCCTCACGTTCGGTCAGCGGAATCGGTTCGTCAGTATTTGATGTGGTTTTCGAAATATATCCAGCGGTAGCGTTAGGTGATTCACCCTGTATATACAGGGTGTCCCATTTATCTTGACCACCCTAAATGACTGTTTGTCCAGATGCAAATTATAAAATGTATCAAGCAAATGTTCTCTAGCTGTCAGGGGGACATAAATCAGCATAATTGTCTTCGTTGTGGCCCTATGTATTACAAAAAAACAAAAACAAAAAAATGGCTCTAAGCACTATGGGACTTAACATCTGAGTTTATCAGTCCCCTAGACGTAGAACTACTTAAAACTAATTAACCTAAGGACATCATACACATCCATGCCCGAGGCAGGATTCGAACCTGCGACCGTAGCAGCAGCGTGGTTCCAGACTGAAGCGCCTAGAACCGCTCGGCCACAACAACCGGTTATATTTTACAAAGATATGAACAGCAGTATGACTTTATTATATGGCACCGTGTAGTTTTTATTCGGTAATTCATCTCCTCTACTAAAGACCTATTCAAAAATTCATCACAGTGTACCATTCACTGAAAAACAACGTTATTAATTACATAACACAACATTGACGTTGACGCTCCCAAGCGCTTATTGCAGGAACTCGGGGTAACGGAATACATCCACATGCTGACGTTGACAGAGGTCAAATGTAAACATAAGTAGAATGCACACACGTCATTTCGAAACCATCGTCAGTTGAAGAGTTGTGTGAGCAGATTGTACAACAACGAAGAGAAGGTAGAAATGCTACTCATTTATGGGGAATGTAAGTTAGCAGATCAGTAATTGTAACAATTTTTTTCTTATGTACGGGTACATTTAGTACAGTAGTTTAGTTCTTTTAAATACTGTTGCGTAGAGTACGCATGCAGTAAAGTCTGTCCTTCCTGCAAACTGTATCCATATAACGTTTCTTTTATTGTTGTTATTGGAGGTAGGCGAAATGCTATCCAGGCAGCGGAACTGTACAGAGAGCGATATCCTGACAAGAACCCACCTTACCGTCGGACGTTTTCTCGTCTTGTTGCAATGCTTCACGAAACGGGAAGTTTCAACCCACGACAGTGCAATCGTTGGAGCACTCGCACAGACGAAGCTGCCGAAGTTACTGTTCTCGCTTCCGCTGCTATGAATCCAAATGTGAGCACACGGCATCTTGAACATGAGATCGGCATTCCCAAAACCAGTGTACATCGTGTTCTTACACGTCACAGTTTCCATCCTTAGCATGTACACCTACAACAAGAATTTCAAGGGAATGAGTTCCAGAATCGTGTACAATTCTGTCAGTGGGCACAGCAGTAAATCCTCGCCAACCCGAACTTCTTCTCCAATGTTCTATTTACCGATGACTGTTACTTCTCAAACAAAGAACAGGTAAATACAAGTAACATGCATTATTGGTCCAGCGACAACCAACGATGGCTTCGACAAGTGAAACATCAACGCCAATGGAGAGTTAACGTCTCGTGTGGGATACTTGGTCCTACAATTATTGGCCCTTATTTCATCAATGGTAGTCTAAACGGCACAGCGTACACCAACATCCTCAGACGAAGTCTTCCTCCTCTTCTGGATGAAGTGCCGCTAAGAACCAGAATGTTTATGTGGTATCAAGACGATGAATGTCCAGCACATAATGCCTTGCGTGCACGTCGTGTTCTGAATGCCAGATGGATTGGTCGAGGGGGAACCGTTACTTGGCCTGTTAGGTCTCCTGATTTAAATCCTCTGGGCTTTTTTTCTTTGGGGACGCATTAAGGGCGTTGTATATCGTGATATTCCAACAACTCCGGAGGACATGCAGGAACGTATCATGCTTGGTTGTAATTCTCTTCAGCAGGCAACACTGCAAGCAGTAAATAATCCTTTCATTCAACGAGTGCACCAATGTATCGATGTCCATGGTTACGACTTTGAGCACCTTTGAATGTTCTACTCCTGGGCAATGGTATAGGAGAGTAAAAGTCAATTTTGTGTTATGCTTTTAGTTGGTTTGAATTTGTTTTCCGACAACTCCAGCAAGTGGACGACTTTGTAATCCCGGGCTCAAAGTAAATTTTGTGTTATGTAATTAATAACGTTGTGTTTCAGTGAATGATAGACTGTGATACATTTTTGAATAGGTCTTTAGGAGAGGAAATAAATTACCAAATAAAAAATACAGGGTGCCATTTAAAAAAGTCATACCGCTGTTCATATCTTTGAAAGAAAACAAAGCTACACCGAAGGCAGTCATGCTGATTGATGTCCCGCTGAAGGCTAAAGAACATTTGCTTGAAACATTTTGTAATTTGCATTTGGACAACTAGTTATTTAGGGTGGTCGAGATAAATGGGACACCCTGTATATGTTGTCCTATGCGATTTTTAGCAAGGCAGCAATTTCTATTTTTAATATCTGGATTTTATATTGTCTCCCTGCCTGTGGAGACCTATACAATGTCAGCGATTAGTTTGGTTTATTAGTGAAATAAGCATTTTCGGAAAGCTCAGACCTGGGCGTGTGGCCGCTATCGTATGAAAGCATACCCTAATGAAATATTAGTGCAGCATTGGAAGTATTAACCATAATTGTATTAGATTTTACTGAGCGCATGTTGGAAGTTATTATCTGCAGTACTCAACAATTATTAAAGAACAGGGTACGAAATTCTCTCTTTCGTCTTTTAACAGTAACTACCAATGTAGAAATCAATACTGACAGAGCAAGCTGTCGTAGAGTGACGGAGGATCAGAACGAAATTAATTTTTCTCATATCTCATACGTAGAGTCGAAAAGGGAAAATAGTATCTACCATTAATTTACAATGACTGGATAATACATAAAATCTTTTTATTCAGAAATTAAAAGAGGATACAATGGCTTTTTGTTACCCTTACTAACCGAATCAGTACATGCATGCAGGCCAGATGGGGATACAGCGTCATACTGGTAATTGGGTTCATACTGCAAAGTTCTTTATGAATTTCACTCTTATTTTTATTCACTGAAATAATGCCGCATACCCTCTTTCATCCCTTAAGTTTCATTCTGTTTTATCCTTCCCTTTTAAGTGTTTCCTCTTTATTGTCAGTCAGAGTATATGGCCACTGGAAAGGGGCCCCAGCCTTTCCAGCAGTTGTTGGAGCTTCTCTCTAGATGTCTGACTGATTTGGCCTTGTAAAATTAGCTAACATTCCCCTGCTATGTAGGCTAAGTACTGCGGAGTTTTGACAGCAAGGAGAAACTGGGGGACATGTAGCTCTATTTTATGATGTGATGATTATAATATCCTCCTCGAGAATACACTCCATAAGTAAACTTGTCATTCGGATCTCTTGGCGACGGAGGACGTTGTCGCACGTAGAACTGGCACTCTACTTATCGGAGCGTGAAACATTAGCTCCCTTAACCGGGTAGGTATATTATAAACTGTAAATATGGGTAGAACATTCATCATTTTCAAAGGCAAGAATTTCCTATTATTACTGGTAATTGCGAAAGTTGTTTGGAAATAATAGAAAGGTGTTTCATATAAGATCGAGGAAGTATTGAAGCTATGTTTGATAAGTTTTTTCGTGTTTTTTTTTATTTTGCTCTACCTTTTTTTGAGGAAGACGGGTTTTCTAGTACTATATGATAGATCTGTGTTGTTTTCTATTTTATTCAATAACATCCCCCTGTATCACGATACAAATCAACAATTTTCAACTAAAGACTGAATTAAATATTGACAGTTTCAGTTTTTATATAAATACTGTTTCTTTTTTAAGTAACAAATAGTAGGATAACTATGTTGAACAAAAATACTTCATAGGTTATGTAGTCCTTTACATCTCTTCACTCAGTTTCTACACAGTTCATTGCTTCCGCTTTCTAGGGGAATGTAGGAACACACTGATCTTATACACACAAACAAACCTATCGAAATGATGTGACGCCCAATAGGTATGCAACACACATAACGTACAGGTAACGCGATTGTGATCTCAACTGATCAAAGCTACTAGGAAAACTGCGGCAGTCTATGTTTATTTACCATAGTCTATCACAGCCTGCGGTATTTTTACAACAGTACTTTTCACACATGCAAACAAATCCGAGGGCTGGCAGTTTTGCAGTCTATAATGGCCTCACTGTCAGTAGTATGTCAAATTCTAATCTTCGTTCTTCTCTCCAGTTGTGTTTGCATGAGTTCATGATCCATTGGGAGGGCGGGCTGATGGGCATATAAAACTGAGTAGTAGCTACAATAAAGACAGACCGATGGCAGTCATACGACAGAATGACACATATCTCAAAAAGTGTTGTTGAGACACGTACGTTTCCAAGAAGTATACGAACTCGATGCAAGCACAGACTATATGTCAGTAAAACTAATATGTTTTCGTAAACATGTATAAATAGTATAAACTAAGTATGCAGGATGCGTAAAAACATGTGTCGGAACATTTAGAAATTAATTCTCGACATAAAAACAGTACAAGAAGTCCACATGAACTTGGGGCCGGAATACCTTCATTAGGGACATATGAAGGAATCTATTGGCGCCGCGAAACTGATGTAATTAACAAACACATTTGCATGTATGAACTGATTTATTATTCATGGAACAAAAATGACACATGCCTTGACAGAATGTTATATTTGGTTGAAATTCTAACTTATTCAACCCTTGGAAAGGTACAAAAAATGGCTCTGAGCACTATGGGACTCAACTGCTGTGGTCATAAGTCCCCTAGAACTTAGAACTACTTAAACCTAACTAACTTAAGGACATCACACACATCCATGCCCGAGGCAGGATTCGAACCTGCGACCTAGCGGTCGTGCGGTTCCAGATTGTAGCGCCTTTAACCGCTGGGCCACTCTGGCCGGCGGAAAGGTACAGAATATTTTCGTGTAGAATGTTCCATATTGTCATGGGATTTACACCGTCTCTTTTCGCAACTCTCCTTGTACGAGTTAATGATGTTTCATACACATTACGAAGAAACCCGTTGTTCAAACTCAGGTGTTCGTACATCGTGTTGTCTGAAACATCTGCAACTCCCTTCTCCAATGAGTCCGACTCTCGCAAGTGTTTGTGGAGTCGCACAAACGTTCTGGCACAAAATATCTATTTCGCAGAGCAACTTTCACCACAGAGTAGACGTGGTACGTCCGCATTTCCATCTACTTGGCTTTGCATGTAGTGCATATCCATCGTTTCAGTCACTGAATATGTCGTTGGGATGTCTTCTAATGTAAGTGACTCAGAACCAGAAAAAATACGATCTGGCGTAACGCAACAAACAGAATGAGCATTTGGAAACAATAAAGTGACTAAAACTGCACGTTTGAGGTAAATTACATAATCAGTAGTCACAGCATGGGATTTCTGATCTACATTTCCGAACCCACGTTCACACGAACTTTATGTGATGTGTCGCTGGCAGGAATAAGCTCCTAAAGTTTCTGACATGTTCTCCAGATACAGTGACCACGTTAAATATATAACAGCATCTGTACGAAAGTATTGTAAAATGTGGCGCACACACACACACACACACACACACACACACACACACACACACATACACACACACGCGCGTGCGAGCGACGCGCTACAACTCTATGTTATTTAATCCATACATATTACAAAAGTGTATGTATGTATGTTCCATATCTCCTCCTATAGCACTGGATCGATTTCAACCAAACTCGGTATACATATCGCTTTTTCTTCCCTACTTATTCTGTTCGCAACATATTTTGCAGATAATATTCGCTTGTACCACTGAAAGTACCTGAAAAAATGTGTGACAGTACGACACATAGTTCATGAGGTGCCGGCCGAAGTGGCCGTGCGGTTAAAGGCGCTGCAGTCTGGAACCGCAAGACCGCTACGGTCGCAGGTTCGAATCCTGCCTCGGGCATGGATGTTTGTGATGTCCTTAGGTTAGTTCGGTTTAACTAGTTCTAAGTTCTAGGGGACTAATGACCTCAGCAGTTGAGTTCCATAGTGCTCAGAACCATTTGAACCATTTTTTTCATGAGGTATTACGCCATAAACATTGAGATTCGTGATGAACTTCCGCTTCCTACATGACATTTCCTTAATTCCTTACTACTATCTGTACTAACAACACATTTCGCAGGCAGTAACCACACATATCGCTGTATGTACCTGAAAAATTGTATCGTTGCACGACGCATAGGAAGGCGATATGGTGTCATAAAATATTGAGTTGCTTGAAAACGAAGCTGCCGAGCGAATTTACCTAGAGATCCTGGTGAAATATGTGTACGAGTATGAGTGAAATATTTTAAAAGATATGTGTGACAAGTGCGTACGTGGTTAAAGCCACGTGTGAAAAGCTCCTCCAAATCCTGGATCGATTCAACCAGTGTTGGTAGACATTTTACTGACTATTTTGAAAGAAATACTGTGGGGGTAGCAACCTGCAGCCTACTCTCGGAGTGGAGGTGATAATATGAAGAGAGAAGGGGAAGGGGGAGGTGGGCAGACAGAGAGAGGGAAGTAGCAATTTGCCACAGACAGGGGGAAGATGAAGATGTACAGAGAGGGGGAAGGAGATGGACAAGGAGAAGATGGAGGACGAGATGCACTAATAAGAGAGTGGAATAAGTACATACACAGGGAATGGGCGGTATTCAACTACTAAATCCTATAAAAATCAGTCGGAAATTAAAGCTCAGTGTGAATTTATTGCTAGACAGACAGTACCTCGTAAGTTTAATAAGAGCACAGCTTTTATAAAGAAGCTCAAATCTGTTGTTAAAAAGAATACAAAGCTGTCATCAGCCAATATGCTGATTTTAACACTGTAGTCCCTACTAGGCATGATCCATCACCTTCCTCCGACGTTCGAATGATTTATGTTACAGCGTGAGGCCAACCGCCGGCACGCCAGTAGGGAACAAGAGAGCAGAGAGGGCTGTGACAAGACGTCAGCTATTTGCAAGTTGACCGACCCCTCTCCAGGAAGACAACGCGACAGCAGCGACATCTATGCGAAGAGAACATAGTGCCGCGACCGACTGGCAGCTGTCCAGTTCTACGAGAAGCTTCAAGACCAGAGATCTGAATAAAAGCGTCAAAGATCATTAATTTGTTCATACATTCTATGTTGCTCAAACTGGAATTGTTATACTGAAGAGATTTCTTATTTTGTCTGTCATCCTTTGCTTACGACACATCTGTTTAACACAAAGTTAATTATTGTATTTTTTCCTTTTGTAATAAAATTCATTAGTACGATTTGTTTGAATGTTGTCCAGCGATCCGGGAAAGCAGGTTTCCCAGACACTCTACCTTTGACAACTAGGCAGGATTCAACAATTTATCTATCCAGTTATATCTCCACATAACGTGGATTCCCAGTCACGACGCCATTTGGCGTTTTTGATGTACATATCTGCTAGGAGTGTCTGAAGAAGTAAGTCTTGACATCAACTAAGCACTGAACCCAAGTCCTTTGGAATACCATTTGCTACCATAAACTTATGCTTTGAGCTATTGTGTCAGCCGATCTCTTGTTAAAAGCTATACATGTGGAACTTCTAAAGACAATCTTCTAAACACAAACTAAACTCAATGCACAATCCAGTCCGAAAAGCGAATTAGTTGGCGCTATTTGGACCTGGTCGGAAACGTACATACTTGTGTAATCTTATCAGGTAAACGTACCTGTTTGTTGAGATGTATTAAACTTGTACCGACACGCCATTGATGTGTCCGAATGACGTGTGGCCTTTTATAGCAGTCCGTCACAAATGACGTGTGCATAAAACACCTCCACGTCATTGTTTTGCATTTCTTCGTGTCAGTCGAATTTAAGTAACATAGAACTGCCAAGTGAAAAATTTCTCTCGTCAGCATATTTCCACCTAAAGTAAACTAAGTTCAGGTCAAATTACGGTCAGTGTTTGTTGATCACATACATTGTCAAACAGAGCTGTCGAAGAGGAAATTAAACTATATATATATATATAGGGTGAGTCACCTAACATTACCGCTGGATATATTTCGTACACCACATCAAATACTGACGAATCGATTCCACAGACCGAACGTGAGGAGAGGGGCTAGTGCAATTGATTAAAACAAACCATAAAAAATGCACGGAAGTATGTTTTTTAACACAAACCTACGTTTATCTAAATGGAACCGCGTTACATTTGTTAGCACATCTGAACATATAAACAAATACGTAATCAGTGCCGTTTGTTGCATTGTAAAATGTTAATTACATCCGGAGATATTGTAACCTAAAGTTGACGCTTGAGTACCACTCCTCCGCTGTTCGATCGTGTGTATCAGAGAGCACCGAATTACGTAGGGATCCAAAGGGAATGGTGATGGACCTTAGGTACAGAAGAGACTGCAACAGCACATTACGTCCACATGCTAACACCTTTTTATTGGTCTTTTTCACTGACGCACATGTACATTACCATGAGGTGTGAGGTACACGTACACACGTAGTTTCCGTTTTCAAATACGGAGTGGAATAGAGTGTCCCGACATGTCAGGCCAATAGATGTTCAATGTGGTGGCCTTCATTTGCAGCACACAATTGCAATCTCTGGCGTAATCAATGTCGTACACGCCGCAGTACATCTGGTGTAATGTTGCCGCAGGCTGCCACAATACGTTGTTTCATATCCTCTGGGGTTGTAGGCACATCACGATACACATTCTCCTTTAACGTACCCCACAGAAAGAAGTCCAGAGGTGTAAGATCAGGAGAACGAGCTGGCCAATTTATGCGTCCTCCACGTCCTATGAAACGCCCGTCGAACATCCTGTCAAGGGTCAGGTGCACCATCATGCTGATACCACATACATCGACGCGTTTCCAGTGGGACATTTTCGAGCAACGTTGGCAGATCATTCTGTAGAAACGCGATGTATGTTGCAGCTGTTTGGGCCCCTGCAATGAAATGAGGACCAATGAGGTGGTCGCCAATGATTCCGCACCATACATTTACAGTCCACGGTCGCTGTTGCTCTACCTGTCTGAGCCAGGGAGGATTGTCCACGGACCAGTAATGCATGTTCCGTAGATTCACTGCCCCGTGGTTTGTGAAACCCGCTTCATCGGTAAACAGGTACAACTGCAACGCATTCTCTGTTAATGCCCATTGACAGAATTGCACTCGATGATTAAAGTCATCACCATGTAATTGCTGATGTAGCGACACATGAAACGGCTGAAAGCGGTGACGATGCAGTATGCGCATGACACTACTTTGACTCAGTCCACCGGCTCTCGCAATGTCCCGTGTACTCATGTGTGGGTTCATGGCAACAGCAGCTAACACACCAACTGCACCCGCTTCTCCTGTGCCGGGCCTCTTACGGACCCGTTTGCGTGCTACGACCATATCTGTTGCATCCAGCTGGCGGTAGATGTTTTGCAATGTGCGGCACGTTGGATGCTCTCTGTCCGGGTACCGTTCTGCATACACCCTGCAGGCTTCAGCTGCATTTCGTCGACACTCGCCATAGATGAGTATCATCTCCGCCTTTTCAGAGTTCGAATACACCATGGTCACAGTTCCTACAACACTACACTATCACAGACGTCTGGTAACACGGTGTACTACAGTTGGTCTGCGTGCGGGGACGAATGCAGAATAACAATAGCAGCAAGCGCTACATGCGGACACTGCGACAGCTAGACCAAACCACAACAGTGCACTACAGCCACACTCGTAAACACGGTCGTCATCGTAAACACGTCCCTGCAGATGCTGCTCGCCGACCGTGGCCCGTGTTTGTTACAACACGCAACTGAACGTCGGAGGTTTCAAGTGTCAACTTTAGGTTACAATATCTCCTGATGTAATTAACGTTTTACAATGCAAGAAACGGCACTGATTACGTATTTGTTTATATGTTCAGATGTGCTAACAAAACTAACGTGGTTCCATTTAAGAAAACGTAGGTTTGTGTTAAAAAACATACTTGCGTGAGTTTTTGTATGGTTTGTATTAAACAATTATACTAGCCCCTCTCCTCACGTTCGGTCTGTGGAATCGGTTCGTCAGTATTTGATGTGCTTTAAGAATTATATCCAACGGTATCGGTAGGTGACTCACCCTATATATTGAGGGTAATTCATTTGGCTTATTCCTCGAGTCAGATTCTCCCTTAATGTCCAAGTTATAAACCGAAACGGAAGGTTTTGAGCCTTCCAGCTGTCGGTTTACGTGCGACGAAGCTAGTTTCGAGGAAGTCAGCAAGACATATCATCATCACACTGTGGGCTGCCTGCGTGGTTTGGTTGAATTCGTCTGCTATAACGCAGGTGCCCCTCTCTCCTGATCTCCATCCTCCTAGCATGAGTTTATGTCATCCTTCCCGTCACCCGTGACGATGAAGAATCCATCACAACTGAGAAGTGAAAAAGGCTCTGGTCAAATGAAACGCACCATTGTTTTTCTCGTATAAATCAGTGTCTCTCTGATATGCCAAACGAGCTTCTTTCCATTTTCTTTCCGCTTCTCTCCTTTTCCATCTCATACTACTTGACGTTCAGTTTATATTTATTCACTTGTTTATGTTTTAGGAAGGTGAAGGTATTTGCAGTAATCTGGAACAGCCTGTATGCATGTTCGTAATAAAAGCCAATAGAAAGTTTTCCATCTATTCTGGCGATCGCATGAAACACCGATGTTCAGTCATTTCTAGGATTGACTCCACTTCTCCATCTAAAGGATTCCAGGAGTCAGATGCTAGATAGGGAGCTCCTGACGACGTTTAGCAGAGATGCCCACTATATGTATGGAGGGCATAGTGATAGACATCCCTGGGGTTGTGAATCAGCTGAATGGGTTGAAAATCAATAAGTCGCCAGGTCCTGATGGGATTCCAATTCGGTTTTACAGAGAGTACTCTACTGCATTGGCTCCTTACTTAGGTTCATTTATCGCGAATTTCTTGCCCAACGTAAAGTACCATGCGACTGGAAAAAAGCGCACGCCTGTATATAAGAAGGGTAGAAGGACGGATCCTCAAAATTACAGACCAATATCCTTAACATCGTTTTGTTGCAGGATTCTCGAACATTTTCACAGTTTGAATATAATGAATTTCCTTGAGACAGAGAAGTTGCTGTCCATGCATCAGCACCACTTTAGAAAGCATCGCTCCTGTGAAACGCAACTCGCCCTTTTTTCACATGATATCTTGCGAACCATGGATGAAGGGTATCAGATGGATGCCGCATTCCTTGACTTCCGGAAAGGGTTTGACTCGGTGCCCCACTGCAGACTCCTAACTAAGGTACAAGCATATGGGATTGGTTCCCAAGTATGTGAGTGGCTCAAAGACTTCTTAAGTAATAGAACCCAGTACGTTGTCCTCGATGGTGAGTGTTCATCAGAGGTGAGGGTATCATCTGGAGTGCCCCAGGGAAGTGTGGTAGGTCCGCTGTTGTTTTCTATCTACATAAATGATCTTTTGGATATGGTGGATAGCAATGTGCGGCTGTTTGCTGATGATGCTGTGGTGTCGTCGTTGAGTGACTGTAGGAGGATACAAGATGATTTGAACAGGATTTGAGGATTTGTGATTGGTGTAATGAATGGCAGCTAACCCTAAATATAGATAAATGTAAATTAATGCAGTTGAATAGGAAAAAGAATCCTGTAATGTTTGAATACTCCATTAATAGTGTAGCGGTTGACACAGTCACGTTGATTAAATATTTGGGCGTAACATTGCAGAGCGATATGAAGTGGGACAAGCATGTAATAGCAGTTGTGGGGAAGGCCGATAGTCTTCTTCGGTTCATTGGTAGAATTTTGGGAAGATGTGGTTCACCTGTAAAGGAGGCCGCTTATAGAACGCTGGTTCGAACTATTCTTGAGTACTGCTCGAGCGTTTGGGATACCTATCAGGTCGGATTGAGGGAAGACATAGAACCAATTCAGAGGCGGGCTGCTAGGTTTGTTACTGGTAGGTTTGACATTACGTGAGTGTTACGGAAATGCTTCAGGAACTCGGGTGGGAATCTCTAGAGGAAAGGAGGCGTTCTTTTCGTGAATCGCTACTGAGGAAATTTAGAGAACCAGCATTTGAGGCTGACTGCAGTACAATTTTACTGCCGCTAACTTACATTTCGCGGAAAGACCACAAAGATAAGATAAGAGAGATTAGGGCTCGTACAGAGGCATATAGGCAGTCATTTTTCCCTCGTTCTATTTGGGAGTGGAACAGGGAGAGAAGATGCTAGTTGTGGTACGAGGTACCCTCCGCCACGCACCGTGTTGTGGATTGCCGAGTATGTATGTAGATGTAGATGTAGATGTAGATGTAGATGTAGATGTACTCATGAGCAGTAGAATTAAACAGCCCTGTTATACGTGTGTAGTACCTCTTTTAGCACTGGTAACGGTAGTGACGGGTCAAGGCAAGGAACCACAACCCACACAAATTGTTGGCAGCTGAGTAAGTGAGCACGATTTGATAAGAGATGTTCCAGGTGTGCTCGGTAGGACTTCGTCAGGTAGCTTTAAGCACACACATGCACGTTACTGTACATATCGGATTCCTTAATCCACATCGAAATGATTGTAAATGAAAAACAGAGCTACAGCACTTATTTATTTCGTTAACCGTTTTTGCCTTGGAATGCCATAATAGCATTTTAAGAGATTATCGTCATCAGTGACATAATTTTGAAATGTATAAGGGTAAAACCAAGACGAAACGCCTTTAACTAGAACAAATATGACTGCATATAGCTTATTAACTTCATATTTTATCAGTCGCATGCACATCAGCATACTTTTGTCTGTTATTCAAGTTGTGCACTCCTAAAGCATCGATTGCGCACTAGACAACGCTGCGGCGCGAATTGCATGAAGAAGTCACTGACCCACGCGCCAGTGGAAAGAGCGGGCAACGACACACCTCCAGGAAGACAGTTGAGCGCTCTCTGTCAACGCTGACTTAACCAGCCGCCCAGCGCTGGTCGGCTCCAGTTTGGTCGCTGAATTCTGGAGCATCAGTACTGAGTAATAGGAAGACGATAGACTGCGTTCTGCGAGTAGTAATGGACAATAAATATAATTACGTGCAGGAGTATCAGGAAGCACAGAAAGCTATCTCATAAGGAGAAGATAAGTTAATAAACAGAATGAATAAAATAATAAAAATAGTAAATACAATAAACAGAAAAAAATTATAAAGAAGTTCTATTCATTTGAAAGTGTTATGTACAGATCATTGTCGATTCATATCACCGTCCGTCGCAACTTCTCTCCCTCCTTGTTTGTGTCGGTGCTGACTCCCATAGTAACCGACGCAACATCTGGAACTGAATAAGCTGATTAATTGTCGTTGTACATCTTGCAAAATTAAAAAATACATCGTTTAACACAGACGGCATCGACATTATTATGACCCAATCACACATGGTTCGATGTGCGATTGCAGTATTTGGCTTGAATGATTTCGTAGGGACGTATACAGTTACACGGGAAAACAGAAAATGTATCTTTTCCTGTCCATGTCTCAGTCAGATACTCTTGTACTTGTTTACTCCACCTCGGAAGAAGTCGACAGACTATTGATCCGCCTCTTGTTTGTTAAAGATAAGCTTCTTAAGGAAAAGGGTCATAGCTAATCGTTGTTAGACAAGGGAGTTACTGCTTCTCGATATTTCGGTTGTTACGTCAGACTGGATAAGGGTGGCTCCAAATTTACTTCTCATGACTGATTACTATTTGCCCCCTATACCGCTTTGTTAGCATCCATGTCTCACTACAATAAAACAGTATATCCTCCAAGAAAATTTTACGCATTCCGGTTTAGTGACTTCCTAATTTACTTCGAAACGGATCTATTAATGATAAAGTTCAGACTATCATATTTCTGGATATTAAGTTGTCGGTTGGCAGCATATTTGTTGTCAAGTGCTGGGAATTACCTGATCATTTGTGAAAAAAACCATCAACAAGAGTGTATTATGTCCAGATGTAAATGTTTTGGTTTCATCTACTTTCATTTCTGACACAACGTTCTTTGTTAATAATATCTAATCTCTTTCGAATATAGTCTATCACTCTTCAGACTCTCCTTGCAATCGCTGCTTATTTCTAACTAAGCTGTGGAAGACGTCTATGTGATTACTAAATTATACTAGTTGTTACATCAATTTTACATATGTCAACCGTCTTATGGTTCAGGCATGAAAATATTATTATGGACTGTAAATATTATTATGGAGAAGATTATTTATCGAAACACTGAAATTAAAAATTTTTTTATCAGAAATGGGAGGCAGTATAGTTACGCCATCACTTCATTTTGTGCTCATGCACAACTGGGCCCCATACATATAAGCCAATTAATTTCTTCCACTGTCATACGCACATATTTCACGCAATAAACATGCTAGAATTGTTCAGTACCATAGCTTAAACAGAAAAGGCCGAAATGGTGCTGTAACTATTTTTCGTAAGTGTAATAATTTCCAGCTGTGGATTTTAATATTTCAATGTACTTCAAATATTTAGTAAATATTATTGAACGGTAATCATTTTGTAACAACTATAGATTCCACCAAGAATATTATGAGTGTAGGAACTGTTTGCAAAGGAATTACAGGATATAAGATACTCTCTGCATCACTAAGCCGATGTTTTGTGTATGGGGACAATTTTTACTTTCCGTTTGAATCATTTACCTGATTTGAAGTTGCACTTTGTCTATTGATATATTTTACTTACGCTTAGTCTACAGTTGTTTCCAAAAATCCACTTTTGTGTACCGTGTGTTTGTTTTAGATTTGTTTATAAATAGTTTTTGTGCTACCAGTTACGATTTACTTTATTTTACTTTTCACACGACGCTTTTCGGGAAATGATTCCCATTTACAAGAGCTTTTTGTGTGTTTGTTATGCCATTTGTATGTGATGTTGTCGATGTGTGAGAGTCTCCCTCGCTTCGTCAACTTAACTGGAATATATAAGAAATACGCGATTTTTAGTTGGTTGTCGATCTTTTTGTGAAGTTAGTGGCGAAATTTAGTGGAATTTGTACTTACAGATATCTTATGGTCCATTTGTGCAGAGTGTTTATGCTTTGTATAAATTCGGTTATGGCATCTACCCAAGTTTCTAACGTACAATTGATCTCATGTTTACGGAAGTATAGAAAATTCTCTTTCTAATGCTAATTTGTAGGAGGAATAGAGAAAATATGTTATATAGCCTCATATTGCTTGCCTCAGTGAAATGAGCATAAAGAAGGTATATGGTAGTTTTAGAGTCAATACACAAGTAAATGATCTCCAACAGTAAATACATAAAACGCAAATTTTAAGTGTCAATAAAGCTCTACCCATTTTAAATAACGTTGTGAACATAACATTGCGTTTAAATTCCAGCGGAAGCTCTTCGTGAATGGTTTAGAATCGTGAGTTACAACAATTGCGGCCCCCGTCACGTGCGGCCGTGAGCGATGTCACATGCCTGGCAATACAATGCTTCCCCCATGTCAGCGAGCACGTAGCGCCGGGCGTAAATGCAAATCTAATCAATTTTTATCGCGCCTGACGCGAATAATTTATCGTCCGTGGAGGTGAACTGCTGAACAACGAATATTGATCATCCATTTTGGCAGGCAATAACCCTCTGATTTAAAAGCTAATGTAATAGTCACACGTTGCCACAAGTTACATACTAGACTGAAGGAACCACCATAGAAACGAGCGGAGGATGCAGTAGTCCCCAGGAAAACTCAGGTTCGTTTTCGAGCCTTACGAGAGCCATATGTTATTTTCGTACACTCTTGCATTAAGATCCCTGCTTTTAGGACGTAACAAACTCTCTAAAATGAGTATTCTGATGCCCACCACAGTATTTTTGTCTTCAAAATGCATCGCCCAGCAGACCACGTGACTTTGGTATGGCAACAGAAGCCGTAAGAAGTGGAGCCACTATACACGCCGGAAATATCCAATACTCAGTGCGTTATGAAAGGCGCAACATGTACTTCGCTAAGAAAAAAAGCGAAATATCTGGAGAAGAATCTTATTTCTCCGGCGAACAGGAAACTGCTGCAACAAAGAGAGTTCAAAATATAGCCAAAGATTTTTGCGAGGCAGCCCTCAGTGATGCAGAACGTTTGAAATTTCTACATTGTTTCAAGAAACAAGAGACAATAGCTGGGTATGAGTCTTTCCACAAATTTATGAGCCAATACAATCAGCTGTCCTGGGAAACACCTGTGGGTATTTCATAGGCCAGAGTTTCTCGGCTGACAAGGAAAACCCTCACTGAATTACAAAATCTACACTTGAACTCGTCGGACAAAGGAGATACTATATTCAACGTTGATGAAAGTGTTCATGCTCGCAATAGTCATGTCCCTACTCGATTCGTTGCTACCAGAGAGTACGAGCCGACCGCGGTGGTCTAGCGGTTCTAGGCGCGCAGTCCGGAACCGCGCGACTGCTACAGTCGCAAGTTAGAATCCTACCTCGGGCATGGATGTGTGTGATGTCCTTAGGTTAGTTAGGTTTAAGTAGTTCTAAGTT
This sequence comes from Schistocerca piceifrons, assembly GCF_021461385.2. Taxonomy (NCBI): domain Eukaryota; kingdom Metazoa; phylum Arthropoda; class Insecta; order Orthoptera; family Acrididae; genus Schistocerca; species Schistocerca piceifrons. The sequence continues at coordinate 384,014,546 of NC_060145.1, forward strand.
CTAGGGGACTGATGACCACAGATGTTAAGTCCCATAGTGCTCAGAGCCATTTGAACCATTTCTTTGAGAGTACGAGGACTTCGTCAAAGTGACATGTAAGGAAAATGGAGAAAAGGTGACTAGTGTCTATCTGCAGTGCTACAAGAATGTTCAATCCTCCGTTCATTGTACACAAATTAATAAAGCTCAACGATGACTGCTGCAATGCCCTGCCGACAAGATTCGCTGTCGATATGACAGAATCAGGGTACTTTAACGAAGAAGCGTTTTGTGCAGGCCAAACCACTTTTCGAGTTTCAAACCAGCGGGATCTGCAGTGCTTTAGATGGACGGCCGCAGGACAAATCTGTAAATGCGGTTGAATGTCGTATGGAAGAAGACATTTGGTTTTATACTTCCCGATCCATACAACACATGCGCTTTGGACAATGAAATTTATTATTACATCTGCATCTACATCCATACTCCGCAAGCCACCTACCGGTGTGTGGCGGAGCATACCTCGAGTACCTCTATCGGTTCTCCCTTCTATTCCAGTCTCGTAATGTTCGTGGAAAGAAAGATTCTCGGTATGCATCTGTGTAGGCTCTAATCTCTCTGATTTTATCCTCATGGTCTCTTCGCGTGATATATGTAGGAGGGAGCAATATACTGCTTGACTCCTCGGTGAAGGTATGTCCTCGAAACTTCAACAAAAGCCCGTACCGAGTTACTGAGCATCTCTCTTGTAGAATCTTCCACTGTAGTTTATCTATCATCTCTGTAACGCTTTCGCGATTACTAAATGACCCTGTAACGAAGCGCGCTGCTCTCCGTTGGATCTACTCTATCTCTTCTATCAACCGTATCTGTTACGGTTCTCACACCAGTGAGCAGTATTCAAGCAGTGGGCGAACAAGCAGAAAAGAGAAAAAACGTTTGTATGTGATAATGTGCTTAGTACTCGCGTCACCCCATATAGGAAAATCTTGTTAATCGCGTTACCGCGCATAATTTGGTACTGTCAGCTGAATCCAAAGACTAGAAATTTCATTATTGACCGTGTTTCTATAGTTACGGCCGTCCCTGCTCTTGGTTATGAATCATGGTCAGTAACAAAAAAATCACCTATACAGGCAGCAGTGATTGAAGTTCGTGAGATACATAAGGGGCTGCAATAGAAAGCATAGAATAAGGAATGAAACAAGATCAGATTTATAATTCTTTGCAGCTAATGACAAAAGAGAGCAGAAAAACATGATCGTGTTGGCAGAATAATAGAAAATAGATTGCGAAGAAAAAATAATTATCAGCTGTCTGTAGTGAGAGAACTAGTTAGACCTCGGGGGGGTAGATGGAGGATAGAGAATGGAACAGGTGACTATAACAACTATTCATTGGAAGGAGGTGACTATGCTTCTCGTATAATCATAATTATGATTTTCGTTCTCTTTGTATATGCAAGATGTCGTTAATGTAAGTCATACACTTAGTGCTGTAGTCTTCTTGCGAGAAGGTTTTATTAGCCAATTATTTGTATACTGATAACTACTTTCAGCAAATTAAGCTGCCATCTTCAGATTCGAAAAATATTTAAGAAGCGTGTTACAGGCCAATATTCAATATTGGCCTGTGACCTGCTTGTTAAATATTTTCGGATCTGAAGATGGCAATTCAAGTTGTTGAAACTAGTTATAATGTATCCATATTTGCGATCTTGGCGAAGAAAGTGTTCTCACAAAATTTTCTTTTTCTTGTGTACGTTAATGATCTGTCTTCTCTTACATCCACAGATACTAAGACTGCTGCTTTGTTTACAGAAGATACAATGTTGTTGTGGTCTTCAGTCCTGAGACTGGTTTGATGCAGCTCTCCATGCTACTCTATCCTGTGCAAGCTTCTTCATCTCCCAGTACCTACTGCAACCTACATCCTTCTGAATCTGCTTAGTGTATTCATCTCTTGGTCTACCCCTACGATTTTTACCCTCCACGCTGCCCTCCAATACTAAATTGGTGATCCCTTGATGCCTCAGAACATGTCCTACCAACCGATCCCTTCTTCTGGTCAAGTTGTGCCACAAACTTCTCTTCTCCCCAATCCTATTCAATACTTCCTCATTAGTTATGTGATCTACCCATCTAATCTTCAGCATTCTTCTGTAGCACCACATTTCAAAAGCTTCTATTCTCTTCTTGTCCAAACTATTTACCGTCCATGTTTCACTTCCATACATGGCTACACTCCATACAAATACTTTCAGAAATAACTTCCTGACACTTATATCTATACTTGATGTTAACAAATTTCTCTTCTTCAGAAATGCTTTCCTTGCCATTGCCAGTCTACATTTTATATCCTCTCTACTTCGTCCATCATCAGTTATTTTGCTCCCCAAATAGCAATACTCCTTTACTACTTTAAGTGTCTCATTTCCTAATCTAATACCCTCAGCATCACCCGACTTAACTCGACTACATTCCATTATCCTCGTTTTGCTTTTGTTGATGTTCATCTTATATCCTCCCCTCAAGACACCATCCATTCCGTTCAACTGCTCTTCCAAGTCCTTTGCTGTCTCTGAAAGAATTACAATCTCATCGGCGAACCTCAAAGTTTTTATTTCTTCTCCATGGATTTTAATACCGACTTCAAATTTTTCTTTTGTTTCCTTTACTCCTTGCTCGATATACAGATTGAATAACATCGGGGAGAGGCTACAACCCTGTCTTACTCCCTTCCCAACCACTGCTTCCCTTTCATGTCCCTCAACTCTTATAACTGCCATCTGGTTTCTGTACAAGTTGTAAATAGCCTTTCGCACCCTGTATTTTACCCATGCCACCTTTAGAATTTGAAAGAGAGTATTCCAGTCAAGTTGTGCACTCCTAAAGCATCGATTGCGCACTAGACAACGCTGCGGCGCGAATTGCATGAAGAAGTCACTGACCCACGCGCCAGTGGAAAGAGCGGGCAACGACACACCTCCAGGAAGACAGTTGAGCGCTCTCTGTCAACGCTGACTTAACCAGCCGCCCAGCGCTGGTCGGCTCCAGTTTGGTCGCTGAATTCTGGAGCATCAGTACTGAGTAATAGGAAGACGATAGACTGCGTTCTGCGAGTAGTAATGGACAATAAATATAATTACGTGCAGGAGTATCAGGAAGCACAGAAAGCTATCTCATAAGGAGAAGATAAGTTAATAAACAGAATGAATAAAATAATAAAAATAGTAAATACAATAAACAGAAAAAAATTATAAAGAAGTTCTATTCATTTGAAAGTGTTATGTACAGATCATTGTCGATTCATATCACCGTCCGTCGCAACTTCTCTCCCTCCTTGTTTGTGTCGGTGCTGACTCCCATAGTAACCGACGCAACATCTGGAACTGAATAAGCTGATTAATTGTCGTTGTACATCTTGCAAAATTAAAAAATACATCGTTTAACACAGACGGCATCGACATTATTATGACCCAATCACACATGGTTCGATGTGCGATTGCAGTATTTGGCTTGAATGATTTCGTAGGGACGTATACAGTTACACGGGAAAACAGAAAATGTATCTTTTCCTGTCCATGTCTCAGTCAGATACTCTTGTACTTGTTTACTCCACCTCGGAAGAAGTCGACAGACTATTGATCCGCCTCTTGTTTGTTAAAGATAAGCTTCTTAAGGAAAAGGGTCATAGCTAATCGTTGTTAGACAAGGGAGTTACTGCTTCTCGATATTTCGGTTGTTACGTCAGACTGGATAAGGGTGGCTCCAAATTTACTTCTCATGACTGATTACTATTTGCCCCCTATACCGCTTTGTTAGCATCCATGTCTCACTACAATAAAACAGTATATCCTCCAAGAAAATTTTACGCATTCCGGTTTAGTGACTTCCTAATTTACTTCGAAACGGATCTATTAATGATAAAGTTCAGACTATCATATTTCTGGATATTAAGTTGTCGGTTGGCAGCATATTTGTTGTCAAGTGCTGGGAATTACCTGATCACTTGTGAAAAAAACCATCAACAAGAGTGTATTATGTCCAGATGTAAATGTTTTGGTTTCATCTACTTTCATTTCTGACACAACGTTCTTTGTTAATAATATCTAATCTCTTTCGAATATAGTCTATCACTCTTCAGACTCTCCTTGCAATCGCTGCTTATTTCTAACTAAGCTGTGGAAGACGTCTATGTGATTACTAAATTATACTAGTTGTTACATCAATTTTACATATGTCAACCGTCTTATGGTTCAGGCATGAAAATATTATTATGGACTGTAAATATTATTATGGAGAAGATTATTTATCGAAACACTGAAATTAAAAATTTTTTTATCAGAAATGGGAGGCAGTATAGTTACGCCATCACTTCATTTTGTGCTCATACACAACTGGGCCCCATACATATAAGCTAATTAATTTCTTCCACTGTCATACGCACATATTTCACGCAATAAACATGCTAGAATTGTTCAGTACCATAGCTTAAACAGAAAAGGCCGAAATGGTGCTGTAACTATTTTTCGTAAGTGTAATAATTTCCAGCTGTGGATTTTAATATTTCAATGTACTTCAAATATTTAGTAAATATTATTGAACGGTAATCATTTTGTAACAACTATAGATTCCACCAAGAATATTATGAGTGTAGGAACTGTTTGCAAAGGAATTACAGGATATAAGATACTCTCTGCATCACTAAGCCAATGTTTTGTGTATGGGGACAATTTTTACTTTCCGTTTGAATCATTTACCTGATTTGAAGTTGCACTTTGTCTATTGATATATTTTACTTACGCTTAGTCTACAGTTGTTTCCAAAAATCCACTTTTGTGTACCGTGTGTTTGTTTTAGATTTGTTTATAAATAGTTTTTGTGCTACCAGTTACGATTTACTTTATTTTACTTTTCACACGACGCTTTTCGGGAAATGATTCCCATTTACAAGAGCTTTTTGTGTGTTTGTTATGCCATTTGTATGTGATGTTGTCGATGTGTGAGAGTCTCCCTCGCTTCGTCAACTTAACTGGAATATATAAGAAATACGCGATTTTTAGTTGGTTGTCGATCTTTTTGTGAAGTTAGTGGCGAAATTTAGTGGAATTTGTACTTACAGATATCTTATGGTCCATTTGTGCAGAGTGTTTATGCTTTGTATAAATTCGGTTATGGCATCTACCCAAGTTTCTAACGTACAATTGATCTCATGTTTACGGAAGTATAGAAAATTCTCTTTCTAATGCTAATTTGTAGGAGGAATAGAGAAAATATGTTATATAGCCTCATATTGCTTGCCTCAGTGAAATGAGCATAAAGAAGGTATATGGTAGTTTTAGAGTCAATACACAAGTAAATGATCTCCAACAGTAAATACATAAAACGCAAATTTTAAGTGTCAATAAAGCTCTACCCATTTTAAATAACGTTGTGAACATAACATTGCGTTTAAATTCCAGCGGAAGCTCTTCGTGAATGGTTTAGAATCGTGAGTTACAACAATTGCGGCCCCCGTCACGTGCGGCCGTGAGCGATGTCACATGCCTGGCAATACAATGCTTCCCCCATGTCAGCGAGCACGTAGCGCCGGGCGTAAATGCAAATCTAATCAATTTTTATCGCGCCTGACGCGAATAATTTATCGTCCGTGGAGGTGAACTGCTGAACAACGAATATTGATCATCCATTTTGGCAGGCAATAACCCTCTGATTTAAAAGCTAATGTAATAGTCACACGTTGCCACAAGTTACATACTAGACTGAAGGAACCACCATAGAAACGAGCGGAGGATGCAGTAGTCCCCAGGAAAACTCAGGTTCGTTTTCGAGCCTTACGAGAGCCATATGTTATTTTCGTACACTCTTGCATTAAGATCCCTGCTTTTAGGACGTAACAAACTCTCTAAAATGAGTATTCTGATGCCCACCACAGTATTTTTGTCTTCAAAATGCATCGCCCAGCAGACCACGTGACTTTGGTATGGCAACAGAAGCCGTAAGAAGTGGAGCCACTATACACGCCGGAAATATCCAATACTCAGTGCGTTATGAAAGGCGCAACATGTACTTCGCTAAGAAAAAAAGCGAAATATCTGGAGAAGAATCTTATTTCTCCGGCGAACAGGAAACTGCTGCAACAAAGAGAGTTCAAAATATAGCCAAAGATTTTTGCGAGGCAGCCCTCAGTGATGCAGAACGTTTGAAATTTCTACATTGTTTCAAGAAACAAGAGACAATAGCTGGGTATGAGTCTTTCCACAAATTTATGAGCCAATACAATCAGCTGTCCTGGGAAACACCTGTGGGTATTTCATAGGCCAGAGTTTCTCGGCTGACAAGGAAAACCCTCACTGAATTACAAAATCTACACTTGAACTCGTCGGACAAAGGAGATACTATATTCAACGTTGATGAAAGTGTTCATGCTCGCAATAGTCATGTCCCTACTCGATTCGTTGCTACCAGAGAGTACGAGCCGACCGCGGTGGTCTAGCGGTTCTAGGCGCGCAGTCCGGAACCGCGCGACTGCTACAGTCGCAAGTTAGAATCCTACCTCGGGCATGGATGTGTGTGATGTCCTTAGGTTAGTTAGGTTTAAGTAGTTCTAAGTTCTAGGGGACTGATGACCACAGATGTTAAGTCCCATAGTGCTCAGAGCCATTTGAACCATTTCTTTGAGAGTACGAGGACTTCGTCAAAGTGACATGTAAGGAAAATGGAGAAAAGGTGACTAGTGTCTATCTGCAGTGCTACAAGAATGTTCAATCCTCCGTTCATTGTACACAAATTAATAAAGCTCAACGATGACTGCTGCAATGCCCTGCCGACAAGATTCGCTGTCGATATGACAGAATCAGGGTACTTTAACGAAGAAGCGTTTTGTGCAGGCCAAACCACTTTTCGAGTTTCAAACCAGCGGGATCTGCAGTGCTTTAGATGGACGGCCGCAGGACAAATCTGTAAATGCGGTTGAATGTCGTATGGAAGAAGACATTTGGTTTTATACTTCCCGATCCATACAACACATGCGCTTTGGACAATGAAATTTATTATTACATCTGCATCTACATCCATACTCCGCAAGCCACCTACCGGTGTGTGGCGGAGCATACCTCGAGTACCTCTATCGGTTCTCCCTTCTATTCCAGTCTCGTAATGTTCGTGGAAAGAAAGATTCTCGGTATGCATCTGTGTAGGCTCTAATCTCTCTGATTTTATCCTCATGGTCTCTTCGCGTGATATATGTAGGAGGGAGCAATATACTGCTTGACTCCTCGGTGAAGGTATGTCCTCGAAACTTCAACAAAAGCCCGTACCGAGTTACTGAGCATCTCTCTTGTAGAATCTTCCACTGTAGTTTATCTATCATCTCTGTAACGCTTTCGCGATTACTAAATGACCCTGTAACGAAGCGCGCTGCTCTCCGTTGGATCTACTCTATCTCTTCTATCAACCGTATCTGTTACGGTTCTCACACCAGTGAGCAGTATTCAAGCAGTGGGCGAACAAGCAGAAAAGAGAAAAAACGTTTGTATGTGATAATGTGCTTAGTACTCGCGTCACCCCATATAGGAAAATCTTGTTAATCGCGTTACCGCGCATAATTTGGTACTGTCAGCTGAATCCAAAGACTAGAAATTTCATTATTGACCGTGTTTCTATAGTTACGGCCGTCCCTGCTCTTGGTTATGAATCATGGTCAGTAACAAAAAAATCACCTATACAGGCAGCAGTGATTGAAGTTCGTGAGATACATAAGGGGCTGCAATAGAAAGCATAGAATAAGGAATGAAACAAGATCAGATTTATAATTCTTTGCAGCTAATGACAAAAGAGAGCAGAAAAACATGATCGTGTTGGCAGAATAATAGAAAATAGATTGCGAAGAAAAAATAATTATCAGCTGACTGTAGTGAGAGAACTAGTTAGACCTCGGGGGGGGTAGATGGAGGATAGAGAATGGAACAGGTGACTATAACAACTATTCATTGGAAGGAGGTGACTATGCTTCTCGTATAATCATAATTATGATTTTCGTTCTCTTTGTATATGCAAGATGTCGTTAATGTAAGTCATACACTTAGTGCTGTAGTCTTCTTGCGAGAAGGTTTTATTAGCCAATTATTTGTATACTGATAACTACTTTCAGCAAATTAAGCTGCCATCTTCAGATTCGAAAAATATTTAAGAAGCGTGTTACAGGCCAATATTCAATATTGGCCTGTGACCTGCTTGTTAAATATTTTCGGATCTGAAGATGGCAATTCAAGTTGTTGAAACTAGTTATAATGTATCCATATTTGCGATCTTGGCGAAGAAAGTGTTCTCACAAAATTTTCTTTTTCTTGTGTACGTTAATGATCTGTCTTCTCTTACATCCACAGATACTAAGACTGCTGCTTTGTTTACAGAAGATACAATGTTGTTGTGGTCTTCAGTCCTGAGACTGGTTTGATGCAGCTCTCCATGCTACTCTATCCTGTGCAAGCTTCTTCATCTCCCAGTACCTACTGCAACCTACATCCTTCTGAATCTGCTTAGTGTATTCATCTCTTGGTCTACCCCTACGATTTTTACCCTCCACGCTGCCCTCCAATACTAAATTGGTGATCCCTTGATGCCTCAGAACATGTCCTACCAACCGATCCCTTCTTCTGGTCAAGTTGTGCCACAAACTTCTCTTCTCCCCAATCCTATTCAATACTTCCTCATTAGTTATGTGATCTACCCATCTAATCTTCAGCATTCTTCTGTAGCACCACATTTCAAAAGCTTCTATTCTCTTCTTGTCCAAACTATTTACCGTCCATGTTTCACTTCCATACATGGCTACACTCCATACAAATACTTTCAGAAATAACTTCCTGACACTTATATCTATACTTGATGTTAACAAATTTCTCTTCTTCAGAAATGCTTTCCTTGCCATTGCCAGTCTACATTTTATATCCTCTCTACTTCGTCCATCATCAGTTATTTTGCTCCCCAAATAGCAATACTCCTTTACTACTTTAAGTGTCTCATTTCCTAATCTAATACCCTCAGCATCACCCGACTTAACTCGACTACATTCCATTATCCTCGTTTTGCTTTTGTTGATGTTCATCTTATATCCTCCCCTCAAGACACCATCCATTCCGTTCAACTGCTCTTCCAAGTCCTTTGCTGTCTCTGAAAGAATTACAATCTCATCGGCGAACCTCAAAGTTTTTATTTCTTCTCCATGGATTTTAATACCGACTTCAAATTTTTCTTTTGTTTCCTTTACTCCTTGCTCGATATACAGATTGAATAACATCGGGGAGAGGCTACAACCCTGTCTTACTCCCTTCCCAACCACTGCTTCCCTTTCATGTCCCTCAACTCTTATAACTGCCATCTGGTTTCTGTACAAGTTGTAAATAGCCTTTCGCACCCTGTATTTTACCCATGCCACCTTTAGAATTTGAAAGAGAGTATTCCAGTCAACATTGTCAAAAGCTTTCTCTAAGTCTACAAATGCTAGAAACGTAGGTTTGCCTTTCCTTAATCTTTCTTCTAAGATAAGTCGTAAGGTCAGTATTGCCTCACGTGTTCCAGTATTTCTACGGAAACCAAACTGATCTTCCCCGAGGTCGACTTCTACTAGTTTTTCCATTCGTCTGTAAAGAATTCGTGTTAGTACTTTGCAGCTGTGGATTATTAAACTGATTGTTCGGTAATTTTCACATCTGTCAACACCTGCTTTCTTTGGGATTGGAATTATTATATTCTTCTTGAAGTCTGAGGGTATTTCGCCTGTTTCATACATCTTGCTCACCAGATGGTAGAGTTTTGTCAGGACTGGCTCTCCCAAAGCCGTCAGTAGTTCCAATGGAATGTTGTCTACTCCGGGGGCCTTGTTTCGACTCAGGTCCTCCAGTGCTCTGTCAAACTCTTCACGCAGTATCATATCTCCCATTTCATCTTCATCTACATCCTCTTCCATTTCCATAATATTGTCCTCAAGTGCATCGCCCTTGTATAGACCCTCTATATACTCCTTCCACCTTTCTGCTTTCCCTTCTTTGCTTAGAACTGGGTTTCCATCTGAGCTCTTGATGTTCATACATGTGGTTCTCTTATCTCCAAAGGTCTCTTTAATTTTCCTGTAGGCAGTATCTATCTTACCCCTAATGAGATAAGCCTCTACATCCTTACATTTGTCCTCTAGCCATCCCTGCTTAGCCATTTTGCACTTCCTGTCGATCTCATTTTTGAGACGTTTGTATTCCTATTTGCCTGCTTCATTTACTGCATTTTTATATTTTCTCCTTTCATCAATTAAATTCAATATTTCTTCCGTTACCCAAGGATTTCTACCAACCCTCTTCTTTTTACCTACTTGATCGTCTGCTGCCTTCACTACTTAATCCCTCAGAGCTACCCATTCTTCTTCTACTGTATTTCTTTCCCCCATTCCTTTCAATTGTTCCCTTATGCTCTCCCTGAAACTCTGTACTACCTCTGGTTCTTTCAGTTTATCCAGGTCCCATCTCCTTAAATTCCCACGTTTTTGCAGTTTCTTCAGTTTCAATCTGCAGTTCATAACCAATAGATTGTGGTCAGAATCCACATCTGCCCCTGGAAATGTCTTACAATTTAAAACCTGGTTCCTAAATCTCTGTCTTACCATTATATAATCTATCTGATACCTTTTAGTATCTCCAGGGTTCTTCCATGTATACAACCTTCTATCATGATTCTTAAACCAAGTGTTAGCTATGATTAAGTTGTGCTCTGTGCAAAATTCTATCAGGCGGCTTCCTCTTTCATTTCTTAGCCCCAATCCATATTCACCTACTACGTTTCCTTCTCTCCCTTTTCCTACACTCGAATTCCAGTCACCCATGACTATTAAATTTTCGTCTCCCTTCACTATCTGAATAATTTCTTTTATTTCATCATACATTTCTTCAATTTCTTCGTGATCTGCAGAGCTAGTTGGCATATAAACTTGTACTACTGTAGTAGGTGTGGGCTTCGTATCTATCTTGGCCACAATAATGCGTTCACTATGCTGTTTGTAGTAGCTTACCCGTATTCCTATTTTCCTATTCATTATTAAACCTACTCCTGCATTACCCCTATTTGACTTTGTGTTTATAACCCTGTAGTCACCTCACCAGAAGTCTTTTTCCTCCTGCCACCGAACTTCACTAATTCCCACTATATCTAACTTCAACGTATCCATTTCCCTTTTTAAATTTTCTAACCTACCTGCCCGATTAAGGGATCTGACATTCCACGCTCCGATCCGTAGAACGCCAGTTTTCTTTCTCCTGATAACGACATCCTCTTGAGTAGTCCCCGCCCAGAGATCCGAATGGGGGACTATTTTACCTCCGGAATATTTTACCCAAGAGGACGCCATCATCATTTAATCATACAGTAAAGCTGCATGCCCTCGGGAAAAATTACGGCCGTAGTTTCCCCTTGCTTTCAGCCGTTCGCAGTACCAGCACAGCAAGGCCGTTTTGGTTATTGCTACAAGGCCAGATCAGTCAATCATCCAGACTGTTGCCCTTGCAACTACTGAAAAGGCTGCTGCCCCTCTTCAGGAACCACACGTTTGTCTGGCCTCTCAACAGATACCCCTCCGTTGTGGTTGTACCTACGGTACACCTATCTGTATCGCTGAGGCACGCAAGCCTCCCCACCAACGGCAAGGTCCATGGGTCATGGGGGGGGGGGGGGGGGGGAGATGATACAAACATTGCAATAAACCGCAAATGAAGTACAGATTTAGAAATGACTGCTAATTAAATTTTCACTGATATTAATAAATGGTTTGAAGCTAATTCACTGTCATTACACTTTGGAAAGACCTACTATATGTAGTTCAGAACCTGTAAATGATTTCCTTCTAAAATGCTTATAACACAAGGATGGTGAGAAGATAGCCTTAGACTGAGCGGCTACATCATATGAAGACGTGCAGATAAAAGAGGTTGACAATGTTAAATTTCTGTAATTACAACTCGATAACAAATTCAGTTGGGAAGGGCGTACCACAGAATTGCTGAAGCGCCTAAACGAGTTTGTATTTGCAATGCGGTTGATGTCAGAAGTAAGAGATATAAACACTCTTACTTTTATTCTGTTATATTACATGGTATAAAATACTGTGGTAACTCATCAAACCGAACGACAGCTTTTTATAAGACTCAAATAAGTTGGATTCAGTATATCATGTAGAAACGTGTTCAAGGATCCGGGTGTTCTAACCACGCTTCGTAATATATTTATTCCTTAATGAAATTTGTTGAAAATAATATGTCTCTATTTCCAACCAATAGCTTAATACGCAGGATCCAGAGCAGGAATGACAAAATTCTACATAAAGCCCTAAAATCAGCTACCTTGGTCGAAAAACGGATACAGTATTCAGGAATACACACTTTCATTAAACTGGCAACAACGACTAAAAACCTATTTCCAGATAAACCACACTTAAAACATCATTTGGAAGATTTTTTGGTAAGAAACTCCTTCTACTCTACTGTTAAGATATTAACAGAGACTGCCAGAGCAGTCTAATTTAAAATTTCAGATTTCATTTTTGACAGCACTTGGTCACAACAGTAGAGATTTGCCATTTCGTGTATGACAAACTTATTAAAAGTGCATAAATATGTTTCATTGTGATAGCGTATTAATTCCGTAAATATCAGCAATTCCTGTTTACTCTAATATATTCACGTCTTGACACTCTCGTGAAAAATGATCAGGGAAGTGAGTATTATGTGCAGATGATCTACGTTTTTCATTTTATATTTTCTAACGTGTCCGACATCCATGAGAATGGAAATAAAACTGAATCTAATCTAAACTAATCCTATCTAATCTTTATAGGATATAAATCAAACAGAGAGACTGACTTACACTAATTTTCGGAGGTTTTGCGTTGAAGCAGAGATCTCCTTTGGTCATCATTCATATTTTCAAAAGTTGCTCATTGACTTTGATAACTGCAAATTTCATTCAGTATGACAGTATTAACATGTACTATTTTACAGGTCTATAAAATTTGGTTTCAGAACGATTTTTCTGTCATATTCCTTAGTACTGAAGATACATTTAACACATTTACTATTCCTTGTTAGATACTGATTATGAACTAGATATCAGTTGTATCTTGTTGGTTTTACTTGGTATTGCTAATTTATGTCGGAATTGATTCGGAGTAAGGTGTTGGAGTGATGGTTTCATAGGGGTTGTAAGTAGGTGGACAAGTGAAGTGGAAGGGAGTGTGTTTGGAAGTTTTATGTGTGTATGTTTCTATGTGACCGCATGTGTACCGTCACAGCAAGTACTTAGTTTTGGAAGCATATAGATTTTTACACTGAGGCACAGAGTTTGAAACTGATACTATCGGAAATATAATTGATGAATTGTATTTTCGAAAGTAGCAATTTTATCTTCATAAAAGCTGGGTTTCACACATACTTTTCATCTCTACTTTTTTGTAACTTGTGTTAACGTTCTCATCAACATGTTTTACGCTATAAACCCCGAACAAAGCTTTGGAATTATGCTGTCCTTTTGCACTTTTACGTCATAATATTGTAGATATTTTAATAGTTAACATTAAAAGATAATTATGTACTATTGCATCGGATTAGCCTCAGATATAGACCGAGCATCATTACATATAATACGTTCGATTGTTTCAAAAATGAGTTAATACGTTAAATATTTGTCAACAGTACCTCATACTTGAAAGCTAGTTATCCTCACTTATCAATGTTTATCACGTCGTATTTCCTGAACTGTGTTTCGGACAATGAGATAATTTTGAAAGTACATTCAGCGTTATATCTGGATAGTATCAGCAAAACCTGTTGCGAATAGAGTTAATAGTAAAGAAGTAATAAAACAGGATTAATGCTGAAGTTTTACTCTAGGAGCAGTGAAAGTACAACAAGCGATAAAAAGTTTTCCTTTCATTATTTGATGTGAGGTATCAGCGAGGGAAGGTTTCAGAAAGGTTTGAAATTATGTGCAAAGTTTATTCACATTTACTAAGTGCTCTCATTCTCATTTACCTGAGGAATACAAACTGTGTAATACTGGAAATCTGGTTTCTTGCCCCTGCAAGTAATTAGATAGGCAACCTGGAGGTGAGACCGGGGACTGTATTAGCTCATTAGTAATATAGATTACATAAACATATGTTGTAACATAATTGCACTATGATGTAATTACTTTATTAAGACACGTTTAAGGATATTTTTCGCAGCCAGGAAGTAATGTCCCATGGTATCCTGTCTGATTATCATTTATGCACTGGGTTTGCAATATTTCAGCCGTAATCAGTGTAACACATTAGTAGTAACACCCACAAAATAAAATGAGAACATTTATAACTGCGTTGTACTATCAATGTCAGCTGAACTCCCATCCTTCGCTGTAGTCTGCACCCCGTTTCTGGCTCTAGTCTGCTGCGTGTCGGGCCCCATATCTCGTGGCAGCGGAAAAGTAAGGAAATTGACGTCACCGAGGCGCCAGGAAGGTAGCTAGCAGTTCTCGGAAACGTTTTGTACGGTTTCGGTGCGCACGAAAGGCAGGAAGGGAGAGGCTTCCAAGAAACGGCGAAGGGAAGGGAGGGTCGGGCGCAATTTATGTCACAGCTCTCATCCCCTCCCGCTCCTTTCACAATGGCCGCCGTGTGACTACAGGTGCGGTATTGATAAATCGTTTATCAAGGCACCACGGAAGCGGAGCGGGCTGGCATTCGTTCTGAGGGAACCGATTCTGCTACGGTAGTACACGTAATACGAGATGTCCCCAGAATATCTTCACAGCTTTAAAATTTAAATTATGCGAGATTACAACAACCTGTTTCCATCATGTCACAAGATAACTCCCGAATTTTGATTTCCTCATACACACGTGTGCACTGGCAACGTGAAGTCAAAAATGTTCAGATGTGTGTGAAATCTTACGGGACTAAACTGCTAAGGTCATCAGTCCCTAAGCTTACACAATACTTAACCTAAATTATCCTAAGGACAAACACACACACCCATGCACGAGGGAGGACTCGAACCTCCGCCGGGATCAGCCGCACAGTCCATGACTGCAGCGCCCCTGACCGCTGGGCTAATCCCGCGCGGCAAGTCGGTATACATTTTGTCTATGCGTACGCTATATGTCAAAAGTATCTGTCCACCTAATACCGGACGTATATGGGGGTTTTTTCACACTTAACCATTATGATAGCTTGAACACTGCTGGGGGCACTTTCAGTGAGACGTCAGAATTTCTGCGGAGAAATGGCAGCGATGTCTTCCTCAAAAGTCGAGACCTGAGAAGGTAGTGATGTTGGACAGTGGAGTCTCGAGTGAAGTAGAAGTTTTGACTCATCCCAAACGTTTCTCATGTGGTTCAGGTCGAGCACGCCAGTCCATTTTGGGAGTGTCATTGTCAATAAGCAACTGCCTCACAGATTCTGCTTTATGACAGGACACACTGCCATACTCATTCAAAGAACTATCGTCACCCTTGCTCCTCTACTGTACCCTCTACACAACTGTCAATGCTTTCAAACCCAGTTGCAGTCAACGTTCTCTTAAGCACAGTAAGAGGACGACCCGCATACCACAGCACCACCTCCTCCATAATTCACTTTCGTCACTACACAGGGTGGCAGGTACCATTCTCCAGGAATTCGTTCGCCAAAGACAAACCCTTCCATCGGATTGACACAAGTTAAAGCGTGATTCATAATCACAAATGACTCGTTTCTAGTCATCCACTGTCCAGTGGCGTCGCCCTCTACAAGTGTCGCTTAGCAGTCATTGTGCTATCTGGACTGCTGGTGGCACTTCGTAACTCTGGAGTAGATCTTTTCACTGATTTATGCGATTTTTAGAACCATCGTCCGCAATGATCGACGGCCCCTGTCCCTCAGTGCGTGAAGTCTGCCTGGTCTTGGTTTATCTGTGGTTGTTCCTTCGAGTTCCCACTCCACACTCACACCACCACCGTCTCTACCGTTTCCTTTTTTCATATTTCTATAGATATTTTGAAGTCTCAAACTGACACCTTCTATATCTGGTGACATGTCATATTTTTTTATCTGTAAATAATATGCAAGCGACGTGAGTAAGGTCTATGTGATTTTTATGGACTGAACTGCTACCATAAGCAGTCAAATAAAGCCTTGAACTATTAATCCCTGCGCTAATATATGCCGAGAAAATAAATTTGAAACGCTGTGTGGCTACGAATATTTAACTGAATAGTCACGGACGCCAGGCTTTCAATAACCTTAAGTATAACTTAAATGAATTTTTCACAGCTAACTGTTACAACAATAATAGCTAACTGTTACATCAGTAGAATAGGTTGCTTGCTTTTGGCTTAGCCACAAGAAGTGCTACTGAAGATGATCCAAATATGCAATAACTGATTTTTAGATGTGAAAGAATAATTAGACTTTTACTATTTGAACCCTCAAGATCAGAACACAACTTCAGAATGTGATTTACACCTAAAACTGTGGTTAGAAAGCTCCTTTCTGTTATGTATTTCACAATATATCACACTAATATGGCAGCTCTTTCTGCGCTACATTTAAAAGACATGGGTCGTCTGTAACACTAGCTGTTGACTTGCTTTGCCCCACCTGAAACCTCTTTTCATGCAAAGATATAGTATGTATTGCTACAAGTTTGCAATTGCACAACGTAAGTATTTCTGTTGTTTGTGCTTATCAGAGCATTTACGTGCCGCAGTCATCATCAATAACTGTGTACGGTATGACAGCGTGGGAGTAAGGAGTGGCGCTAAGTAACGGCAGGAAATGAAATGACTTGGTCTGAACGAAATAATTCAGAAAAGCAGTTTATGGATATCCAAGGTGTCTTAGAATGAGTGGTGGCTGTTATAGGATATATCATTCAGAGCAAGACCCTAGCAAACATGGGCTCTAAAATGCATATCTTAAGAGCTATGAGCACCTCTTCGCCTTAGATACTCTGGAACAGGTCCCTTCTACGGCATTCTCCCTGTTACCACATTTTGGAAAGTGCTACATTTGAACCAAAAGTGGAGCCAGTCCACCAGTAACAGATTTTATTACAGTTATTCTCTGCCAATGTTTATGGACTTCTGCCACCGTTATGGCAGCTTACCAGTTTGTCTAGCTAAACATTGGGTGTAACAGTTTTGCTCCACAAGATCCATTCATTGCATCGAATAAGGAAATCACTGGGTGCCAGAGCCGGCGAGTATTAAGGATGTGGCAGCAGAGTAAAAGCCAGTCCACACACGGAGGCAATGTCTGGCAACCGCCACGTGACGCGTGTCTGCGCAGAACGCCACAGCTCCATTTTCCGTGTCGGCATTGTTGAGTGCGTCGGCGAACCGCAGTACCACTCACTGTTTGAGGCTGTATTGGGAGGGAAACAGTCCACTAGTAATATCCCTTCCTAACCCAAGAACACAGTTGCCAGTTGTTTATGCACGAACAGACCCGTCCGTAACTTCTTGGGACGAGAGCTCCCAGTGTCTCTCCATTCCATAGACTGTTTTGTCTCGTGGAAGAAATAGAACACTTTGTCGGTGACCAGACATTCATAGAATTCCGCTGGGCCTGCATCGTACTTTTGTACCAGTTATTGACATATCTCCACACGCTTTTAATTCTGCGCAGTGGTGAGGGAATTGGGCAGCCACTGTGCACACACCTTCTTCAACTTCAAATCACCGTGGATCATGGGTTGGAGGGTTCCCCGCGATAGACTTGTTGCCTTCTCTAGTTCATCAAACGTGATTCCCCTTGTCCCATTATCAAGTCACGCCAGGCATTGTCTGGTTTGCTTGAAGTTGCTCAATGTTCAATGCTTTTCCGTTTTTCAGTACAGTCCAAAGACATAGATAACTCACACGCGACCTCTCTGCCGTGTAGTGAAAGTGAAAGTTTCTCGATTTTCTCATTCGACGAACAAGGAGCACGCACTACGAGAGTCGGTGAACCAACGATAAACTATCTATACATCCGTAGTACTATTGCCTATCGCCAATCCCTGTTTTAGGCAAGACCAGTTATTGGTCTTACTCGAGCTTAGTTGTTGTTTAGTTATCTGGTTCTTATTTGCAGTTGGATTTAATGTAAGTGCTACCATTTATTGTGCTTTTGCTCTGTGCTGTTACGATAGTTTCCAATTATTGATAAGTTTTAATAAGGAAGAAGAGGACTGCCCATTTTCACTCGTCCGCTAGTGTTTTGATAAATGTTTACTCACTGCTATAGTAGCCTATTTACCTGTCTATAGCAGTTGGATGTTAGCACTCGAGACGTTTCTCGAGGCTGGTAGAACTTCAGAAATCATTTGCATCTCCTTCTCCATAGATACACCGCAGATCGCACTTGAGAACCTGGCAGTGGATTCATCGAACCACCTTCCCAATAACTGTCTACTAATCCACTATCGAGAACTGAGGAATAAACGAACATCTATATCTTTCCGCGCGAGCACTGACTTCCCTTATTTTATTATGATGAGTGTTTCTCTCGAAGTTAACAAAAGATTTTCGCACTCGAAGAAGAAAGTTGGTGATTCAAATTTCGTGAGAAGATACCGCCGTAATGACAAAGGCCTTTGTTTTATTAATGTCCGCCCCCCCCCCCCTCCGAAACCCAATTCCTGTGTCATCTCAGAGACACTATCTCCCCTATTTCTCGATAATGCAATCCATGCTACTCCTCTTTGAACTTTCTCGATGTACTCCGTTAATCCTGTCTAGTAAGAACCCCACACCGCCCATCAGTACCCTAAAGACGACGGACATGCGTAGTCTAGGCAGTGTCTTTGGTAGATCTGATGCACCTTCTAAGTATTCCGGCTTTCCCCACAACATTTTCTATGGTTTTTTTTTCAATTTTTGTTCATAATTGTAATTTCTAGTTATTTAGTTGAATATATGGACTTTAGATTTGATTAATTTACAGTGTAGCTGAAGTTCAACGGATTCTTTTTAGCACCAGTGTGAATGACCTCACACTTCTCATTATTTAGAGTCAATTGCCAATTTTCGCACCATACAGATATTTTTTCTAAATCGTTTTTCAATTTGTTTTGATATTCTGTTGACTTTACTAGTCGGTATATGACAGCATCATCCGCAGAAAGCCTGAGACGGCTGTTCATATTGTCTTCTAAATCGTTTATATAGAGAATGAATAGCAGAGGAACGCCAGAAATCACTTGTTTTACTCGATGACTTCCCGCCAGTTACTGCAAACTGCGATCTCTCTGATAGAAAGTCACGAATCTAGTCGCATAACTCCATAGAGTAAATATCTCTGGAGTGAGCATTGCGTTCTGCGCATGTTGTCAACATTAAACCAGGATCGTCACGTGATTTCGGGACTTCGCTGTGCGTGTGTGCTTTCTGCAGCGGTTGAAGTTTATAATATCAAGAGTTTTTGTTGTGTTTCACCGTTTGTTGATAGTGTAATAGCGATGGTGAATTATTGTTGTTGCTACGGATGCAAAGAAAAATATGTGAAAGGAGGGATAGTAACTTTTCATGGGTACATTCCATATATCTCTAATTATGGTTTTCATTTTAGTAAGAGACACTGTATACGTTTAAAAATTTCGAGACGCATTATAATTAAGACTTGATTCTGTAGACCTATTTTTCTACGATTTTATGACTATACAATAGATATTACTGCTCGTACAAAAGCTTACAAACAATCGCTTCCTCTCGTAAATTTGCAAGTGGAACAGGAAAGGGAAAGGTTAGTTGTTTCAGTAAATACTATCCTCCATGCATTTATCAGTGACCTGTCAATTATGTATATAGATTACTCAGTCTACTATTTATTTAATAAACTGGGAGCAAGTACTTAAAATGCGTTAAATAAATACCTCAAAGTGCCACCAGTAAGAAAAATTGTGCTTTAGGTAGCAAAAACGAGAAAATAAATACCCAGAAGTACAAGAAAAAACGACGAATTAGCAGGGATATAATCGCTAATGTGTGGCAAATTCGGTGTTTTTCGGACACTTGCAAAAATACTAACGTACTGTCAAGTCGTTTTGCAGGACTATCACTGCAAAAATGTACTTCAGGCACTGTAATACTATAAAGTGCTGTATCATACCAAAAACCACCAAAAATCGACTGCATGTGAACAACGACACCTATCGCAAAGAAGCTGAATGTAATGTAGTGACATTCTAAATATACAGGGCGCTATACGGACAAACACACGACGTTCCGAGATCACGTGACCAGGCCGGCAATGTATGTTGACAACACAAAATCTGTTCTGCGCATGTGAATGCTCACTCCACAGATATTTACTCTATGCATAACTCAGACGATATTCCACAAGCAGTATTCCATTGCAGTTATCAGTATTTCACAAGGCAGTCGAGCGGTAAGTATCATTGCAAATAATATTCGATTCAAATCAGTGCATAAATTACACTTAGATTCGTCTGTGTCCCCCAAAAATCGCATTGATAGACGAAAATATAGTCCAAATGACGAAGGTGGCATTTCTTCAAAACATTTCTCACTGTACTGTCATTAGTTGCCCACATGGCAAAATATTGCCCAATTTGTTCACCTGGATAGTACACAGTTATGAAAATCAGTTCCGATACGGAACAATGGGGAGCGATTTGCGGAGAGCGGAAGGGATATGTGACAACAGCAGTCTTTAGTTAGTTCGTTTCTAAGAGTTTTTTTCAGCCGATTGCTTGTAATATCATAATAACCACAAGTCAGCAACTCCATGCACAATTAAATATTAAAATATGCATGCATGTGCAACTGCACTATCAAGTGACTAAACATCCACAACTAAAGAAATATAAATTCAGTTTTCAATCATTTGTTGTGATGCATTTTACTTTATTTTAAAACATTGCACAACAATCAGTTTTTCTAAATTCTCCACCGACTTTGAGTCGGAAGCGATGTGGTTCCAAACCATCCGACGGAAACCTTGAAAATGATTTTATGTGGTTTCCCATTTTCATTTTAAGCAGATGCCGGGTTTGGCCCTTACTATATGTCACAGTCTGACAGATAACAATTCCCTTAAAGATGCAGCCTCTCCGTTTGAATGAGGAGAACTGAATTGAAGGCGAGTAGAGCATCTCTTCGGAGACTCCCGGCACTGAAAGCCATATGACAGACAGGGCTAAATAGCTATCCAAATCCTCCTCATTTAGGCAAATCAGTGCATAAATTACACTTAGATTTGTCTGTGTCCCCCAAAAATCGCATTGATCGACGAAAATATAGTCCAAATGACGAAGGTGGCATTTCTTTAAAACATTTCTCACTGTACTGTCATTAGTAGCCCACATGGCAAAATATTGCCCAGTTTGTTCACCCAGATAGTACTCAGTTATGAAAACCAGTTCCGATACGGAACAATGGGGAGCGATTTGCGGAGAGCGGAAGGACATTCTTTAATGGAGAAGCGACAGCTGCATAAAGAAATGAGGAAATTTGGGAAGTGTAAGGTCGAATAATATCAAATCCTTTGCATTATCGCCACCAAAAACTGTTCTAGCTTTTGTGCTGAAAAGAGATCTCCTTACTCCAGGAACCTTGTCGATAACAATCACGGTGTCCCAAAAAATTTGCGCTCCTCCATTCCTGAACACTTCCTTCAAGTTCAAATTTAGACCGAAGGGCAATAACTTTCAATTAGAATATCTCCTCTGTAAAGGATTATACATAATGGATGTACGAATACAGGTTGTAGACAGAGGGTTGACGAAATATGGAAGTATGGGTCTGACCGTTAGTTGTGTTCGGATTGCTCAACTGTAAAGCGACCGCCGGCCGGAGTGGCCGAGCGGTTCTAGGCGCTTCAGTCTGGAACCGCGCGACCGCTACTGTCGCAGGTTCGAATCCTGCCTCGGGCATGGATGTGTGTAATGTCCTTAGGTTAATTAGGTTTAAGTATTTCTAAATTCTAGGGGACTGATGACCTCAGATGTTAAGTCCCATAGTGCTCAGACCCATTTTTTTGTAAAGCGAACACGATAAGCAGGAAATTCGTGTTCGAGTCCGGTCAGCATGAATTTTTCATTGTCGTCATCCAGATGATGGTTGACCATATACGGAACTACGAATACATTTCATGCATATCTCCGCTTGGCGATACTCCGAGCTCATTGTCGAATGCAATGGTGTATCGTCGTTTTATCGTTCTCTATACAAATTTGCAGAATAAATGAAAACCATGAGTCTTTTTAAGGTACTTTTTAACAAATACACCCCTTCACCTTTTGACAAACACCTAGCTACGTCCTTGGACAGTCCATACCGTTTCTGAACTCTGATACCTAATGACTTCACACTGGACTCGCATTCGGGAGGACGACGGTTCAATCCCGCGTCCGGCCATCCCGATTTAGATTTTCCGTGATTTCCCTAAATCGCTCCAGGCAAATGCCGGGATGGTTCCTTTCAAAGGGCACCGCCGACTTTCTTCCCCGTCCTTCCCTAACCCGATGATACCGATGACCTCGCTGTCTGGTCTCCTTCCCCAAAACAACCCAACCCAGTCATCGTCTTCCTCAGTGAACTGCTGCTGAACCTAATGACTTCATGCTGTTCTACATCTACATCTACATCCACACTCCGCACGCCACCTGACGGTGTGTGGCGGAGGGTACCTTGAGTACCTCTATCGGTTCTCCCTTCTATTCCAGTCTCGTATTGTTCGTGGAAAGAAGGATTGTCGGTATGCCTCAGTGTGGGCTCTAATCCCTCTGATTTTATCCTAATGGTTTCTTCGTGAGATATACGTAGGAGGGAGCAATATACTGCTTGAATCTTCGTGAAACTTCAACAAAATCCCGTATCGAGCTACTGAGCGTCTCTCCTGCAGAGTATTCCACTGGAGTTCATCTGTCATCTCCATAACGATTTCGCGATTACTAAATGATCCTGTAACGAAGCGCGCTGCTCTCCGTTGGATCTTCTCTATTTCTTCTATCAACCCTATCTGGTACGGATCCCACACTGCTGAGCAGTATTCAAGCAGCGAGCGAACAAGCGTACTGTAACCTACTTCCTTTGTTTTCGGATTGCATTTCCTTAGGATTCTTCCAATGAATCTCAGTCTGCTTTACCGACGACCAACTTCATATGATCATTCCCTTTTAAATCACTCCTAATGCGTACTCCCAGATAATTTATGGCATTAACTGCTTCCAGACTGCTACGGTCGCAGATTCGAATCCTGCCTCGGGCATGTATGTGTGTGATGTCCTTAGGTTTAAGTAGTTCTAAGTTCTAGGGGACTGATGACCACAGATGTTAAGTCCCATAGTGCTCAGAGCCATTTGAACCACTTGTTATCTAGGAACTCTTCAATCCAATCACACAGTTGGTCTGATAGTCCATATTCTCTTACTTTGTTTATTAAACGACTGTGGGGAACTGTATCGAACGCCTTGCGGAAGTCAAGAAACACGGCATCTACCTATGAACACGTGTCTATGGCCCTCTGAGTCTCGTTTACGAATAGCGCGAGCAGAGTTTCACGCGACCGTCTTTTTTGAAACCCATGCTGATTCCTACAGAATAGATTTCTAGTCTCCAGAAAAGTCATTATACTCGAACATAATACGTGTTCAAAAATTCTACAACTGATCGACGTTATAGATATAGGTCTATAGTTCTGCACATCTGTTCGACGTCCCTTCTTGATAAACGGGGATGACCTGCGCCCTTTTCCAATCCTTTGGAACGATACGCTCTTATAGAGACCTACGGTACACCGCTGCAAGAAGGGGGGCAAGTTCCTTCGCGTACTCTGTGTAAAATCGAACTGGTATCCCATTAGGTCGAGCGGCCTTTCCCCTTTTGAGCGATTTTAATTGTTTCTCTATCCCTCTGTCGTCTATTTCGATATCTACGATTTTGTCATCTGTGCGACAATCTAGAGAAGGTAGTACAGTGCAATCTTCCTCTGTTTCCCCACATATGGCTTCTAACCACTTGTGTACGTCTGAACCAGTTACTCCTTCCCTCCAAAGAAACAGTATTGTGCACCGTTTCCCATGCCTGTCTGCTTCCGTGTCCTCTTGTCGAGGTCCACCGGTGTACGCACAAGCTGGGACAAGCGCTGCTGCAAAGCACCCCCTATGGGAAGCAGTAACACTAACTGATGGCAGTAGACAGTACCATAGTTTATCTTCACGCATACATCGACACACCTTTTAAACTACTACAGTGTAAGGATTATATAGGAATGCCAATAAATATTGAGCGAACTACATGGTAGTATGACTCTCGCAAAGGGTAACAGGAATCATACGTTCTCAATACACAACTTTTAACAAGGCTACAACTCTTTTATAATGGAGGAGCGGACGATAACGGTACAGCTGCAGCAAAACGGATTGGAAAGACAATAGCTGTTCCTATGATCAGCTGCAATTTAACAAAAACTGAGGAACCTCTGAGGTTCCATGTAATCACATGAAAGAATATTATCCCAAGTCTGAATGCTGACTGATCGGAAATGAAATGTGCGGAAATTTAGAATCTACTTTTGAGATAACAGATGCATCCGCCTAATATTCACCACGGCAAGTAACTGAGAAGATCCAACCACTACAGAAGCTCTGAACTTGGATTGACACCAAACAAAGTCAGCATCCACCTCTCCCTCTCTGCCCCCTCCCAAATGAAACGGAACCTAAGTCCAAGAAGAACAGAAACAGTAAACAAATTGTGATTGCTCATTCGAACGCTTCTAATTGGCTGATAGCCAAAATCATTAACCAAAGACGCAATATTCCTCAGTGGGCAAACAGATATTGTTCAAAGAAATTATTTCGAGTAATTGAAGCCGACTATAGCACAAACACGCAAGGCATTGCAAAAATAATTCTACGAATTACGAAAAGCCAAAATAATATGAACACAAAATTAAATTGCAAAGTCACACGCGACGTTTCAGTGATGCGCAAAACTATTAACAAAAACTGTGGAGATATTTTGTCTTTAATATAGTTTGCAGAACATACCTATTAACAGAGAGCTGCGACAAGATGAAGAAATGTTCCTAACATCTTGAAACAGGAACATTTCCTGTCTACCGGGATTTTCGATTCAGAATTACACATTCACACAGCCGTAAAATTTTGCTTGTCAATACTACACAGTTTTATATGGTTTAACAATGAACCAGTGATCGAAAGATATGAATAAACATTAAAAATAAATATCTGAAGAGCATTGTTAGCAGTAGTGATTACTTTTTCGCGGAAATTTACGTAAACTGCGAAGCATTCTTTTAATTACTAAGACATTCATGACCAGAACAGTAGCTTTTTTCCTAGCAAATGGCTTTTCTGATCTGCTTCATGTCACTATCTAAATATATTTCTTGCCTAGTACAAACGAAAAATAACTTTGTCTGGCTGTCAAACGTACTGAGGACTGATGAGGCTTATATTTTACTTGATGGAAGTTTCAGCAAACGTAATATGTCCTCCTTCGCCAATGCTGTTGGAATATCATCTAACTACTAAAATTAAATAAGGTAAGATAAAGATGATGTGTGGTCGCTATAAATGGTGAACAATATAGTGGTGTTGATCGTAATTAGTCCAGTTGCCAGGTGGGGTTACAGAGATCGTAGGAAAGAAGCCAGCCCCCTCATTTATCGCCAAGGGTGGGGATGTGGGGGGGGGGGGGAGGAACAATCCTACTGTGCGGCCACTTTAATCGGTGCTTCAAGCTACCGCGAAAGTAGAACTACTGCACAGAGGTAAAAAATTTCAATGTTCTTTGTAACTGAAACTTAAATCGTATTTTTTAACATGTTTAATAAAAATCCTAACTGCAACTATTATGTATTCTTATCACAAGGAAAAGAATCAGTACAAAATAAAGTGAACTACGAAAAGGAACAAAGCAAGAATTAATGGCTACCTCATGAAGTACAATTAGAAAGCTCAATGTACACACAGTTGAAAGGTGGGGTAGTCCAGTGTGTACGCTCTCGATGGTCAGCGATGGACTGCATCAACTGGCAACTAGAGCAGGTGCAGTAATGCAATCGCTATAGTTGCTGTCACGATACTATTCGGGTCAAGATCATCTCACATTCTTAAGATGTCGCAATTTACGTATCAGTTCATATGTAAGCAAAAATTCCGAAAAAGTTAGATACCTCTGTATTTAGTCAAGAATATTATGGACTATTCTCCGAAAAAAAATTTTTGCTACTCATTATGTAAAAAACTAAAACCTAACGTTATAAGAAATTTTCAAGAAAAATATTTGTTTCCTATACTAAACCATTCATTTCCCACTCGCTAATTGTTTGCGAATATAACTAACCTTTGAGAGAGAACTGTGCCATTGTTTTCTGTATATATTTTGCATGTGTGTAAATGAAAATCTAGTTTTTCATAGTTCTCATTTCCTTCCTAATCCAACTAAGGTGAAAATCCAGTTTGGCTATAGACGATAAAGAGTTAGAGTAATAAAATGAACGGGTGAAGTTAGTAGATTTTTTCTCACTACTTGCACTTTGACCGAGACGTCCACTTAGTGTGATTAAAAATCAGTTAAGATTTATTTACACTTCTAATTTCAGTGTGAATGGAGCGGAAAGAATTGCAGTCACACGCCTCGTAACAGGTCAAGCACCAGGCAAGTCAGATAGTACTGAAATGATAATTTTTCGTTCATATGAATTAATGCATCGGATAGCCGAGTTTCACACGTGAGTCACATGCCTCTCGGTAAAGTAGCCCTGTTGTGGCTTGACGACTATAGAGAATTCAAGTAATACACGCAGCAGTGCCGCACATGCTAGTAGATTGTAGGTTTCATTTAGCCACTCTGCCAGGAAGGTTGTGGCTACATGTGATTCACATTCTGTCATGAAAACGTAAAAAATATTTCGAGATAAAAAGAATAAAACGCGGTAAGGGATGTGAAACTGTTTCGCCGGTGTGGCTAAAAATGTCTTCTGTGATGAATTTCCGTTTTATTGGACGATGTTGAATCTTCCAGAGAGAAAGCTGTTAAGAAAACTATGAAATTCATTTTGGTAACATCTGAGTCATCGTTATTGTATCGTGTCACCTATGAACGCAGTTTATTTGCGAGAGACACCGTAGGCGTGAGTGCGTCAGTACTTTTATTCACAAAAGTACTTTATTTCATCATACTCTTTGCGCTGAAGTTGAGCAAAAATATTTGTGCGTCTGATTCCGTCAAAGCAAAGTCTTTTGTAAGTATAGTGATAGACAATTTCCCTCAGCGAGCAATAAATGCCTCTTGCTCTGACTGCTGCAATGACTCTGCATTCCAATAAAAATTTTATTCAGTGATTGCATTTTCTGAATCGAAAAGTAAAGGAGTGGAGAAAATGAAAAATGGAAACTTCTGAGACAGACTAATTATTTTTTCACGAAGATCGCTGGTTTTTAATGTAGCCTGACAGACCTTCACGTCTGTCACAGCAATCAAGTGAATTGCCACTAACAAACGTTTTGTTAAATTCATTTAATTCTGTAGCTTTTCGTTCTTGTTTATTTTTCTTGTGAACTGAAACGAGTATTCACATCTGGTGAGTCTCCTTATGTTACCGCACTGTTAATATGGAATACAGTTGATTCGGAAATACCAAAATCTTTTGCTGTCAGCTAATGAGTTTCTGCATAATTAATTTTATTCCTGGCTTCTTCACTTTTGGCCAGTTCAGTAAATAAATTTCAGTACGTTCGATGAAACAATTTCAGTTTGTTTTCGTCTGACCTGTCGCGCCCTTTGCGCAAGGAGACCGATGCAGCTCGTAGACGTAGTCCCTCGCTCCTGCATTACGCTCCATACAAAACTTAAGTCAAAGCATCTTTCCATGGAAAACTGAAACCACACGTCAGCATCGACGTCAAAATTTAAAAAAAAATTGATTTTCTAAAAATATTTTCATTTTGAAGCACACATCCTTCTGAAGATTATATATATAAAATATAAAAATTGGAGAAAATGTAAGACGACCGGTTTGACATCTTACCCCCTTTAAAAAAAAGAAAATTAATACTGGGTGGGATTATTTGTGACTTAGAGAATTAGAACTCTTCAGAAAATTTGCACTCTGTATTGCCTATTGGCTAATAGTTTTGTCTTTTGTGTGACATAAAATTAAATATGGGAAACATACAACCAGTAGAGACAAGAAAGAAGCACGACAGTACACATTTCTTTAATCCTTACGCCCCATCATTTTTTTTCTCTCTAATGTTACTACAGCTTTGCACAGCGCGCTTTCCTTTCTGCGAAAGAATCTATTACCTCATCAAAGTTCGCCAAAAGTTTTGCTACATGAAAATTTTAAACGTCGTTGTTTGATACTGAAAAATCTGTTAATACGAATAATACCCAAGACTGGTGTGGTTTCTAGTTTATAATATTACAGCAATTTTAATACACGCCAAACAAGCGAGGCTGTTGTGGCACAATTGGTCATTTCTGTGTACTTCGTTTACATAAATAACACGACAGAACATAATTCACTAAGTACGTATACCGAATGCCTATTAGGCCTGGTGCAAATAAAAAGTTTTAAGTCAGGAAATAGCTTCACATTCCACTGATACGCTCTAGTTTCTCAG
The DNA here is from genome assembly GCF_021461385.2 of Schistocerca piceifrons. Classification (NCBI taxonomy): domain Eukaryota; kingdom Metazoa; phylum Arthropoda; class Insecta; order Orthoptera; family Acrididae; genus Schistocerca; species Schistocerca piceifrons. The sequence continues at coordinate 384,043,185 of NC_060145.1, forward strand.
GAATGAGATCGAAAAGTTGTAGTATGAAATTTTTATGTAAATTTGGAATCGCCATACTGTTCCATATAATTTGTGTTATGTCCCCGTTTCTTCTCCTTCCTCGTTCTAACAAACAACGTAGTCATCACTAATTCTCTAACTATTCCTGCCATTGTCAAAACTTATTCTCCAATTAACTTCACTAACCCTGCCAGAATCACAGGTTCAGTTACCCCGCGTTTGTTTTCCGCTTAGGCGTTATTACATGTTTTCTACACTATTCTGATAACAGAACTTAAAGCGACTGCTAACCGGAGAGTGTACAACTGGTGTTTGAGCGACCTGGCAAATATTTTCTGTCAAAATTTCATTTTCTTGGATACACCTAGAACGTAATATATAATCGTTTTTACCTGTTATTCCTGTTAAAACCGTCGTTTATTTCCGCTCTGGTAGTCTGAATCTATGTATTTCGCTAATAATTATAAGAACGCTGACAAACAGCGATTGGCATTCACCAGTACGGGTTTATTCCGCTCAGCTCTTATAGCTCCGTCCCCTTTTGTCTGCGGGAAAGTCTTTTATTTCTAGACGTGACGGAGATACCCCTGGCAAAGGTATCACGTTCACTACGCACGCGGTCAAAAATCAACCTATGATTCGTTCAGAGATCAAATCATGAGTTGAAAAATGTTCGAAAACCAACTGGGAAATGTTTCAAAATCACATGAATTATCAATAGACCAACGTGCACTGAATGCTAAAGGCCGCGCGGAGTGGCCGCGCCGTTTGAGGCCCCGTGTCACGGACAACTAGGCCCCTCCCGCCGGAGTTTCGAGTCCTCCCTCGGACGTGGGTGTGTGTGTTGTTCCTAGCATAAGTTAGTTTAAGTAGTGTGTAAGTCTAGGGACCGGTGACCTTAGCAGTATGCTCCCTTAGGTAATTCACACACATTTGAACATTTTTTTTGCTAGGCGCCTTGTGAAACAAGGTTTCTTTCTTCAAGAATATGAATTTGGTGCCCTATGAAATTGCCGCCAGGGGTAGATACCCCGATCTGCGCTCTCTAGACCCGGGCGTGCCACACGTGAACACACGATGTCGCACGTGAACACTAAACTTACAGCTGAAGCTGTCTTCCTTCATTGCTGCAGTGTGTGTTTGTAACACCACACTTGTGAGGGGTACAAATCACAGAGCTTCGCACCTAAAGACACAATACAATGGATGTGACCTTGCGGTGCCAGTTCAGAGATAGGCACTAGTGGGACTCACACAGAGTAAAACTGGTTTTTCATGTTCCTTATTTTTTTTTTAGTGGGGTTCAAGAAAATTGTAAGAAATTAGTAATTGAAATATTCAAAAGGGAATGTCAAGCAGTAAAATCACCGATGATAGCACTTGTCATTGCCCAAAATCAGTTGTCGTTGATCGTCACTCAGTCATACTGATCAAGCACGTGATTGTGTTGAGTATTTCACAATTTTGCATGCTTCTGTAGTTCCGATATATTCAGAGAAAATAATAAGACAAATGAAACTTAACTTATAATGTTGATGTACGTAAAATTTAATTCAAAGCTGATCACGACACTGTGCGTAAAGTGTATCTTATCGCTGAAGCATGCGTATTTAAAAATCTAGTGTAGATGAAAATTCTTAGTCTGACATATAAATAAATTAATTTCATATCGATTCCGGGAAATATTGATCGTATTAATGCTGCTCATTATACCATCAAGAGTTTGCAACCTCAAATATTTACTCCATTGAAAGAAGCAAGAATAAATTCGGACTCCGATATCGTAGCAAACAACTCAGGTGATTCATACGGAGGCCCCCCTTACGAAAGTGGACTTATCCACGTTTTGCAGCTAATTTTGCGTCGACGTTAAATTTCTTGTTGTAATTCCTAATGAACTGTGAATGTTTTTGCACTTGAATGCGATGTATCTTCCGAGGTATTTTAAGGCAGCGTGAGTAACGTCTTCACTGAAGCTCGCTAATTCATAAAGACTGCAATCTCGAAGGGAATCATCTTCACACGAAGTATCGTTACATCATAGGTGACCTACTTCGTTGCACAACTCACTTGAAAAAATTTTCAGTTCTCCCACAAATTCTTCCACATAATGCTGATCACTGTTCTCTTCCATGGAAGCTCCATGGAGCAACGGTTTATTTGTCGAAATTCAGGTCCGTATTAGTAGGCAAATTATATTTTTCATCTCGAAAGACATGAAATTACAAGACCACGAATTCTGAAAATATTAAAGACTACCTTGAGTCACTCTGGCGGTGTAAGAAACCTGTTTGAAACAGTAGAAGCCAGTTTCCTTCCCCCACTCGCTTTTTCGTTCTAATATCCAAAAATTTGGGAGGAAATTTTCTTTACATCTGAGCTTGCGACCACTTCCACATCTAACACGTACTTCCTACTCTTTGGTATATACCTTCAACGTTTTGAAAACCATCGTTTATCGTTCCTCAAAGCTTCTTTCGTGATCTTTATGCAGAACGTATCTCACAGCTTGGTCATTAGGACGTGAAAAAAGCTGTTTAGTCTTTCTAAAGTTCTGACACACACGTCCACCAACATGGATTTGAGCTTCCAATAAATGAAACGTGACCGGAAGATCACTTGTCTGGTGTTACAGAAGAGATTCTATTATACACTGAAGCGCCAAAGAAATTGGTATAGGCATGCGTATTCAAATACAGAGACATGTAAGAAGGCAGAATGCGGCGCTGCGGTGCGCAAAGCCTATATAAGATAACAAGCGTCTGGCGCAGTTGTTAGATCGGTTACTGTTGCTACAATGGCAGGTTATCAAGATTTAAGTGAGTTTGAACGTGGTGTTATACTCGGCCCCCGAGCGATGGGACACAGCATCTTCAAGGTAGAGATGAAGCGGGGATTTTCCGCTACGACGATTTCACAAGTGTACTGTGAATATCAGGAATCCGCTGCGGGTGGAAAAAGATTCTACAAGAACGGGACCAAAGACGATTGAAGAGAATCGTTCAATGTGACAGAAATGCAACCCTTCCGCATATTGCTGCAGATTTCAAAGCTGGGCCATCAACGTGTGTCAGCGTGTGAACTATTCAACGAAACGTTATCGAAAAAAAAATGTGTGTGAAATCTTATGGGACTTAACTGCTAAGGTCATCACTCCCTAAGCTTACACACTACTTAACCTAAATTATCCTAAGGACAAACACACACTCATGCCCGAGGGAGGACTCGAACCTCCGCCGGGAGCAGCCGCACAGTCCAGGACTGCAGTGCATCAGACCACTCGGCTAATCCCACGCGGCAAAACGTTATCGATATGGGCTTTCGGAGCCGAAGGCCCACTCGTGTACCCTCGATGACTGCACGACACAAAGCTTTATGCTTCGCCAGGGCCCGTCAGGACCAACATTGGACTGTTGGTGACTGGAAACATGTTGTCTGGTCGGACGAGTCTCGTTAAAAATTGTATCGAGTGGATGGACGTGTACGGGTATGGAGACAGTCTCATGAATCTATGGACCCTGCATCTCAGCAAGGGACTGTTCAAGCTGGTGGAGGCTTTGTAATGGTGTGGGGCGTGTGCAGTAGGAGTGATATAGGATCCCTGATACTTCTAGATACGACTCTGACAGGTGACACCTATGTAAGCATCCTATGTTATCACCTGCATCCATGCATGTCCATTGTGGATCCCGACAGACTTGGGCAGTTCCAGCAGTACAAAGCGACACCCCAAACGTCCAGAATTGCTAGAGGGCGCTCCAGGAACACTCATCTGAGTTTCAAAACTTCCGCTGGCCACCAAACTCCCCAGAAGTGAACATTATTGAGCATATCTGGGATGTCTTGCGACGTGCTGTTCAGAAGAGATCTCCACCCCCCCCCCCCCCGCCCCTTACTGATTTATAGACAACCCTGCAGGATTCATGGTGTCAGTTCCCTTCGGCACTATGTCAGACATTAGTCGAGTCCATGCCACGTTGTGTTGCTGCACTTCTGCGTGCTCGTCGTGGCCCAACACGGTATTAGGCAGATTTACGAGTTTCTTTGACTCTTCAATGTATGTTGTATAATAGTAATCGTCTTAATAAAATTATTTCGTGATAATTTTAGCAAATGGGGTGAATCGTAATACATCAGTACTTTCCTTGATTTTTAGCTCAAGTGTGTTATGTTGTCAAATAACACTGTCATCATTCATTTAAAGGATTGTTTATATTAAAACGCAATTAGAACAACTATGTATTGTTTTGTACCATGAAGACTCTCTGCTGTTGAAACCATATTGCCTGGAGATGACCCTAACGTTTCTTTCACTCACGGTAAAGAACCTACAAGTCTACAAAGTAGGTTCCTTACGACGTTGCCGTAGGCAGTCGTAGCTAGGCAACGCAGCGAAAGATGGAACGTAGCTTCCCAAGCGGGTGCACAGTGCTGCTTCTGTGAGGGACTATACCGGCTGAAGCGGGCGCGTCTCTGTCGTGGGAACCTGTCCACCCCCCGCCCAGCCACCACTCTGCTACGTCAGTTGCTGCCCCGCCTAACCTGGTATCGACTACGTTTTCCGCGAAAGGGCGTTAATACTGCATCCCGTGATGACGCTGCCGGACATCGGCGTGAGTGTTTCTTGGAACTCGACTGTCGCGACCGTTATTATTGCGTGCTTAAAATATCCAATGCTGCCGCGGCGAGGGAAGTCGTCATCAAGAAAACGACCTGCAGGATTTATTAGTAGGCCTGTCGAGAACAGCAGCAAATACTCACTTCATGTTAACAGATATGAATAATTGTAAAGATGTGTGCAGTCCGTTGCTCCGAAAGAGGGAGGTAGAACTTAGGCTTCACATAATGGTTCATGTTGACCGTGAAATACTATAGCACACAAATTCGTTTTGTTTTTTAATATTATACCCATGCGCACAACCCGTGAATGCTATACTGGAGCACTGTATAAGTCAATTACCAATATAATTAAAATCGCCTAGCCAATTATAGAAACCCATGTTTTAGCGTCATGAAACCAGAGTACACGATCAAATGAGGTGTAGAATCAGTTGTAACTTGATAATTTACAAACAATTATGGTATAAACAGACTTTATGCGTCGTGAAAATATGCCTGTTACTCTTTTCACACATAACCGTTCTCTTTTAGTCAGTCTTTCTTGAACAAGCACAACAACATCCTGATTTAGTAGTATTATATTTTGGGATGGTGTGTGAGGGTTAAAATTGAGATTCTTTCCGAAAATGTCGGCTCTATAACGACTACTAATATAAATAAAATGACGTGTGGCTTCGTTACACGGGACGCCCCATCCGGGAATGATTGGCCACCGGGTTCCCAGTCTTATTTCAGGCGACGCCACAATGGGCGATTTGCGTGTCGGTGACGATGATGAAAGGATGTTGATAACACAACACCCAGTTCACGAGCGGAGAAAATCCCCATCCCGGCCTGTAGTGGAACCGGGGACCACTGCATGGTTACCTCTAGCAAAGTTTTCCGACGTTGCCCAGGTATTTGTTTACAGCTGAAGGCTGGCGCCCGTACCACGCAGATCCTGACCCTGAGCTTAATGCTTATGACGTCATATCTCTTGAACTAGACGTCGTACAATGATATAATATCGCAAGTACATTCAGCGGCGTTTATGTATACCGTGTGGAAAATATGTTGCGATTAGAGTTGATAGCAAAGGAGTAATAAATTTAAAAGTCATGCAGCAATTTTCACGCGGCTCATTATTTATGACGTCATATCTCCTTTGAACTACGTGTCGTAAAATAATTTTGCCTTTACATTCAATGTTATACATGCATTCTGTCTGTGAAAAGTATTCTTAATAGTTTTAGTAACAAAGAAGTAATAAATTATAACATCATGCGTCAGCGATACTTTTAGAACGGCGGAAAATGGCTCTGAGCACTATGGGACTTAACATCTGAGATCATAAGTCCCCTAGACTTAGAACTACTTAAACTTAACTAACCTAAGGACATCACACACATCCATACCCGAGGCAGAATTTGAACCTGCGACCGTAGCAGCAGCGCGGTTCGAGACTGAAGCGCCTAGAACCGCTCGGAACGGCGGAAAAGTAGTTAGCGAAAATTTTTATTCCTTTCATCATATTTTAGGGGCTACCAGCGAGAAAAAGTTAGTAGCGGTTTGAAATTACGCGTATAAGTTTGTAGCAAGTAGATCAGCGTGCTCAGTTATTGAGAGATTAAAGTCAGGGAATTCGTACGCCGTGGGCTACGTTCCTTTTTCACTCCCATCCCAACCTATTTGATAGGTAGATGGCTCTTGCCGCCACAGAGACTGTTGCGTGACACTAACGTAGATGTGTACCAAGTTTGGTTAAAATAAGTCCAGTGATAAAGAAGGAAATGTGGAATATACGTAACAACAAACATAGGCATACCTACATCTACTTTTATATGTATGGACCCAGTCCTATTCACCATGATCATCACCATTGCACTCATCTTGGTCTACTTCACTGCGTCCATATTCGTCCTCCCTTTAGAACCCTTTTCACCGTCATAACAAAATATCGTTGTCCGATGAGTTTTCCTTGTCATTTTCTTCAAATCTGAATAAAAAAAAGAATGAATCTAGCACTCATCTCTTGTACTTACTAGGTCTGTTGTTATTATTATAATAATTACTATTATTATTGGAGCAGCAGCACAGTTTCGTATCACAATGAAATACTTCAGAAGACCGAAATATTGCATTAACACTGTCCGAGGGTATGTAGTGTCCCAACAAGGCTGTTTGTAAAAATACAACCACTTCAGACGAGTCTGTACCTGGTACTGGATAAGTGCTAGTGAGAAACAAATCTTCAGATTAGTTTGAAGTTGCTACATGGCTCAAGTAACAAACTGATGTCATCTCCTAGAAATATTTAAAAGATGAATGAGTGGGGAACACCGCATCCCACCATAGTATTCCTGGGTTAAGAAAACTGATTAAAGAAACGAATTATGAGTAATGACATATCTAGAGTTTATACTGTGATGATGCTTATTATTTATTTACGAGTATTTAGGATATGAAGGGTAGAAGTTGAACTAAACAAAATTTCTAGATGGCGTGGCGAATGACAGTTAGCTCCAACTGTAGAAAATGGAAGTTAATGTGGACGAGTAGGAATACGATAGTGAAATGCAAAATTTCACGGCCGGAAATGTCACAATTAATAAAATTTCCAGGCTTTTATACCGCGGTCGAATGGATTTCACATTTAAACACAATGTTTCGTCCGCACATCCCGAGAACATTTTCAAGGGGATCGCAGATTCTCTGTGGCTCCGATTCATACCCTGACTCGCAACTGACTGCAGCAAAATTCCGTTTACGCGTTCTACTGCAGAGTGTCACGAGGTCACAGTATTTGAATAGCCGAGCACAATTGGCGTTGTCGATTGGCGAAGTCCATTGTGGCTATTACCCCATGATGGAACAAAGATACACATCTTGTTCAGCGCCTGAATCCAAATTTCATTCAATTTCACGTTCTGCTTCTTCCGACTGAAGAAGTGTTTAACAGTGTCTATGGCTTCTCTGAATAGCCATCCTTTCATGGTATCCTATCCGCCTATAATTGCCGGGAACTTTCTATCAAAATATATCTGGTGGTCTGCTGGCTGCAAAGCATGTTCCGCAGCAGCTGATCTGTCGATCTCCCTCCTTATACAATTGCCCTTGTGCTCTTTTAGTAGTTTTTTGACCGTTCTTTTTGTAGTAACCACTTCACCTCCCAACAACTACATGAAGTCCTATAAATTCTTGATTCTTCCAGCGGTTTGCGATCATCTTTGGCCAATTATAGGTGATGCTGTATCTTCCGGTGACACTATAGAATATCCGTTCCCCAAGCTTTTTCCTTCACCGTCAGTAACGTCCACAATGGGCCGCAGGAAAACTTTCAATTTCACAGGCGCTTGTACATCGGTATGATATTTCTGTGCTGGTCTTAACGCTCTTTTTATCTCAGCGGACGAATAACCACTGTTAACCATTCTTGAGCATCGCATTGGCGAGCTGTTTTAATTGCGCGTCCAGCAATTCTGGTTCGCAGATGTTCCCTACTCTATCCGCAGACATTTCCACAATACCTTGCTTTTTTGTGGGCGGTGGTTCGAATCACAGTCTGTGTGTGTGGCTTTGCGGTAAACTGTGTGGCCTAACCTACCAGCTTCACTAGAAAACCGCTATAGACGGAACAGACTGACAGATCAACCCCAACGGAACATGCTCTGCAGCCGTGAGTCCACCACATTCATTTTGATAGAACTCAAGTACTGGCAGTCATAAACAGATACGATGAAAGGCCGCACAGAGAGGCCACAGAGAATGTAAAATAGGAATTTCAATACGAAGGAGGAGGTTGTAAAATAGAATGAAATTTGTATCCCGGTGGTGAAGGAGATAAGCATGTGACGTCACACCACAGCGCAGGAGCACGCGTAAACCGATTACGAGGGCTATTCGGAAAGTAAGTTCGGATCTAAGGCGAAATGGAAACCACTGTGATAACCAGAACTGTTTTATTTGCAATAGTTAGCTACAAAAAATGGCTCTGAGCACTAAAGGACTTAACCTCTGAGGTCATCAGTCCCCTAGAACTTAGAACTACTTAAACCTAACTAACCTAAGGACATCACACACATCCATGCCCGAGGCAGGATTCGAACCTGCGACCGTAGCGGTCACGCTGTTCCAGACTGTAGCGCCTAGAACCGCTCGGCCACCCCGGCCGGCCGTTAGCTACACCTTACAGCTTCTTCTCTTCATAATCACCGCTCCGACTTCAACATTTGTCGTAGCGTTGTACCAACTTTCCAACACCCTCGTCATAGAAGACAGCCGCCAGTGCTTTCCTCCGGTTCTCTACACTCGTCCACAGCTCGTTGTCTGTGCCAAAATGTTGTCTTCATAGTCAGCGGTTATTGTGAGCAGAGATGAAACTTAGGACGAGACAATTAAGTACTGTTTTTGGGTGATCAAATACTTCCCAACGAAAACGCTGCAGGATTGTCTTCGTAGCCCCAGCAGAGTGCGGCCGAGATATGTCATGAAGAACGAAGCGCATGATAGTTATGTTTCGTGGACTGCACGACATCAAGCAAAATCTCTCACCAGACTCTTATACTTTGCGGGAGACACTATGTTCTAGACATCTTTACGGGCTTAGTGTGCGCTCAGAATGGAAAAGAACAAGGTGCCGCGATCGACGGACGTACTACACACACTACCTAACACATATGTGCAAAACATTGGATTTTCACGGTAGTTTCCATTTCGAAATCGATCGGAAGTTGTTCTCCGAATAGACCTCGTGTTTTGCTGCAATAGCGAGCCAGGGTGTGAATCGGACACTCGAGAAAGCCACGACCCACCTTTAAAACTTCCTAAACGTTGTGTTTAAAATTACATTTAATGTAAAATCCATTGGAGCATGGCATAATATCCCGGAACATTTTATTAATTTTGAAATACAATCGTGTGATGTTCGAAGACAGCATTAGTAGTATGCTGCTTGGCATAGTCGTATCGATTAATTATCTAGGCGTAAGGTTGCAAAGCAATTTGAAACAGAACGAGGTTGTGAGGATTGTAATATGGAAGACGAATGATCGGCATCGGTTTACTGGGAGAATTTTATGAAGTGGACCACGTATGGAATAGTAATACGACTCATTCTTGAATACTGATCAGGATCCCAGCAAGTCAGATTAAGAGGAGACGGAAGGCAAGTGAGCTTCAAAAATTCGTCTTTCACATTTTAGCATATTTGAAAGGCCTGGTCTTTCCTGCATTAAAAAATTTTTGTTCTATATAAATACGACAATTTTTTCGTGAGATATGATGGTTTTCCTGACGCACGGTCTTTGCCCGAATGATCCTGACTCTTGGTGCAAGTACAGGAGAAGTGCCAGATATGGCCACAAACATTCCTTACCTGCATCAGTAATGAATGAAATTAAACCCATATTTAGAGACCTTTGTAAAGATACCTTGTTGAAGAAATGTCTTCATGGGGAAACCCTAAATTTAAATTAATTAAACGAATGTGTGAGTTCTGTCATTTGGAACCGGTTACCGAAAACTGTATTTGTTCAGCTTACAACCCTCAGATTTGGTGTTTATGATGCTAATTTATGCTTCAATGGTAGTGTAATTAGAAAACTGAATGTTTTGAAATTATTGGGCATAAAATCTAGTGGAAATACTGCAAAATCCTTGGTGCAAATAGATAAAGAAAGAATCCGCGAAGTAGATATGGCTAATTTAAAATGCACAAAAGAAGCCAGACAGAAAAGAAGAGGGACCAAGAGAAGAAAAGAAGATCAGTATGATTCAGACGATGCTCAGTATGGTGCAGGAAAATATTAGTGGTAAGTGATTCTCATCAATAACTGTACTAGAATTGCAATATTAAACTTTAAATCTATTTTTCTCAAAACCACATTTTTTTACTTTCAGGTACGATTATTTGATAAACTACTGGGAGTTCGAAACATGAAATTTGGTCAATTTGTATTGCAGATGGTAATAAGTTATTACAAGTAAATTGAGAACCATCAAACAATCAAAAACGGTTTTATAATCATTTATGTACAAAAAAGTTAAATTTTATTAGTGAACGGCTAAATTTTTTTCTTCAAAACAATAAGAGGTATTACGTTAATTTTTCTTGTAATTTGAGGCATGTATGTTATATATATGCAGTAAAAATTTCATTGTTTTATCACTCATAGTTCTTTTGAAAAGTGTACCTACTCAGAGGGTAAAATAGCATTGGCAGAATAGGAATAAAAATTGCCTTCCGCCTGCCCTTAAAGGAAGACATAGAAGCAATTTAGAGGTGGCCTGCTAGATTTGTTACCGGTAGGTTCGATCAACACGCGAGTATTACAGAGATGCTACTGGAACTCAATCGAGAATCGCTGGAGTGGAGGCGATGTTCTTTCGCAGGAATACTGCTGAGAAAATTTAGAGAATTGTCATTTGAAGCTGACTGCAGAACGCTTCTGCTACCGCCAACGTTCATTTTGCGTGAGGACCACGCAGACATGAGGAAGTAGGTCTCATACGAATCCATATAGATAGTCGTTTCTTGCACGCTCTGTTTCCATGTGGAACAGGAAAGGAACTGACTAGTACTGGAACTAAGTACTCTCCGCCAGACACCATAACGTGGTGTGTGGAGTATGAACTAGATGGAGATTTAGACGACAAAAAGATTCATCAGATTTCAGTTCTTATTTAAAAAAAAAAAAAGTTCGATTTTACAATAGGATAGCTTTTACATACTTGAACATACAGAATTGCGGTAATTTAAATATTTACGTTCAAATTCACCTATTTCGTTTGCTTTCTAGACGTAGTCAATGCGCCTTCAACTGGACATATGACAAACACTCAGACGATAGTCCAGCTGTGCCGTAGTTCTGTGAGTTTGTCACGAGTTACTGCGTTCACCGCTTTTGATCTCCAGCATCACCGTCCGCCGTAACATGTCCCAAGGGGAGACAAATAGGTTGAGTTCCCATAACACGTAATAAAGAAGTCATAGTGTGAGATGAGGCGTCCATGGAGGCCCATGATGCAACGCGAGATCCGTACACCCCTTACGATGGAGGAAGGGCTTATGCTCCCCGCATTTATACAACAGATTCCACCTTTTGTCAGACAAAGTCAAAGACAAGCAATGTCAGGAAGTATAAATTATGTCGATAATCCAACAACAGACCTGTATTTGTCTAAAAAAGACTGACTCAAAAGTAAATAACCTGTACTCAAAAAATGGTTCAAATGGCTCTGAGCACTATGGGACTTAACATCTATGGTGATCAGTCCCCTAGAACTTAGAACTACTTAAACCTAACTAACCTAAGGACATCATACAACACCCAGTCATCACGAGGCAGAGAAAATCCCTAACCCCGCCGGGAATCGAACACGGGAACCCGGGCGCGGGAAGCGAGAACGCTACCGCACGACCACGAGCTACGGACTAACCTGTACTACATTGAACAGTGCGTACATCGATATGAGTGAAAAATAATAACTTAATAAGAGGAAAAGCGATAAGGAACTGTAAATCTTCAGAAAAGAAACTTGTTGAATGACTTACGAGTATTGAAATACGTTAATAAAAGAATGAAATGTGTAAAATGTAAACCGTCTTGCAGAAATTAGGGACAAAAATACGTGTAGGACACTGCCCTGAAATAGGAGATGAAAATGTTTAGCTCATGGAAAATGTCACATGCAGTACATTTGTTATTGAATACACTGATTTTGTTTTATAGAGGAAGCACTATTAATTGATTCACAGATTCAATTTGGAGCTAACGCACTGAATCTATGATATAGTTGCTAGAGGAAGTAGTCAGAAATGAATAGAAAGGTGCATATATGTGCGTTGAAGAGGCTCAGAGAGACGATCAAAATGTTGTCAGTTCCTCCACTGACAACGCAAAGATCCAAGATCGACTAAATAACTGAATGTCGGCTCTCTCGTAGTTCATTGTCACTGTACTTAATTTAAGCTGACAAGTCCTCTTTGCTGATTTGCTGAAAGCGCAGGCACTGAGGCAATGTGGCGTGCTAGGAGCCTGTGATCCTCCATAAAGTGAAGCGGAACTGGAAATCAAATTTCAGTCTTTGTAGTGGGCATACTAGTGATCCACTCAAGATTGTGTACAAGCATATACATACAGTAATGAGTACCTCCCATGTACATCCAGGAGTGAATGTGTGGTGTCACCGCCAGACACCACACTTGCTAGGTGGTAGCTTAAATCGGCCGCGGTCCATTTAGTACATGTCGGACCCGCGTGTCGCCACTGTGTAATCGCAGACCTAGCGCCACCACCAAGGCAGGTCTCGTGATACGAGAGAGCACTCGCCCCAGTTGTACGAGAACCTAGCTACCGACCAGATGTACGAAGCCTTTCTCTCTCATTAGCCTAGAGACAGAATAGCCATCAGCTAAGTTAATGGCTACGAACTAGCAAGGCGCCATTAGCCATACAGTGATTGTACTTAAAGTCTCCTGTGTATCGTCAAGATCGATGTACCACAATGATATTAAAGATAAGTATTAATCCTGCTCCGTACTTTTCTTCCTAACATTAATTACGTATCCTGTTCCAGTACATCACGCCCGTCTGCGTTAGTCTAGCTTGCCTTTTCAGCCATCTCAACTTCACGGTGTCGGCCCAGCTACCGACACAACATTGGCGACGAGATAAAAGAGTTTTTTCTGATTGCTTACATTTACTTGTGTCATGGCTTCGCCACATTCTCCAGATGTACTGTCCGAATTTTATCGCTTGCAGAATCAGCAGACGCAGGCGTTATTGGATGCCCTTGGACAGCTCGTCCAGGGTCAACGTGCGCTGCAAACCGATGCGGCCGCAGCCGCTTCTTCGCTACCGCTGCCACTAAACGCTGTTGCACCTCCCTTTCGACCATACGTGGCAGCCGATGAGACCTGGCACGAGTGGTCTCGCCAGTTCAACTTTCATCTAGCAGCCTACAGAATTCAAGGTAAAGAGCGGCAGCCGTTTTTGCTTTCTTGCGTCGGTGTGTCCACATACCGTGTGATAGTGAAATTGTTTCCCCGACGCGACGTAGCAACTCTGTCCTACGAGGAAATTTTGTCTGCATTAGATGCCTATTTCAAAGAAACAGTTAATGTGGTTGCAAAATGGTATACGTTCTTTCGTACAAAACGTACGGCCGGTCAAACTAATAGGGAGTGGGTAGCAACATTGCAAGGACTTACTAGGGACTGTGCCTTTGAATGTGACTGTGGTCTTTCTTATTCAGATACAATGGTGCGTGATGCAATTGCACAGAACGTTTCTGATGTTCGCATATGGGAGCAAATTTTGAAATTAGTTAATCCCTCCCTTCAACAAGTGATAGACATATTGGATAGACAGGACACACTTGACTGTGCTCAGGAATCTTTTGAAACTTCGCCAGCCGTGTGTCACATTACCCGGCCCGCTGGCCGCGCTGCGCGGCCTAGTAACCGGGCCTCGCGCACGTCCGCACAGCTGCCGCCGCGCGCTAAGCCACGTGTGCCGCGCCAGCCCACAAATGTAGTGAAATCGTGCCCGCGGTGTGCTACTAGACATTCGCGTGAACATTGCCCGTCACGCCGAGCTATTTGCTTTTTCTGCAATAAGAAAGGACATGTTCAAAGTGTTTGCCAGAAAAAGCTCAGATCAGACAATCACAATCATTCCAGGCCCTTTGCTTCGCGCCGGAATCGAACCAAAGACACTCAGGCTCGTGGACCTTCGCCTATGGACATTCATGTCGTTAATTCCGCTTCGTCCAGTGACACTTTCTCTAACAGTAACTGTGATCGTCCCACAAAAACTGTGCGTCGACGTCGCCGGAACTCACGTCAATTAGCAAGTGATTCTGTACCAGTGTCTATTCAAATTGCACAAAACAGTCGCTCTTGTCAGCAGAACAATAAACTTTTTGTGGACTTAGACTTTGAAGGCAAAGTGATACCATTCCAGCTCGATACCGGAGCTGCAGTTTCATTGCTCAATCATGACACGTACAAACAACTGGGCAAACCTCCGTTGCGTTCCGCAAATGTTAAGCTAACTACATATTCCGGACAGAAAATTCCTGTGTTAGGACAGTGCAGCCTTCTTGCAACATACAAGGGACAAACAAAACTTGTGTCATATTACGTTCTTCGTTCTTCTTCTGCAGTGAACTTGTTTGGTCTCGATTTATTTCAGTTGTTTAACATGTCTATTGTAAATCAGGTCCTCTCAGTGAATCAGACTGTGCCTTCAGACAGTGTTTCTAGTGTATGTGACGAATTTGCAGACATTTTTGCACCGGGCTTAGGTTGCGCTAAAAACTATGAAGCACATTTGGAACTGGAAGGTAAACGCGCAACCGAAATTTTTCAGGGCGCGCAATGTTCCCCACGCATTGCGTGATGAGGTCGCAAGAACGTTACACGATCTCGAATCACAGGGTGTAATTGAACGTGTGCAAGCTTCTCTCTGGGCCTCACCCTTAGTAATTTTGCCAAAACCTTCCGGAAAATTGAGACTTTGCGTGGACTTCAAGGCCACAGTGAATCCACAGCTAGTGACTGCTACTTTTCCTTTGCCCCGCCCGGAAGATCTTTTTGCTAAACTGTGCCCGGGAAAATATTTTTCAAAGTTGGACCTAGCCGATGCGTACTTGCAAATACCGGTGGACGACGAATCCCAGCGCGTATTGGTGGTTAACACGCATCTTGGATTGTACCGCTTCAAAAGACTGCCTTTCGGGTGTGCATCCGCCCCTGCCTTGTTTCAGCAATATTTACAAACTATTTGTGCGTCGGTCCCTACTGCAGCAAACTATCTGGACGATATAGTGATCTCCGGACAGACAGAAGAAGATCATCTTGCGAATTTACGAACATTATTTCAGGTCTTGCGGCAAAATGGTCTTCGCTTGAGGAAGGACAAATGTGTGTTTTTTGCTCGTGACTTACCATACCTGGGACATGTCATTAATGCCCAAGGCATACATCCGAGTCCAGAGAACCTCCGTGCCATACAAGAATTGCCTTCCCCTCAAAATGTGAAACAGCTACAGAGTGTGTTGGGTAAAATTAATTATTACAATAAATATGTGCGCAATGCCTCTTCCATTTCAGCTCCGCTTCATCGCTTACGCCGTAAAGGTGTTCCGTTCGTCTGGACGACGGAATGTGAACGCGCCTTTCGCCAGTTGAAATCGGCGTTGCTTTCTAATACTTGCCTTACGCCATTCGACCCCCAGAAACCCCTTTTGTTGATGGTAGATGCATCGGATTTCGGGATCGGTGCTGTGCTTGCGCACAAAGTTGGCTCCCATGATCGGCCTATTGCCTTTGCGTCGAAATTGCTCTCGTCTGCGCAAAGAAATTATTCACAGATAGAGAAAGAAGCTTTGGCTCTCGTGTTTGGTGTTACTAAGTTCCATGATTTCTTGTATGGTCGTCACTTTACCATCATCACAGACCAAAAACCTTTGACATCGCTTTTTCATCCGACCAAGCCTGTACCTCCACGTACTGCGCAGAAATTCATTCGCTGGTCTATTTTCCTCTCGCAGTACCGCTACGATATCTTGTATCGGTCCACTGCTAAGCACGGGAACGCCGATGCGTTGTCCCCTTTGCCTGTTGCTGAGGATAAAGCATTCGATTCTTCCGAACTTGCTTGCATGTTCATTGATTCGGAAACCGATGAAGTGGTCGAATCGTTTCCGATTGATTTTCGTCGTGTCGCTACAGCCACAGCTGCTGACCCTGTCCTTGCTACTGTTTTACGTTTTGTTGCTACGCAATGGCCTTTGTCAAAGTCTCGGATCGAGGATCCGTTGGTTCGCCGATTTTTTGCTCACAAGGAGAGACTTTTTGTTCGACGTGGTGTTTTGTTGTTGCGTTCTGATAATGATCAGTCCCGAGTCGTGGTCCCACGTTCGTTACAGTCCTCTGTTTTACGGCTTCTTCACCAAGGACATTGGGGTATAGTGCGAACGAAACAACTTGCTCGTCAGCACTGTACTTGGTTCGGAATCGATGCTGCGATTACGAATATGTGTTCTTCGTGCCCGGCGTGTGCCGAACAACAGTCCGCACCGCCGCAGAAAGTCTTTGCGTGGCCAAAAGCCACTTCCCCTTGGCAACGCTTGCACATTGATTTTGCTGGTCCATTCTGGAATGCTCGATGGTTGGTTTTGGTCGACGCCTTCAGTAATTTTCCTTTTGTTGTCCGGATGTCTTCCACGACGTCCTCCGCCACCATCCAAGCGTTGTCTGCTATCTTTTGCATTGAAGGTCTTCCGCAGACTATTGTTTCCGACAATGGCCCACAATTCATGTCCGCAGAATTTCAGTCATTCTGCCAGGCCAATGGTATTCAACATCTGACATCCGCGCCGTTTTCGCCTCAGTCCAACGGTGCCGCTGAACGATTGGTCCGGACTTTCAAGTCACAGATGTTGAAATTGAAAGAGTCGCATTCTCGGGAGGACGCATTGTTGCTCTTTTTGTCTTCGTATCGCTCTCAGCCCCGAGATGGTCGCTCGCCGGCTGAGTTGCTCCACGGTCGTCCTCATCGCACCTTGATGTCTTTGCTGCATCCGCCGCATCAGGTTCCTGTGCAGCGGCAGACTCCTGCTTTTGCTCCAGGCGACGTTGTATTTTATCGCAACTATCGAGGTTCACGGCGTTGGCTCGCAGGGCGCATTCTTCGCTGCCTCGGCCGCGCGATGTATTTGGTTTTGGGGGCCTCTGGTGAGGTGCGTCGGCCTCTCAATCAGCTGCGCCTCTGTCGTCGCTCGGGTTCTGCCGCTCCCCGTCTGCTTTCAGCGACGGTGCCGTCCGGTCAGCGCCCTGGGGACCCATCTACTGGCTCGCCTCATCCCCAGGTGTTACCGACGATGCCTTCCATTTTGCCCCATGGCGACGCGCCGCCGCCGCAGCAGCAGCAGCCGCCGCCGCCGCCGCCGCCGCTTGTTATCCCGCCGGCGTCGCCCGCATTCGACGCTTCGTTGCAGCCGCCTCGCGCCTCCCAGGGTCACGCGCCGCCGATCGCTTCCCATGACCAGCTGTCCTCCGCCATGGAACTCCCGCCCGCTCCGGACCACATGACGTCATCGCGCGTCGGCTACCCCGCCGCAATGGAGGTTGATCCTTCGGTCCCTCCTGTCTCTTTACGGGCGCATACACCGCATGTTGACGTGCACCCTGGACTAGTCTTTCAGGCGTTTCCTAGCTCCCCTCGGACCGAATGGCCGGGTGCGGGTGGCACAACCTCGCCTGTTGTTAGGCTCCCCACCTCATCGCATACGTCAACATGTGGTCCTCCCCACGGCGGGCGGAAGCCTTATCACACGACCGTTCGCCGATTTGCGGGGGAGGAATGTGGTGTCACCGCCAGACACCACACTTGCTAGGTGGTAGCTTAAATCGGCCGCGGTCCATTTAGTACATGTCGGACCCGCGTGTCGCCACTGTGTAATCGCAGACCTAGCGCCACCACCAAGGCAGGTCTCGTGATACGAGAGAGCACTCGCCCCAGTTGTACGAGAACCTAGCTACCGACCAGATGTACGAAGCCTTTCTCTCTCATTAGCCTAGAGACAGAATAGCCATCAGCTAAGTTAATGGCTACGAACTAGCAAGGCGCCATTAGCCATACAGTGACTGTACTTAAAGTCTCCTGTGTATCGTCAAGATCGATGTACCACAATGATATTAAAGATAAGTATTAATCCTGCTCCGTACTTTTCTTCCTAACATTAATTACGTATCCTGTTCCAGTACATCACGCCCGTCTGCGTTAGTCTAGCTTGCCTTTTCAGCCATCTCAACTTCACGGTGTCGGCCCAGCTACCGACACAACAGAATGCATGATACATACACCAACAGAAATTACACACTACATTGATATATTTATTTCTATCTGGACTAAAATGTTGTGTGAACATTGTAAACAATACGATGATTCTTAAAACAAGAAAATGTAAATATGCGCGGGTCTGTAGTTAATGTCATACAGCAGGTGAAGAATGACTTTGAGCACAAAGTATACATGATGCATTTCGGAATTATTTCCATCTTAAGAGATCAAAGGACAAGAGAGTTACCCGTTATGTGTGTAATATAAGATGACAACACTACAGAGCAGTCATAAGCTCCAGTATGACAGCTATTCAGCTCACTGTCATTGGCTCCCTTATTAAAACTGTTGGTATATTTTATTAACTTCTCATTTATGTTGTTGATTTATAGTCATTTACGCATCCTCAAATGTTGCAAAGACTGAAAGTCTTCAGAGACGGCGCAATGGGGTGCTGAGTATCATAATAGTTTTCGTCAGAATTGGTGAACAATGGTGCCACATTTGTAGTTCTACCTGCTTTGTAACTGTATTCGACTGTTCTTTAGTTTTAAAGTGACTCAGCTTTCTATTGTAGTTTGAGTGACTCTAATTGACTCCCTAATTCTTGTACAGGCGTATCATGCTGACTCCTTCGTTCCAGCAGCACCATAACTCAGCAGTTTCTATACTTTAAAGCCTGGACTCTATTTTATTTATCATAGGCATGAGATCCTCAAGCACTTGTCATATAAGCTGCACTGCCAACTCATTAAACTTATACGAAAGTTCATCTCTAAGCCATTTATTACCGGTCCTAATCTCTTTATTACGCTTTTACGGTCACCTGAAGTTCTCTTCCTGTCGTATTTTACATTATTTAAAGCTCTGTTTTACTACCGTTTTCCAGGTTTTTTTTAACCTCTGCCTGTCTCGTAAACATCACCTGGATAAATTATCGAGAATCCTTGTCCCCAGATTCAGCAACACAACTGAGAGAGGAAGAACGTGGATTAGTTTGCATTGATGTTATACATGCAAGACTCGAACCTACACCCTCTAAGCTGGAGTGCTGTGAAATACCACATTATACAGAATTATTTTCAATTATTTGATCTTCAGGTACATTCTCTCGCTCCTCTCGTAGTACCGGAAGGTAAGTATTCTGATCATCTCTGTCTACCATTTTACACCTATCTCATTTGAATCATTACTTACTCATATTTTATATATCTAATAAATCAATTGAAGCAGGAACTTCTTGTCCTCTAACTCCCGTTTCGGCTCTAGTACCCGTTGACATCTTAGCTGAAATATAAACAACATCGAATGGGAATTATTAATATCCTACCAACATCAGGAAATAATTATTATACACAGATATTACTAGACAACACAAACTAGTTCCACATCAAATCTGGGAATTGAAAAGAGCGTGCGCGCACACACACTGGCGCACACGCACACACACACACACACAAAGAATTGAAGAAGCCTTCTATCTCAAAGCTTGACATAAACATCAAACGGAAGTACAGAAATTCTGTTGTGTATGTACAAAAGAAGATAAATAGCTGCACTTCGATAACCCAAGAATGAACATTCAGTACAAACAGGTACCATAAATCACTGCCTAATCGTATAACATACAAAACAAAATAATGTTTGGTGGAAACAAAAATTTGTCCAAAACAAAAAAGAAAGAAAATGGTAACAGTAAGAAAAAATGTCTACTAGGAAACCAGTCACTTGCTCTAAATAAGCACAGAATAAGAGCCCTACCGTCCGCACTGCAAATATACTACACAAATGCTTCCATTTAACACATAAGAAAATGTACTAAACTGTTGTCCTTCTCATAAATACCGACTACTAATAATCATTACACAATTGCAATTTTGCATGCTAAGTTACTTCTGGAATGAACACAAAATTCTCTCAAACCATATTATCTATATAGAGCAAGTTATTACTCTCAACAGACAGTATGTCATGTATCTTAACTAGACGGACAAAGGCAGTGTGCTTTTCACTAATGCAAGGGCATCAACTATCTAGTTAAAGGAAACACGAAGAATAACTTTTCAATCACTTTGAAGTACTAAGATAGTGAAAATCCTACTTTTATAAATCATATTCCTTACTGCTCCCCAACAGACAAATCACCCTGAAAAAACAAAAGAGTTACGGTGTGAAATTTATTGAAAAAGAATACCAGAAATTCTTACACTAAACTACTTCATAAAAAGTAATCTTCTAACTTGCCACGCTGAGTATTATATCATAAAATATATAAACAGACGGTCAAGAAACGACAGGTTATGTTTTTGTTAAGGATACAATTGCAGATAAGAGCTTTTCATCTATTCTCTGAACCAAAAGCTAGCAATAAAATCGTATCTTAGGCGGAAAAGTTGAAAAGAGTAACTTTACGATTCAATACTTTTTAGTGCGTATGAGTGTCTGTCTGCTGTGTCTTTATGCTTGTTGATAGCTATGTGTACCCATTGGCTGTAACTAAGTGAAACTTCAGAGTCTTTGTACCCTGCAAGCACTTCCTGTGCAGCCTAAATATCTGACCTTCCGTATATGATTGCTGCATAACTGTATAAACTTTATGCGTATTCTTTATCTTCCGATTTCAAAAGCAAAACATTTATACTACTGTTTAATTGTTCAGTATCGGTATGTATGTTAACCAAACCAACATTTACCTAGGTAAATATGCAACATTCTTGCATGATGATTGATCAAATCAATGAATATAAAGTGTGCCTATCCTCTGCAATGAGTATAGAACAACAACATATTTCTTAACGCATTGCTCTGAGTACGATAGTACCATTTGACCAAACAACAGTAATCGAGAGACATGTTAAACATACATGGTAACTAGAGGTATGTATAAATGTTCACTGTTCCTTAAAACCACTACACAAGGTCTGAATCTGGTCTTGGTTTTCTGTTTAACAAGGGAAATGTAACTCCACTATACAATGCAATTATAATCACCTGCAGCAAGATGAGTTGGAAGAAATCGCACTGCTTTTAATGTTGCTTAACTAAATCTCGCTAAGTGTAACGCGAGGAATCCACGTGCCAGAAAAATACGTATTATTAATCGGATCACACGAATTGCGATGCGTTTCCGGATAATCTAATTTTAGAAACCTTTTGAACAGGCAAGTTGGATGTGAAGGCTCAGCAGCAAACTATTGTGGTTTAGCTGTATATTAATTAGCGGAATTAGAGAATATGAACTTACTGCTGATCATTGTTATTAATAATTACCGTAATTTTGGATATAAAGTATGTAGCGTTCATGAAATGAGAATTTTAGGTAATACTTGCTCTTCTATTCTGTGCTTTAAAAGAAAAGGGTAAAGAGTAATGTGATCCTTTCCTTATTTCATGCATATTGTGAAGATCTTAAGCCGACGATGTTCTAATAGGCAAAAAACAAGTTGTAACATTCAAAAAGTTGACACTGAAAATGGTCCCTAATCACGATATTTCGTTTCCTTCAATTCAAGCACGTGCTAATGTTTAATCTGGTGTTACCTTATTCGATATGTTCCCAGTTGTAGCAACTGTATTCCGAAATCAAGTCAGCACGTCCAACACTTCCGATTCTACCAACGCTCGAAAATGAAAATCTCGCCGCGCAAGCTGACCACTCGACAGCAATATACACTTTGTAATCCAAAGACTCTCCCCTTCACATGTACGCAGGGAATACGTATTCTATGACAAATGTTACAAACAAAACTGCCATCTCCCATTATATAGAAGACTCCCCAGAAATCGTGCGTCATTTTGAAGTCTCACGTTTTTATGTAGTTTCATCAATCAACATGAGGAGTGTCACAAACAATATTAGGCGTACTAGTTTCCGCGAATGAAATGAGCGTTGCATATTTTCAACCACATACAACAGCTGATTACTTTCCATTAAAATTGTAAGAAAGCACAAACTGGAACGATAATTCAGCTTTAATTCCGTGCGATTCTAAAAATTACTCGTTGGTTGTTCCCAGAAGACGAAGTGGCGAAATTGAGCGTACTTCTTACGGAAACTAAACCAAATGATCCTGACTGCTAGCAAGTGCTTCTGGTAATTTTGTATGGAGCGGATAGAGGACAGATAATATACACGCCTGTCCCTGACTACAAATATTGCAAGGGGTTATGGACAAAGTGATAATAAGCGGGAAAATTGGAAAAAAGAAATAAATGAGAAAACATATTACATATTCAACTAAATGTTACTATAATTACACATAAATAAGATTTTGACATCGTATTTAAATAGAGATGTGGACGGGTAATAAACTATACGTACAGACAGGAGCGAAAATCTGCTGAAATTTACGTGACAAGCAGCATTCTAACGTGAGACATAATATACGTTAGGTCGTAAAATTTGACATTTGTTAAAGAAAATTTTCAAAAACATAGTGTTCCTCACGAATGGTATAATTCCAGCGCATTAAAACTTGTTTCGTAGCTTTTGAAATTACTTGCGCTACTATATATCTCGAAATTTCTTTCGAAAATAAGAAAACTAGTGATCACATATTCCGAGAGAGATAACATTTCCTGTGTGTTCGCAATATGCATTTTTGTTGTTTATAACGATCAATTAAGTTAATTTTTTCTTGTCTTCTGAATCCTGTAGGTATCAAATTCTCGCGATGTACGACACATTGTGCTACGTCGTACGAAAAAGACACAGCCAGGGCGAAATCAGGACAGGCGCAAAGGTTCTGTGTGTTGACAGAGCGCTAGAGACTCGCGAGTTCCACCAGCTCCACGGATGGCTCTGAGGATGAAGATATCGACTTAACTTCGTCCAGTTGCCGGTCGAGTGCAATCCGCCAATGGTCGGACGACAACGGAGTAGCCTACTTGGAAGACAAGAGAGCAGCTCTCGCCCACTTGGTTATAGATCATCTTCCAGCACTGACTCAGACAGGGAACGTCGTTTAGTGAACTTTTAGAAGTGAACAGACAGTTTTTGTAAATTGCATTTGTTATGTACTGTGAAGTTTACCTGATTATTTGCACTTAGCCATTGATGGCCATTTTTGTGTTATTTTACATGCAGTCCTGCACACTTCACTATTCAACAAGTCACAGAGATAAGTAACTTATTTGTGTGACTTTGTTACTAATTTGTTCCAGTGTTGTAGAATCTCCGTCTCCTATCCTGTTTCCTGACCCTGGGCCAGAGCTGTACAATAGTGGCAGGGAGAAATTCTCTAAGCGGTGTATTGCACCAGAAGCCTTTTCACGAACTCTCAAACTCGACTTACCGTAAGAACAGTGGCAACTCGGCCTCCCCTGCAGTAGCGACGTGGCCTTTAACGAACTGGCGACGAGGGTTTACAAAACTTTGGACGCAATCAGCGATACAGAACAAGTTCGAATATCCTCTTACATATACGCTCATCAGCCAGAACACTATGACCACAGATGTACTATCGATATAAACTACTCCAGTCGATAACGGCGTCACCTGGTAGGGGTTGATAGCTAGGCAGACACACGCACAGTGCGTGTAGTGTTAGTGAGCATGCTGTAAGTGTATAGAATGGGGAAGGCGCGCGACCTACATATCTGAGTTTTACTGAGAGCTGAATGTGATGGCCCGGAGGCTCGGCGTGAGCACTTCGGTAAATACACGACTTGTCGGGTGCTCGAAGAGTGGTGTAGTGCGTGTCTTCAACATTTGGCGAAACCAAGGTGATGCAATGTCCAGGCGATGTGGGGCTCAGCGGCCGCCCTCCATTAGAGATGTTGAACATCATAGACTGGGCGGACTGGTAAAAAAGGCGGCGAACTGTGGTGGAACTAACATCAGACTTTAATGCTGGGCAGAGTACAGGAGTGTCTGAACACACATCATACCGAATAGTGCTAACGATCGGCTTCCGCAGGCGGTGACCCATGCACGTGCCAGTGTTAACACCACGACTGAAACGGGCACTTTGCCTGCTACACTGTATGTTGGCACAATGCTGTTGCGTTGCATGGGCTGATGAACTCCGATACCTTCTTCATCATCCAAGGCGGTTGGCGGAGTCGGTGAAGGCGGAAAGCCTCGCTCGCGGGGTGGAATGAGCTAACTATTTGTAGTATCGTTCCCAGAACCGATCGCGGTCCTTTGGTTTGGAGCCGAGTGGAAGGCGTAAACCAGAGGCTCAGACGATTCTGCGGAGATCTGGGGTGCAAATTTCTCGACCTCCGCTATAGGGGGGAGAAATGTAGGGTCCCCCTGAATAGGTCAGGCGTGCACTACACGCAGGAAGCGGCTACAAGGGTAGCGGAATACGTGTGAAGTGCACATGTGGGTTTTTTAGGTTAGAGAATTCCCTCCCTCGGCCAGACAAGACGCCTCCTAAGACGCGGCAAGGTAGGAATAGGCAAAATGCAACAGGGAATAACAATATTAATCTGCTAATAGTAAACTGCAGGAGCGCCTATAGAAAGGTCCCAGAACTGCTCTCATTAATAAACGGTCACAATGCCCTCATAGTACTAGGGACAGAAAGTTGGCTGAAACCAGATGTAAACAGTAATGAAATTCTAAACTCAGATTGGAATGTATACCGCAGAGACAGGCTGGACATTGAAGGGGGAGGCGTTTTTATAGCGATAAGAAGTGCAATAGTATCGAAGGAAATTGACGGAGTACCGAAATGTGAAATAATTTGGGTGAAGGTCACGGTTAAAGCAGGCTCAGACATGGTAATTGGATGTCTCTATAGGCCCCCTGGCTCAGCAGCTGTTGTGGCTGAGCACCTGAAGTAAAATTTGGAAAATATTTCGAGTAGATTTCCCCACCATGTTGCAGCTCTGGATGGAGATTTTAATTTGACGGTTATAGACTGGGAGACTCAAACGTTCATAACGGGTGGCAGGGACAAAGAAACCAGTAACTTTTTTAAAGTGCTTTATCTGAAAACTACCTTGAGCAGTTAAACAGAGAACCGACTCGTGACGATAACATATTAGACCTTCTGGTGACAGATAGCCCCGAACTATTTGAAGCAGTTAACGCAGAACAGGGAATCAGCGATCATAAAGCGGTTACTGCAACGTTGATTTCAGCCGTAAACAGAAATATTAAAAAAGGTAGGAAGATTTTTCTGTTTAGCAAAAGTGACAAAAAGCAGATTGCAGAGTACCTGACGGGTCAACACAAAAGTTTTGTTTCAAGTACAGATAGTGTTCAGGATCAGTGGACAAAGTTCAAAACCATCGTACAATATGTGTTAGATGAGTATGTGCCAAGCAAGATCGTAAGAGATGGAAAAGAGCCACCGTGGTACAACAACCGAGTTAGAAAACCGCTGCGGAAGCAAAGGGAACTTCACAGCAAACATAAACATAGCCGAAGCCTTGCAGACAAACAAAAATTACGCGAAGCGAAATGTAGTGTGAGGAGGGCTATGCGAGAGGCGTTCAATGAATTCGAAAGTAAAGTTCTATCTACTGACATGGCAGAAAATTCTAAGAAATTTTGGTCTTATGTCAAAGCGGTAGGAGGATCAAAACAAAATGTCCAGACACTCTGTGACCAAAATGGTACTGAAACAGAGGGTGACAGACTAAAGGCCGAAATACTAAATGTCTTTTTCCAAAGCTCTTTCACAGAGGAAGACTACACTGTAGCTCCTTCTGTAGACTGTCGCACAGATGACAAAATGGTAGATATCGAAAGAGGGATAGAGAAACAATTCAAATCGCTCTAAAGAGGAAAGGCCGCTCGACCTGATGGGATACCAGTTCGATTTTACACAGAGTACGCGAAGGAACTTGCCCCCCTTCTTGCAGCGGTGTACCGTAGGTGTCTAGAAGAGCGTAGCGTTCCAAAGGATTGGAAAAGGGCACAGGTCATCCCCGTTTTCAAGAAGGGACGTCGAACATATGTGCAGAACTATATATATCTCTAACGTCTATCAGTTGTAGAATTTTGCAACACGTATTATGTTCGAGTATAATGTCTTTTCTGGAGACTACAGATCTACTCTGTAGGAATCAGCATGGGTTTCGAAAAAGACGATCGTGTGAAACCCAGCTCGCGCTATTCGTCCACGAGACTCAGAGGGCCGTAGACACAGGTTCCCAGGTAGATACCGCGTTTCTTGACTTCCGCAAGGCGTTCGATACAGTTTCCCACAGTCGTTTAATGGACAAAGTAAGAGCATATGGACTATCAGTCCAATTGTGTGATTGGACTGGAGAGTACCTAGATAACAGAACGCAGCATGTCATTCTCAATGGAGAGAAGTCTTCCGAAGTAAGAGTGATTTCAGGTGTGCCGCAGGGGAGTGTCGTAGGACCGTTGCTATTCACAATATAAATAAATGACCTTGTGGATAACATCGGAAGTTCACTGAGGCTTTTTGCGGATGGTGTTGTGGCATATCGAGAGGTGGTAACAATGGAAAATTGTACTGAAATGCAGGAGGATTTGCAGCGAATTGACGCATGGTGCAGGGAACGGCAATTGAATCTCAATGTAGACAAGTGTAAAGTGCTGCGAATACACAGAAAGAAAGACCCCTTATCATTTAGCTACAATATAGCAGGTCAGCAACTGGAAGCAGTTAATTCCATAAATTATCTGGGAGTACGCATTAGGAGTGATTTAAAATGGAATGATTATATAAAGTTGATCGTCGG
Source organism: Schistocerca piceifrons (assembly GCF_021461385.2). Classification (NCBI taxonomy): domain Eukaryota; kingdom Metazoa; phylum Arthropoda; class Insecta; order Orthoptera; family Acrididae; genus Schistocerca; species Schistocerca piceifrons. The sequence goes on from NC_060145.1 coordinate 384,070,304, forward strand.
TAAAGCGGATGCCAGACTGAGATTCATTGGAAGAATCCTAAGGAAATGCAATCCGAAAACAAAGGAAGTAGGTTACAGTGCGCTTGTTCGCCCACTGCTTGAATACTGCTCAGCAGTGTGGGATCCGTACCAGATAGAGTTGATAGAAGAGATAAAGAAGATCCAACGGAGAGCAGCGCGCTTCGTTACAGGATCATTTAGCAATCGCGAAAGCTTTACGGAGATGATAGATAAACTCCAGTGGAAGACTCTGCAGGAGAGACGCTCAGTAGCTCGGTACGGGCTTTTGTTGAAGTTTCGAGAACATACCTTCACTGAGGAGTCAAGCAGTATATTGCTCCCTCCTACGTATATCTCGCGAAGAGACCATGAGGATAAAATAAGAGAGATTAGAGCCCACACAGAGGCATACCGACAATCCTTCTGAACAATACGAGACTGGAATAGAAGGGAAAACCGATAGAGGTACTCAAGGTACCCTCCGCCACACACCATCAGGTGGCTTGCGGAGTATGGATGTAGATGTAGATGTAGATATCGATACTGTCATCGTCGTCTTCCAGAGGAACAGTGCCTCGATAGCTGTCCTGCGGGAAGGAGACAAGCGGTTAGCGGCTCCATTATGCTCTGGAGAACATTCAAGTGGGCATGCAAGGTTCCAGTGGAGTTCGTGCGAGGCACCATGACGGCCAAAGGAGTCTCATACACTGCTTGCAGATCACGTACACCCCTTCACGACTATCATGCTTCCCGACGGCAGTGGCATATTTCGACAAGATAATGCGCCATGTTACGAGGCCAGGAATATTGTGGAGTAGTTCCAAGAATACAGTGGTGAATTCCACTTTATGTACTGGCCCCACAACTCGCCAGATCTGAACCCCAATCTAACACATCTGGGGTGTTACTGAACGTGACGTCAGAGCTCATCAGCCCCCTCCCTGGAATATACGGGAATTAGGTGACTTGTGTGATATGATGCCAACTCCCTCGAGCCATCTACCAAGGCCTCATTCCTTCCATGCCACGACGCGTCACCGTTGTTATCTGTGCCAAAGGTGAACATACCGGCAATTATAGGGAGGTGGTCATAATGTTGTGGCTGGTCAGAGTATGTTGATAGATGACTATAGCTAGAGAACAATTATTTCGTCAGTATCACGACCAATCTGGTAATGGTCCTATGAAGTTTAATTTTTGTTGGCTTTTAAAGTAGCCGTTGTAAAAGGCTGTTTCTAGAGATCTAAGACATTATTGCGAGGTGACGGTAGGTCACAGGTACAACCCGTATTTGACATTTGGCCCGAAATCTTGTATATATTTTAAGCAAGGTATACGTTGCGAACAATAAGAAAAATTCATAAATGGAATACTGTATATGAAGTCTTAAAGTTTGTGTGGAGACTAATATACAAGTGAAAAGTGTTTCTTTACGTTTAAAGTAGGTTCATATACATGTCATGGAACAAAATGTCAGAACATTTCACACAGCATTTCAAATGATGGTTTTCGCACGCTTCGTCAGCGGAACTGTGTGGAACGAAAAGGCGCTGTCAAGGTATCTTAGCCGGTAGGTTTGTACGTTGATATTGTGGGGGGTACGGTGGCGACGCGTACTAATATACGGAAAGTTAACATATTCTGGCCGTTCTGGCTCATATTGTAGTAGCAGATTTTATATTTCCATGTCTTCTTATGTTTTATTTTTTTATTTCTATTGTTTTCGTATGACAGTGAGAGTGTTACACAAACGAGGCCAAATATCTGAAAGACAAAAAATATTTACGGCTTATAATACCTGGACAAAGAAAACGTATACAAGTAGAAGAGAATGTTGTACCTTGCATTCCCTGAGTACAATTTTCATACTTACGACTCCAGATTACTTTTGCTGTTTTATTTGCTTATTTCATTTTTAAATGATGCCATTCTGTCTTATGTGCTGCAGCCTTTTTATGAAATTACAGAAATTGTCCCGGAAAATTAAGGTTTTTTGCAAATGGAAAAAATCATGTTACTCGGTAGAACATGGAGATGTACCTAGCAGCAAATATTCTATGAAAAGTTGAAAGCATTACAATCGATAATCTCTTGTCGGTACCATATTTAGTCGTCTATCTATTACATCAATACTCTGCTACACGCCAGTAATCAGAACGTGAAATTGAATGAAGTAAAGGTATTATTAGAAAGAATTACAAGAATTACAAGAATTAAGCTGAGTATGCAATAATTATTGCACTTCGCTGCCCTTACTATCATCGGAATTAAGTTGTTTATACCTGATTGACTGGAATACTCTCTTTCAAATTCTAAAGGTGGCAGGGGTAAAATACAGGGAGCGAAAGGCTATTTACAATTTGTACAGAAACCAGATGGCAGTTATAAGAGTAGAGGGACATGAAAGGGAAGCAACGGTGGGGAAGGGAGTGAGACAGGGTTGTAGCCTCTCCCGATGTTATTCAATCTTATACTGAACAAGAAGTAAAGGAAACAAAAGAAAAATTCGGAGTAGGTATTAAAATCCATGGAGAAGAAATAAAAACTTTTAGGTTCGCCGATGACATTGTAATTCTGTCAGAGACAGCAAAAAACTTGGAAGAGCAGTTGAATGGAATGGGCAGTGTCTTGAAAGGAGGATATAAGATGAACATCAACAAAAGCAAAACGAGGATAATGGAATGTAGTCGAATTAAGTCGGGTGATGCTTAGGGAATTAGATTAGGAAATGAGACACTTAAAGTAGTAAAGGAATTTTGCTATTTGGGGAGCAAAATAACTGATGATGGTCGAAGTAGAGAGGATATAAAATGCAGACTGGCAATGGCAAGAAAAGCATTTCTGAAGAAGAGAAATTTGTTAACATCGAGTATAGACTTAAGTGTCAGGAAATCGTTTCTGAAAGTAGTTGTATGGAGTGTAGCCATGTACGGAAGTGAAACATGGACGATAAATAGTTTGGACAAGGAGAGAATAGAAGCTTTCGAAATGTAATGCTACAGAAGAATGCTGAAGACTAGATGGGTAGATCACATAACTAATGTGGAGGTATTGAATAGAACTAGGGAGGAGAGGAGTTTGTGACACAACTTGACAAGAAGAAGGGACCGGTTGGTAGGACATGTTCTGAGGCATCAAGGGATCACAAATTTAGCATTGGAGGGCAGTGTGGAGGGTAAAAATCATAGAGGGAGACCAAGAGATGAATCCACTAAGCAGATTCAGAAGGACGTAGGTCGCAGTAAGTACTGGGAGATGAAGAAGCTTGCACAGGATAGAGTAGCATGGAGAGGTGCATCAAACCAGTCTCACGACTAAAGACCACAACAACAACAACAACATACAGGGTGAGCACAAAGTCCTGCCCTGATTATAAAAATTTATAACTGAACAACCGTTTGACATAATAAGTTACATTTGATGCCGCTACATAGGTTAGTGTTACTAGTTGCTGTGACCAATAGATGGCGCTAGTGCTCCACAACACCAACGCGGTCTGTTACCTCACATTAGTTGCTGGCGAAATGGCGTCGAAGCAGGAGAAAGCGCAATGTGTACTTCGGTTTCACGAAAAGAAATCGCCCATCAGTGTTCAGCGGTTTTTCGGGCTTCTTATGGACGCAGCCCTCCTGACGTTTAGTCAATAAAGCTATGGTACGCGAAGTTTAACGAAACAGGCAGCGTTGAAGACCGGCCTGGAAGTGGTAGGCCTCGTGTGAGTGATGCAACTGTTGATCGTGTTCGGTAGTCGTTTCAACGGAGTCCGTCTAAATCAACTCGTCAAGCATCACGTGAACTTCAAATACCGCACGTAAGTGTGGTGAAGATTCTTCATGAAAGGCTTAGGTTGCATGCTTGCAAAGTGGAAATCGTGCAGCCCTTGCAACCGAATGATTTGCTGACATGTGCTGAATTTGCAACTGAGATTCTCAACAGGTTTGACGGCGCTAACGATTACTTAAATCGCATATGCTTTACCGATGAATCCACCTTTCATGTCAGTGGAAATCTAAATAGGCATATAGTCCGTATTTGGGGTTCAGAGTCTCCATATGCTACTGTGCCGTTACACCGAGACAGCGAAAAAGTGAATGTTTGGTGTGGCTTCATGCATGACAAGGTTTTTGGACCGTTTTTCTTCGCGGAAAAATCCATTACCGCTAACATTTACTTACACTTTTTGCAACAGTTCATTGCCACAGAGTTACAAGAATATCAACCATGGAAACTTTTCCTGCAAGAAGGATCATCCCCCGCCCCCCACTGGGCTTTGATAGTGCGTGATTTCCTGGATGAAACATTTCCTGATCGGTTGATTGGAAGGAACGGTCCAACACCCTGGCCACTCCGCCCTACTGACATTACGCCCCTTGACTTTTTTTCTGGGGCTATATCAAGGACATCGTCTTCGTCACACCAGTTGCTGACGGCGACGAACTCAAGGCTAGGATACAAGCTGCTGTGGGTACTGTGACAGAACACATGTCAAGAAACACCTGGCGGGGACTGGAATACCGTCTCGACATTCTCCGAGCTACCATGGGAGCACACGTTGAGATTTACAAACGTAAGAGACCTTAAAAAACTGGTAACACTCTCCTATGTTAATAAAACAATAGGCAATGGAGAAAGAAATAACTATCTATCCCCAATTCCAGTAGGGCAGAGTGGCCAGGGTGTTGGACCGTTTCTTCCAATCAACCGATCAGGAAATGTTTATTCCAGGAGATCTAGATTTCAACTACTACAAAGCTATGTTCAGTGCATATAATAACGGGTGAGATTACTCCAGAGTGTCACGTAGTAAACAGTATTGGTTTATATATATCATACAGGGGTCTAACATGAACTCACGCCGCTACGTACATGGTTGAACAGGAAGGAAATTATGTAAGCAACGTCTTCAGTTCATTTTATCATCTTTTATGCTCTACTTCAATGAACACTGTTTACTACGTGTCAGTGTGAACTAATGTTACCTGTTGAAAATGACTATATAACATGTGAAAGCTGTATCTGCTTTAATAAAATGACGGGTGTCACGATCGATAGCTGCTCTTTTTCATACTGCCAATATTCAACGATTACTGCGCACAAGTGGAATCGTATACATTCCAGTGCAACTATAAAATATTATTTAGAAGACAATATATGATACCTTTCTGTTATATCCTTTGTGCTGTTATTTCTTTCTAAATAACAAAAAATATCAGAAAACGATTTTCCTCCTTAAGTAGAATCGAATTTTCCCTGTTAAGAAAGAATTTTAATGAAAATAGTTCCATCTTTTTATGTAGAGAAGAGTGTTGCACCTAGAGAATAGCGTTTCTGTGGACGTATGTTCCCTTTTGGTCGGTGCTTCAGTCTGGTGACTGATTTTAGAATCACACGAAATACATGGGATAAGCAGTCCCTGCAATATTCTATACTTTTTATTGTTCCTAGAAATGGTTTCATGTTTTGCGAAGCATTTCTAAATATTTCCAGTTATACACATTTAAGTGCTGTATAATATATGAAAACTATATCTAATATTTTGTTAATTCTTCAGTTACAGAATTTTGTGGCAGGTAAAACTCTATATGTTTTTAAAAGTAGTTACCGGTATCTAATGTGTGGTCCGTAAAGCAGTACTTCATCGGTAGTGCACCTTCTTGTACGTTGAAATGGAAGAAGCTCATCTACCAACAGTTGCTGGCAATAATAATATTCAGATTAATCGAAAACAAAATTGAGGACTATCAGTTTGAATTTAGGAAAGGTAAAGGCACTAGAGGGGCAGTTCTTACGCTGCACTTGGTAGTGGAAGCACGAATAGAGAAAAATCAAGACGTACCTGTAGTCATAGGATTTGTCGACTTAGAAAAAGCGTTCGACAATGTGGAGTGGCACAAGATGTTCGAATCTCTGAATAAAATATGAGTAAGCTATAGGGATAGATGAGTAATATACAATATGTACAAGCACCAAAACCGAACTATAAGATTAGAAGACGAAGCACGAAGTGCTCTGACAAAAAGGGTGTAAGTCAGGGATACACTCTTTCGCTGCTACTGTTCAAGCTTTCAAGCTATATATCGAAGAAGCTACTGTGTGAGGCTAACAAAAAAAATAAAAAAAATTTAAAAAGATAAATAAAAAACAGATTCAAGAGTGCGATTTCAGTCCATGGTGAGAGGATACCAAAGATACAGATAAGATTCGCTGATGACATTGCTATCCTGAGCGAATGAGCGAATGTGAATGAAGTGGACAATCTAATGAGAACACAATACGGATTGAGAGTCAATCGAAGAAAGATGAGAGTAATGAGAAGTAGCAAAAATGAGAACAGCAAGATTCTTGACATCAGATTGGGGGTCACGAAGCAGAGGAAGTTAAGAAGTTCTGCTACATGGGCAGCAAAGTAAACTATGATGGACAGAGCAAGCAGGACATGAACAGCAGATTAGCATTGGCAAAAAGAACAGTCCTGTCGAAGAAAAGTATACTAGTCTCATACATAGGCCTTAAATTAAGGAAGAAATTCCTCAGAATGTACGTTTGCAGCATATAATTGTACGTTAGTGAATCATGGTGGGAAAACTAGAACAGAAAAGAATCAATGTGTTTATGGTGATACAGGAGAATGTTGAACATTAGATGGACTGATAAGGTAAGGAATGAGAGGGATCCCTGCAGAATAGGAGAGGAATGAAACATACGGAAAAATTTGACATAAAGGAAAGGCAGGATGACAGGACATGCGTTAAGGCGTCAGGGAATGATCCCCATGGTACTAGAGGGCATTCTGGTACTAGGGGGAACTGTAGAGGATAAAAACTGTAGAGGATGACGCAGATTTAAATAAATCCAGCAAATAACGGAGAACATAGGGTGCAAACGCTACTGTAGACTGAAGAGGTTGGCGCAGGAGAGGAATTCGTGGCGTGCCACATCAGAAAACATGACTACATTACCGCCAACACTGGCACAAGCCAGTACCTAGCATCACCGAACAAACGTAAGTATGCAAACTCTGTATGAACCTGAAATGCCTGGAACACCAGTTTACGAGAATAAACAAATATTTCAAACGTGATTGTTCGCAATTATCTGTATTTGTATTCCATAGAAACTCACATTTACTACAATATCCAATCGCTATATTTAATTACAAATTCTCTCTCTCAATAGTCTACCGGTCCCTCTGTCCAAAACAACTGGAGCGTGGTGGTAAGTTCCTGTCGGACCAAACTGGTGAGATCATCGGTACCTAGGCTTACACACTACTTAATCTAATTTAAACAACTTTCGCTAAGGACAACACGAACACACATGCCCGAGGGAGGACTCGAACCTCCGACGGGGAAAGCCGCGCGAACCGTGGCAAGGCGCCGTAGACAGCGCGGCTACCCCGCGAGGCTAATACAACTGGAAGGTTTCGCCAGTTCGCCCCCGACGATATGGTTGTTGTTGTTGTTGTTGTTGTTGTTGTGGTCTTCAGTCCTGAGACTGGTTTGATGCAGATCTCCATGCTACTCTATATTGTGCAAGCTTCTTCGTCTCCCAGTACTTAATGCAGCCTCCATCCTTCTGAATCTGCTTAGTGTATTCATCTCTTGGTCTCCCTCTACGACTTTTACCCTCCACGATGCCCTCCAATACTAATTTGGTGATCCCTCGATGTCTCAGAGCATGTCCTACCAACCGATCCCTTCTTCTAGTCAAACGATCTGGATAGCCAGCAGGATATACGTAAATGGCAACCAAATGTAGAATTTAGCTGTTTTATGGTACAGGTATGAGCGTTTACTGTGGATATGTCTACTACGTTCTTGCTTTCACCACAGAAAATCACGAATTTAAGTAGTTCTTTCTATATATCAGGTGGTTAAAGTTTTCATGGCACTATATAGTTCAACGAATCTCCTAAGTAGCGGATTTTTGAGATTCCTATACAATAAATTTTCAGTCTGAAGCGGAGTGTGTGCTGATATGAAACGTCCAGAGCGATTAACTGGAACTCTAACCTGGTACCTTTGCCTCTCCAGGGGAGTTCCCTGCTAAAGGTGATGCTCTTGTAAACTACACTCCTGGAAATGGAAAAAAGAACACATTGACACCGGTGTGTCAGACCCACCATACTTGCTCCGGACACTGTGAGAGGGCTGTACAAGCAATGATCACACGCACGGCACAGCGGACACACCAGGAACCGCGGTGTTGGCCGTCGAATGGCGCTAGCTGCGCAGCATTTGTGCACCGCCGCCGTCAGTGTCAGCCAGTTTGCCGTGGCATACGGAGCTCCATCGCAGTCTTTAACACTGGTAGCATGACGCGACAGCGTGGACGTGAACCGTATGTGCAGTTGACGGACTTTGAGCGAGGGCGTATAGTGGGCATGCGGGAGGCCGGGTGGACGTACCGCCGAATTGCTCAACACGTGGGGCGTGAGGTCTCCACAGTACATCGATGTTGTCGCCAGTGGTCGGCGGAAGGTGCACGTGCCCGTCGACCTGGGACCGGACCGCAGCGAAGCACGGATGCACGCCAAGACCGTAGGATCCTACGCAGTGCCGTAGGGGACCGCACCGCCACTTCCCAGCAAATTAGGGACACTGTTGCTCCTGGGGTATCGGCGAGGACCATTCGCAACCGTCTCCATGAAGCTGGGCTACGGTCCCGCACACCGTTAGGCTGTCTTCCGCTCACGCCCCAACATCGTGCAGCCCGCCTCCATTGGTGTCGCGACAGGCGTGAATGGAGGGACGAATGGAGACGTGTCGTCTTCAGCGATGAGAGTCGCTTCTGCCTTGGTGCCAATGATGGTCGTATACGCGTTTGGCGCCGTGCAGGTGAGCGCCACAATCAGGACTGCATACGACCGAGGCACACAGGGCCAACACCCGGCATCATGGTGTGGGGAGCGATCTCCTACACTGGCCGTACACCACTGGTGATCGTCGAGGGGACACTGAATAGTGCACGGTACATCCAAACCGTCATCGAACCCATCGTTCTACCATTCCTAGACCGGCAAGGGAACTTGCTGTTCCAACAGGACAATGCACGTCCGCATGTATCCCATGCCACCCAACGTGCTCTGGAAGGTGTAAGTCAACTACCCTGGCCAGCAAGATCTCCGGATCTGTCCCCCATTGAGCATGTTTGGGACTGGATGAAGCGTCGTCTCACGCGGACTGCACGTCCAGCACGAACGCTGGTCCAACTGAGGCGCCAGGTGGAAATGGCATGGCAAGCCGTTCCACAGGACTACATCCAGCATCTCTACGATCGTCTCCATGGGAGAATAGCAGCCTGCATTGCTGCGAAAGGTGGATATACACTGAATTAGTGCCGACATTGTGCATGCTCTGTTGCCTGTGTCTATGTGCCTGTGGTTCTGTCAGGGTGATCATGTGATGTATCTGACCCCAGGATTGTGTCAATAAAGTTTCCCCTTCCTGGGACAATGAATTCACGGTGTTCTTATTTCAATTTCCAGGAGTGTATGTCTGCCGACACTAGGGCCCTGCACAGACTTTTAGAATATACTTTCGTTTGCAGCAATTGTAGCACAAGCTACGTTGCACAAATTTAAATGACGACAGGGAAAATTTTCGACTTTTCTTCAACATGTAAAAAAAGCTCCATATTCTGAATAAGTTCCCTTCTCACATGCTATCTGCAGTTCAGATGTGTTTCACTTCCATGTGCCGCAATTATTATTAAAAATTGGTTTGAAGATTTATAGCAAACTTGTCATCGTTTCTCTGGACCTTCCAAACGGGTGTCTGTCTTAATCCACTGTCACAGAAAATTTTAAATGGTTCAAATGGCTCTGAGCACTATGGGACTGAACATCTGAGGACATCAGTCCCCTAGAACTTAGAACTACTTAAACCTAACTAAACTAAGGACATCACACACCTCCATGCCCGAGGCAGGATTTGAACCTGCGACCGTAGCGGACGCGCGGTTCTAGACTAAAGCACCTAGAACCGTTCGGCCACACTGGCGGCACAGCAAATTTCTTTGAGTTTCCGTTTCAATAGTCATGACATATCAAGCACTAAGTATACGTGTGAAACGAGAACTATACCTGCCACCACCACAATAGTTGCTTATCCAATTAATTGTCTTTCTGTAATCTTTAGTTGTCACTATTCGGGTGTGAAAATTTAAATAGCAGACCTGTTCCTATAAATGTACGAAATTTACATCTTTTTAAGACGTAAATATGTGACCTCGTTCAGTGTATTGTGTAAATACTTTCCTTTCGTAAGCATCGCTTTTATATACGTTTGTTTTATAAATATTTACTAAACGAGTAAGATATATTTGGTGGAATATGTATTACTTGCATTCATGAAAAATATGCACGTAAAATCTAATGAAAGATACAAAAATTCACCCTCTAGTCATGTGGCTTTTTCACATTAATACAGAATTCGAACATCAACTGTTAAAATATAACTCTTGCACAACAAAGATAGTTAGCGGACATTTTCTGCATCAGTTGTAGCAATCAAATCGTGACGCCAAGGTATATCTTGTTGGTACTGCATATCAATTTATTTTACATTTTATGCGCGGAGGTGTTCACAGTCCTGCGTTTACAGTTTTCAGAAAAATGTGCGGGAGAGACCTCTTGTTTGTGGTAGCATATGGTGATTAAATCTGTTGCTTAATATCAGTCACGGAATACTTTACAGAATTTTGAAGCAGACAGAGGTAGCCAATAGCGTTATTTCTACGCCGCATCACGTTTTCCCAGCGCTGCCGATACGTGTATCAATAAGCGTACATGTTTCCGCAAACTACAGTGTAATTTACGTTTATGGATGGTGAAATTAGTGCTGAGGTATTGTTACAGGGCTTTTAACTGAGAACGTTTTCACTGTAATATACGTGTCACTAGTGCATAGAGAATAAATCAATAGAAAGGCTAGGATTAGCGTAACGAAGGCCGTTGTGGCCGAGCGGTTCTAGGCGCTTCAGTCCGTAACAGCGCTGCTGCTACGGTCGCAGGTTCGAATCCTGCCTCGGGCATGGATGTGTCTGATGTCCTTAGGTTAGTTAGGTTTAAGTAGTTCTGACGGGATACCAACTCGATTCTACACAGAGTACGCGAAAGAACTTGACCCCCTTCTAAAAGCCGTGTACCGCAAGTCTCTGAGGAACGAAAGTTTCCAAATTGGAAAAGAGCACAGGTAGTTCCAGTTTTCAAGAAGGATCGTCGAGCAGATGCGCAAAACTATAGGCATATATCTCTGACAACGATCTGTTGTAGAATTTTAGAACATGTTTTTTGCTCGCGTATCATGTCATTTCTGGAAACCCGGAAACTACTCTGTAGGTATCAGCATGGATTCCGGAAACAACGATCGCGTGAGACCCAACTTGCTCTATTTGTTCATGCGACCAAGAAAATATTAGATACAAGCTCCCAGGTAGATGCAATTTTCTTTGTCTTCCGGAAGGCGTTCGATACAGTTCCGCACTGTCGCCTAATAAACAAAGTAAGAGCCTACGGAATGTCAGACCAGCTGTGTGCCTGGATTGAAGAGTTTTTAGCAAACAGAACACAGCATGTTGTTCTCAATGGGGAGACTACTAAAGACGTTAAAGTAAACTCTGCCGTGCCACAGGGGAGTGTTATGGGACCATTGCTTTTCACAATAAATGACCTAGTAGATAGTGTCGGAAGTTCCATGCGGCTTTTCGCGGATGATGCTGTAGAACACAGAGAAGTTGCAGCATTCCGAGATGCATTCAAGTTCTAAGGCCTCCGATTTTTTTTTCTAATTAACTACTCACCCGAAATCGATTAAACTGGCGTTACTTCTCGACGTAATCGCCCTGCAGACGTACACATTTTTCACAACGCTGACGCCATGATTCCATGGCAGCGGCGAAGGCTTCTTTAGGAGTCTGTTTTGACCACTGTAAAATGGCTGAGGCAATAGCAACACGGATGGTGAATATGCGGCCACGGAGAGTGTCTTTCATTGTTGGAAAAAGCCAAAAGTCACTAGGAGCCAGGTCAGTTGAGTAGGGAGCATGAGGAATCACTTCAAAGGTGTTATCACGAAGAAACTGTTGCGTAACGTTAGCTCAATGTGCGGGTGCGTTGTCTTGGTGAAACAGCACACGCACAGCCCTTCCCGGACGTTTTTGTTGCAGTGCAGGAAGGAAGTTGTTCTTCAAAACATTTTCGTAGGATGCACCTGTTACCGTAGTGCCCTTTGGAACGCAATGGGAAGGGATTACGCCCTCGCTGTCCCAGAACATGGACACCATCATTTTTTCAGCACTGGCGGTTACCCGAAATTTTTTTGGTGGCGGTGAATCTGTGTGCTTCCATTGCGCTGACTGGCGCTTTTTTTCTGGATTGAAAAATGGCACCCACGTCTCATCCATTGTCACAACCGACGAAAAGAAAGTCCCATTCATGCTGTCGTTGCGCGTCAACATTGCTTGGCAACATGCCACACGGGCAGCCATGTGGTCGTCCGTCAGCATTGGTGGCACCCACCTGGATGACACTTTTCGCATTTTCAGGTCGTCATGCAGGATTGTGTGCACAGAACCCACAGAAATGCCAACTCTGGAGGCGATCTGTTCAACAGTCATTCGGCGATCCCCCAAAACAATTCTCTCCACTTTCTCGATCATGTCGTCAGACTGGCTTGTGTGAGCCTGAGGTTGTTTCGGTTTGATGTCACATGATGTTTTGCCTTCATTAAACTGTCGCACCCACAAACGCACTTTCGACACATCCATAACTCCATCACCACATGTCTCCTTGAACTGTCGATGAATTTCAATTGGTTTCACACCACGCAAATTCAGAAAACGAATGATTGCACGCTGTTCAAGTAAGGAAAACGTCGCCATTTTAAGTATTTAAAACAGTTCTCATTCTCGCCGCTGGCGGTAAAATTCCATCTGCTGTACGGTGCTGCTATCTCTGGGACGTATTGACAATGAACGCGGCCTCATTTTAAAACAATGCACATGTTTCTATCTCTTTCCAATCCGGAGAAAAAAAATCGGAGGCCTTAGAACTTGAATGCACCTCGTAGAAAGTTGCAGCGAAATGCAGGAAGATCTGTAGCGGATATGCACTTCGTGCAGGGAGTGGTAACCGACCCTTAACATAGACAAATGTAATGTATTGCGAATACATAGAAAGATGGATCCTTTATTGTATGATTATATGATAGCGGAACAAACACTGGTAGCAGTTACTTCTGTAAAATATTTTGGAGTATGCCTATGGAACGATTTGAAGTGCAATGATCATATAAAATTAATTGTTGGTAAGGCGGTTGCCAGGTTGCAATTCATTGGGAGAGTCCTTAGAAAATGTAGTCCATAAACAAAGGAGATGGCTTACAAAACGCTCGTTCGACCTATACTTGAGTATTGCTCATCAGTGTGGGATCCGTACCAGGTCGGGTTAACAGAGGAGACAGAGAATAACCAAAGAAGAGCGGCGGGTTTCATCACAGGGTTATTTGGTAAGCGTGATAACCTTACGGAAATGTTTAGCAAACTCAAGTGGCAGACTCTGCAAGAGAGGCGCTCAGCATAGCGGTGTAGCTTGCTGTCTACGTTTCGGGAGGGTGCGTTTCTGGATGAGGTATCGAATATATTGCTTCCCGCTACTTATACCTCCCGAGGAGTTCACGAACGTAAAATTAGAGAGATTCGAGCGCGCACGGAGGCTTCCAGGCAGTCGTTCTTCCCGCGAACCATACGCGACTGGAACAGGAAAGGGAGGTAATGACAGTGGCACGTAAAGTGCCCTCCGCCGCACACCGTTGGGTGGCTTGCGGAGTATAAATGTAGATGTAGATTTGGCTGTAGATGTAGTTCGAAGTCTAGGGGACTGATGACCTCAGGTGTTGAGTCCCATAGTGCTTAGAGCCATTTGAACCATTTGACTGGCGTAATAAAACAATAGCTAACGAAAATAATGTCTGCATTGGACTCCCGGCAACAAAGAACACCACCTGACAAAATAAGCCGAGGCCCGCAACGGGCATGGTAGGATGTGAGTATAACTTAGTACACGGACAGTCTGTCAACGGGTACGTAAATGATTTATAGAGCGCCACTTCTGTATGACCGGTAGAGCAGTCACCAGAATACATTGGTGTTGTTCGCGTTCAGTGCTGTCACTAGGCTTGATAGAGGATACAAAGGGCGTGAATAGCGTCAGCAGGCGAAAGACCGCAATGAAGCTAACTGAAAAGGTGCATACTTGGTTGAGACAGCGTTATCAGCACCTGACAGTTTTTGAAACTGAGGGTCTCCATTTGGATGGTTCGTCGAATCATGCAGTATCGAGATTCGTGGGCCTTGCGGATGTGAGTGGGCCGATGCTGAACTGCAGGGAATGTCACCACATGATCATCTTCAGTTAGTATAAAATTATGTGTAAGAGCCTACTTGCAACTTTCTTACTGCACCGACAAATAAAACAAAATTCAGCCTGCCGCACTGCCATCAATGGTTAAATACAATACACAATCAGCGGTAAAATGCATTGACATAGTTAAGCAAGCCTCGTACATAGCTGATTTTATCGTGTCAGCACCTTAAGACATCTTTTCCGGAATTTGCGCAGGGTAAAAGGAGAAGAGCGCATTTTACTGTTGACTATATTTTACTATTGACGGGAGCGCCGCAGAATGGCTGCTCTTTTATTTAATGACACAGTAAGAAAGCTGCAAGCAGACAAATGTAATTATATAATTTTATGGTGGCTGAAGATGATTACTTGATCTAAACGGTTATCTGAGAAAGAATTATTTCATCGACAACTCTTGGCGGCTCAGAAATACGACTATTTATAAACTATGCGTTGGTCTATCATACAGATCTCGTTCCCGTTGCAGTTGTTTCGGAACGCAGTTTTCAACCCAACCTTGTTCTGGACGAAGAAGAAAAAATTAAATGGTCCCATTTATTTACGTTTGTACTTAAGACATTCCGTTGTTTCAATATATATGAACATCCTCCCTACAATAAACGAAATTGTTCATACCACTGACATTTAATTTAGCGGATGTATTTCCTGCAAAAATTGCCAGTTCTATCATTTATGGCCTTTTACGTTGCTCCATATGATGTACATCTTCTCTTCAGTCAAATTTAATTCTTTCTGCTATTTCTCTCTGCTCTTCTAACTTATCTTCTTGAGGAAACTCACACACACACACACACACACACACACACACACACACACACACAAGTGCGCGCGAACAGGCGCACAAGCAGTGCTTATGTTTTTCTGTTTATTCACTTAATATTATTTACTCTTTAACTTTAACATTTTCAATTACTTTACCACTGGACTGTCAAAGATGACATGTGCTTTTTGTTTGCACCACATTCTGGATGTGTAACATCTTTTTCAATGTTGTTCATCATAATTGTATATTCTTTGACAACGGCAGTCAGTTGAGTTACGTTGATGGTATTCTAAGTCGAAAATCATTGAAGAAAATTGAACTAATTCAATGAAAATATAAAATTGGTATTGTAGAACATCGCATTTCAGTAATTTAAAAACTATTAGGTTAAGGATTAAAGGGAATCAGACATTAATGTGAAATCACAAATGTCAACCATTTCTAGTCATCTGATATGCGAATGACAAATCCGCAGTGTCCCAACCTTTGGCAACTAACTTAGAATGCATGTAGTACACATAGACTGTGTATTCCCGGGTTGTAAGCAATTACAGAGTTATGGAACACAGTTTAACCGTTTTTGTTGCAATTTATTTCTGAGACTACCTTTGTAGCGAATGAGATACTATCTAACGTCTTTTACCAGTAATCTACTCATGGCCCAGTCGACTGCATTATTTTATTACTGTTTGAATACTTTCCTAACGCTCCATCTCGCTGTATCGCGTTTCAACCATACAAATTTGAACACATTCTGTCAGTGTTTTGATCAATAACATTAGAGTTTCGTGCGTAAATCAGGTTTAGCGTTTGCTGTCGGTGGACTATTTCCTTTCATAACAATCCACGGTGAATAGATTACTTGCCATTTGCAGTTTGTCTCGTAGTCTTCACGGTCGTCTTTTTCTTTAGTCTGTAGAAACATGGTATCGTCAGTATGCGACGTGTATTCGCAACGTTGGGAAGGTATACACCGTCATATACTAATGGAACACTGCCTTCTTTAAGCACTATCTACAGTCATTTCGACTGGCCATATTTTCGTGATGTTGTTCTGTGGAATATACATGTTCGTCGTCTGACTCAATACTGATGAAAACTGGTTCAAATGTCTCTGAGCACTATGGAACTTAACATCTGAGGTCATCAGTCCTCTAGATCTTAGAAATACTTAAACCTAACTTACCTAAGGACGTCAGACACATCCATGCCCGAGGCAGGATTCGAACCTGCGAATGTAGCAGTCGCGCGGTTCCAGACTGAAGCGCCTAGAACCGCTTGGCCACCGCGGCCGGCAATATTGATGATTATCGATGTGTGTAAGAGACTCTCTTTTAGTCATGATGATATAAGCTGTCTGCATTAAAATGTGGGCATATGTGTCTCCATTTCCCACAAGCGCGCCGGATATTCTCCTAAGCAAATCGGCAACTCGAAATGGAATCCCATGATCAACTCAAATGACAATAAAATATCGGACATAAAGTTAATAATTTTACTAGCTCCACCTGGGGTATTTTCGGAAATTTTACGTGCCTCTTCAATAAGTGTTCTTATGTTTTCCGATGGAGTTTGTTGCTGAAGTATGATCCACTTCAACAAGAGTCGGCTGTCTACAAAATTCCTTGCTACTGTCTTAATGCCTACATCGAGCAAAACGCATGCACCACGCAAGAATTATCCGTCACACATAGAAGCATGTGCTTTTAAAATCAAGTTGAATACGAGTACTGCATCACCACATACTACCGGTCGGACTACGATAACTTAGCAAGTCACAAGGTGAAAAATAAATGTTAACGATTTAAGAAATAATTATATATATCAAACGCTTGTATTGCTTGTAGGAGATGTGTTGACCATAAGCATTTAGTACACTTATCAGTCACAAAAGATTGTATGTTATTTGATCTATTACCATTGCCGATCACCATGAATGAACATTTGAAGATATTTAAGTCTGACGAGTGCAAGTAGTAATTAATCAAATATAAAGCTACTTATATTGGTTTACACACACATTGCATAGTGTGATCGATTCCGTCTTGATAAATTCTAGCACCTATTCTGCTTCTTAACTCGCTCCCGAAAAATTGTGTTCAATGCAAGCATGTCTGTGGAAAACAGAGTTCATTTATAAAAATCATTATGCTTCATGTTGCGTGACATAAGTAATTCTGGAAGGTAAGCCAAGTGTAAGATTCCTGTTTTTAAGTTACTGAAGTCCTAGTTGAGATACCGATCCTGTAAACCACCTAAAAAGTTATGACCTTGACAATGTACAATTTGCACACGATGAAATGGAAAAATTACAAATATCTGTCAGCTTATTTTGGGGTAGAACAAACGTCTGCTACCATTATTCCCAGTCGTACACTGTCGTTATTAACGACTTTTAGCATTTAGAAAACACTTCTATTAAACTGATACGGAAATGCAGACAATTTACATAAATAATTGTGGTTTTCGCTCACAAAGGCATTTATAATAATATCAGCTTTCCATCCCTTTTATCAATTACGATTTTTCATTTGTAAACGGGCAACATATAGATACTTTTATCCGGTAAAGTTTATGAGGTTACAAACGTAAACAAAACTTGTCAAAGGGTGGTGTTTATGGAAGCCGTTCTCATGCTACTGCAATTAGCGGTGAAATAAAAATCCTTTAACATGGCAGTCATTTGCCACCCGTTGTACCTCTTACTTTAAATACAGTGGTGTGCAGAATATACTAATAATAGTGTGACAAGTAGTATGGATTTCAATTCAAATTACGAGTTGTTGCGCGATTCATTAAAATGTTCTCACAACTATTCATAAATCACTACATAAATAAGATAGTACCAAGTAAACCGCTAAGAGACGGCCAAAATGAATTTGGGTTTATGTTGATAAACAGATACTGTGGTGAATATAAATATTTTCGGGCAATAGCTTGAAAGGAGAATTTTAGGGATACGTAAACTCGTGCGTGAGTAAAAATTGCTACACGTGTAATTACGATCATTTCCAGGCAGATTTTGGCGAGAGATCCTAGAAACGACTGGTACTTTGCATATTTGAAAATCTTTCAGCCTTCAGTCAAGACTCGGATTGTGCCGCATGTTAGCGAATATATGTTTATATCTCAAGTCGCTTGCCCTTAGGTGAAATGAGTATGACCAATGACATATTTCATTTATTCATTTGTACATAAACGTAACCTCAAAATCATGATTAGCATAATACTAACATAATACTTCACTTGCTGTACTGAATGGGAAATCTCCACAGATACGGATAAAAACAATACGATATCCACAACAAGAAGAAAGAATCCAGTAACATCACGAGCATGTCAGATAATTATTTACCCATTGGTAACACTGATGAAAGAGTCAAACAAATGAATTCATTGAAGAAAATGGAACACTTACATTTGTAGGGGAATTTTGGAAAAGTGCAGTACTTCTATAATGAAGCAGCATAAAAGTCTCTAGTACACTTTACAGCCTAAAATATGCTTCCAGTTTTCCTCGTCATTACTGATCACAGTTACGCCTCACAGAAGACGCTGAAGATCAGTGTAGCCCATACGAAAGTTCACCCGAGAAATGAAATTACAATCACAGGAAGAAATCCAAAGTTATTTATAATAATTATCCACCCCTTCGTTTCGTACAGCAATGGTGGCGTCACTAACGTCTTGTACACCCTATCTTCAGTTTTTCTGCCACAGGGTATTCCATTTATTCATTTGCAAGCCTACATTCAGCTACAGAAATTCGATCTGCATCTCTTTATTACATTTACGTCCTTTAAAGTCTCCTTCAGTAAGCACACTCGCAACACCTCCCACGGGCGATATTCCACCTCACTCATTCTAATTACTCATTGTGTTCCTGGTCCTGGGCTGAAAGCTTTGAAATAAATGACAAAATCTTACACTTCTGTAAAAGACGGTATGTAACTGAGCAGCAGAGAGAAAATTAATTCTCTCTATTTTAATTTATTTTTTATCCAGTCACGCACAGTAACATTTTTACTGTCGGTACTGGGTTCGACATATAAAGTGAAAAATTAGTTTTGCATCACCTGCCTATACGCGAACTCGTATGGGCTTGGATTCAAGGAAAACACGGAATTATAGAATAAGCCTTATGAAACTAAATAAACAACTGTATTGTGGAATAAAATAAGAAATAATAACCAAAATAAAACTGTTCTCTTCCAGAGTGAGCATCCGTGAAATTAGAAACTGCTGCTGGGTTACACTCACTGCCCATTTGTACCACAACGTCAATTGTAACACAATTTTAATCACCGTTGAAAATCAGTCCACAAGGTAGTCAAAATTTGACGCCACAAATCACTCTTTTCGTTCCCGATGTCGCCCAGTGGCAGGGGAGTGTTTCTGCAATGACGCATTACAGGTTTCAGTTGGTCCCAAGTATTCTCCGTCACGTTAATGCCAGCAGGAACTGTAGGCAATTGCATTCAGTTGACATCTGATAATGCTGGGATTACTCTGATAAGAATGAAAGTGTGGACAGAGTATTACCAAGCCTTGTTCAGTGAGAAGAGGAAGAAATTCGCACAAGGAATGTTAAATTTGATGGAAGAGGACTGACTTTCACATACACAGCGGATGCCGTCACAGGAAATTTGTAAACTTGTGAAGCATATGAAAAATGGGAAATCACTGGCTCTGGATGGAACAAACATAGAGTTAATAAAAACAGCTACTATGGTTGTGTATGATATCATGGCATAATTGTATAACAAACGTTTGAAAGGTGATGGGGTATCCAAGAAATGGAAAAAGTCTGTTGTTACTTCAGTCTACTAGAAATGGTTCAAATGGCTCTGAGCACTACGGGACTTGACTTCTGAGGTCATCAGTCCCCTAGAACTTAAAACTACTTAAACCTAACTAACCTAAGAACATCACACACATCCATCCCCGTGGCAGGATTCGAACCTGCGACCGTAGCCGTCGCGCGGTTCTAGACTGTAGCGCCTAGAACCGCTCGGCAGTCTACTAGAAGAGGAATATGCAGTACTGTGTAATTTACTGGTGTGTGATGCCATCGGTAGCACGATTACATGGGAGAATCGTAAAAGAAAGATTAGAGACGGAAGCTAAACTATCTGAAGAACATAATGGTTTTAGACCAGGGTACTCACATATTGATGGAATGTTCGCATTACAGAATCTCATAGAGAAGAGAATTGCCAGAGGGATAGACATCCTTTTAGTCTTCGTGGATTTGCAGAAGGCCTACGACGCCATACCACAAAACAATATCTGAGCAGGAACCGAGAAAAGTAGCATGTCACATATTGTAAGACGTCGTGGTCTCCTGACCTTCATTGCTTACATATTCCGCACTTACAATTATAATCCGCACATCAAGACGCTTCTTTCGAACCCAAACTCGATAAGATAAAGTCAATGTTGTATGAATTCATGTAAACGATATGCAAATAACTAATAAATCACAAGTGCGCACTGTGGTTGAAATACTCGAGGCTGGCGTACACACATACATTCCAGACACGACGGTCACAGGAGCTTTTAGTTCGAGAGAGGCAACCGCACGCCAGGAGGCCAGTCCCAACCCATCTACGTCGGCCGGTGGCCGCCCATGGAGCGGACAGCGTTCGCCCGAGATAAAGGAGGAACGACCCCGTGTTCGCCTTAAAAGCAAATTCCGCTACATTGTGTGGGAGCAACCAGCCTACGCATTCTTTACACATAGCACGCAGTTTCAGAGATTTTCACAGGGAGATAGCAAACGCCAAACGCCGATACTACAGATGTCCGGATTGGTCGCCTTAAACGAAACGTCATTCTCCCGTTTTAGAAGAGCAATGCTGATTGGTAGACGATATTTCTGACGCCTTAAGCTGAAGGAGTAATGTAAGAGACCGAACGATATACCCCTTCACGTCTGGCGTGGAGAGGCGCCGTTCCATTGTCGCTCTTGGAGCGAGGAACAAGTCTCTCCTCAGTACTTCACTGGGAGAGCACCTCTGTCGAGAGCGAATCGAAGGGCGACTCTCTATATTGAGTCCTTGCGATTAAGCGTTGTTCACTGTGTTGCCCGCTCACTTATTGTGCAGTGTGAACGAACAGAATTATAGTTAAGCGCCTGCGAGCGAATTTTTGAGTGGCATCGCGGTGGACTGGTTATCTGAATGGCGTACCACACCAATAGTTCGACTAGGTGCGAATAGGAATCCTTGGCTTCATCAGGGTGTAGGGAGAGTTTGATTGGCAAAGGTCAATCCAGATAGAACGAGAGTTAGCTTATATGTCAGCAGCGTGCAGTGCAGACAGCAGTGATCACAGCTTACGGTATTGTACGCTACAGCTATTGCAAGCTCCATATTTCCTCCATAACAGTACACTTCACTGCATTTCACATGCGACAGCCTTGACCATACCTAGCAACATTCTATAGGATAATTATTCAAGTTGAGTAAGCGCATCCCTCAGCCATTCTGCCAAGTCAATAACAATATTAAACCTTGTATAGAAATTTCATTAGCGAATCCTGTGCTTGAAAGGTAACTTCACATTCCGAAACGAACCAGGATATAACTTGTTCAATTCATAACTAAAAGTGCCATTGTGATTTCTCAGAATTTTGCAAAATAAATAATAACTTTCGTTAATTTCATGTTTTTCTTACACTAACTAGCACTACTCCAGTACCCAAGTATCTCACTAGTCACGTAAGAAATTTTGTGAGTTTTGCGTCATTTCCTTACAGCAGACGACTCCATAAGATATTTATTGCTGAAAGTTTTTCAGGCATTTCTCTTTAGAACGTTGGGAGCGTCTGTCTGACTTCTGTAGTAGCGTGGGGGTGGAAATTGCATCCTTCAGGAGCCACAGGATAAAGGGTACATCTCAGATTAATCCGTTGAGCAGAATAACAGAATCTCAGATCAACCTCACGCTCACAATATATACATCGAAGCAGTTAAAGAGTTGTATGACTTTAGGAGGCGAAGTTGTGACATCTCCAATCTGAATCATGTACCAAATACCAAAAGAAGAGAGGCTTTGGGCGACGATAAATTAGTACCTGTCGCTGTAGATACATCTAAATATCATGGAGATGTAGAAAAGATGGACGACAGGGAATGATCGTAGAAAGTGTGGCAGTCAACAGCAGAAGAAAGAACAAAACATGCCCGACCTACTGGGGTCGAAATGTCTGGGGTGCGATGGATGCAGGAGGACTACATATTGGAGACTAGCATGGTAGGAGGAAGTAGAAAACTGAAAGCGAAAAGCGGCGCCAGCCATAGAGCACATGCAAAATGAAGATGACGATACCTCGTTCCTGGAGCAAGGTAGTCACGAGGTGGGCACGAAATGCTCGTGCATTGTCGTCTCGTGAGACGAACCCGATGTAAAATGTTAAGTATGCGGATGTACACTATGTCGGAGGATTCTGTTCCTCTACCGCACAGCATTGAAGTTACACTCGATATCGATGGCATGCTATCAACACAGAAACAGCGCTTTGCTAGGGCTTTTCCTATACATTTCCGACTTCGATGTACTAAAAGTCGTTTATTACACTAGTGTTTTCAGCAAACACAATCTCCAACGCACAAGCATGCGATGGAAATAGCCCACTTATGGAATACCTTAACATAATGGACTTGCCCAGATCCGATATATGACGAGACGTCTGCCTGTGTTGATCGCAGCCGCGCGGGATTAGCCGAGAAGTCTAGGGGGCTGCAGTCATGGACTGTGCGGCTGGTCCCGGCAGAGGTTCGAGTCCTCCCTCGGGCATGGGTGTGTGTCTTTGTCCTTAGGATAATTTAGGTTAAGTAGTGTGTAAGCTTAGGGACTGATGACCTTAGCGTTTAGGTCCCATAAGATTTCACACACATTTGGAACTTTTTTTTTTTTTTTTTGGTTGATCGCACATAGCCGAAAAGAAACAAAGAGTCGAATACGAAACTAATAGGCACTCAATCAAAAGAAGGATTCAGGACCCTTTGGTAATAAACAAACGAACTGTCTTTCCATAATTTCCCTATGAATTTTATTTCGAGTTCTTTCAAAATTCTTCGCGATTTTAACTATCAACGAAATTTCAGAGAGAAGAGGAACTTCAGGGTATTTGTAACACTTATGTGACAATAACCTACCCTAAAGTCCGTCTGAACATCACTCGGAAGACCCAAAGGTACCGATTGACCTCCGTTTCACCCCAGCCATTAGGTGCCTTGGGTTTCACCCCAGCCATTAGGTGCCTTGGATGAGGATATGGAGGAGCATGTAGCTAGTACACCAGATTGCTGTCATTTTTCTTGAACGGAGACACTACTTCTGAATCAAGTAGCTCAACTGGGCTCACAAGGGCTGAGTGCTGCCCACGTACGTCACAAGGTGAATGGAGTATTCTTAATTGGTGCTATATGTCACAATACCTACAGTCTCGCCGGAAGGATGACGTGGCGTTTTCAGCGTGGCGTTTTCAGCATGGCGTTTTGCTGACGTGTCGCGATGTCAGCTACTTCGGAACAGCGTCCTCACTTGCTATTGGCTACACAAAGCTCCGAAATATATAGTATCACGAAATTTCCCTTGCTGTAACGAGCTGAAACGCTCGATTAGAAATCTTCCTTGCATCGGCAGAAACACAGATTTCTTTACTGGTTGCGTGACTCTGCTGCGAGAGGAACATCTGTAGATGATGCCATGTACGAGTCCTCTAAACAGACTTCGAGATGTTTGGCAGGCGCCTACATCTCAAACCACAACCATTGCGTGTACTGTCTGTTTTTTACAACTAGACATCTGTGCACGTAATCTGTGTCTTGATCCCGAACGCAATGAGGAACCGGAATGTGGAAACCGTCGTTTTGAGAGGAGGTAATTGCTCGAGTTTTAGATGGTGTTACCTCTTACTCGTGGAGGTGTACGGATACAGCTGGAACTGCAACTGACGATCAGAAAAAAGCCAGAAACGTCTTCCGGCAAAAACACATGGTCAGCTATGTATTAGAAGGAAGGCTTTGACTTCTGCTCTTCATTATAGTTGGCAACAGCTCTGATTTTTGTAGACGGAATTTGACAGGAGTGCGGCTCCGGTGCCCATTCTGATTTGAGCGTTGAGTCTGAACAGTAATTGCAGCTTCGTTGCCATCACAGATAGGTCTTGCTGTAGGCATTTACCACCATGCAGTTAGTAGTACTTTAGCTCTTCTTCGACTTAAGCGAAAGGCAGCAATGTCACTCGCGCGCACACGCCATGTTGTTCGCTAGGCGAACGCAAGTACCTTCTGCAATGTCATCAAACCAATGGCGCCAGCCCCTTGGTAAGATTAATCGGACTCTCCCCTTTTGCCATCCTGATCTACTCACTTGGTTCAGTACACTCTCTCTCTCTCTCTCTCTCTCTCTCTCTCTCTCTCTCTCAGTCTCTGCGCCTTCACCGTAGTTCTTTGTACCTAGTTATGGCTCCAATACATTTGCCCTGTATCGTTTATCATTGTTTAATGTCAGGGAAGGCTACCTCGGCTACATATTGTGTTTTGTTTAATGCTAATTTTAGAATACATGCTTCTTTTTTCTTCTTATAAGAATTGTGATGTTCTCCAACCTTCCCCAATATCCGAATTAACCAGGGACCCACTGCAAGTAGGAACGTTGCTGACGTCTTATGCGTCAGGTCACTGGACAGGTATCAGTTTAAAATTCCAGGGGCGCCCTAATAATTCTCCAGTCATTCGTTAGCATATCGCTCACCTGGACATAAACCAGCCGACCGGGGTGGCCGAGCAGTTCTAGGCGCTACAGTCTGGAACCGCGCGACCGCTACGGTCGCAGGTTCGAATCCTGCCTAGGGTATGGATGTGTGTGATGTCCTTAGGTTAGTTAGGTTTAAGTAGTTCTAAGTTCTAGGCGACTGATGACCACAGCAGTTAATTCCCATAGTGCTCAGAGCCATTTGAACCATTTTGACATAAACCAAACCTAATATACAGGGTGTTTAAAAAATGACCGGTATATTTGAAACGGCAATAAAAACTAAACGAGCAGCGATAGAAATACACCGTTTGTTGCAATATGCTTGGGACAACAGTACATTTTCAGGCAGACAAACTTTCGAAATTACAGTAGTTACAATTTTCAACAACAGATGGCGCTGCGGTCTGGGAAACTCTATAGTACGATATTTTCCACATATCCACCATGCGTAGCAATAATATGGCGTAGTCTCTGAATGAAATTACCCGAAACCTTTGACAACGTGTCTGGCGGAATGGCTTCACATGCAGATGAGATGTACTGCTTCAGCTGTTAAATTGTTTCTGGATTCTGGCGGTACACCTGGTCTTTCAAGTGTCCCCACAGAAAGAAGTCACAGGGGTTCATGTCTGGCGAATAGGGAGGCCAATCCACGCCGCCTCCTGTATGTTTTGGACAGCCCAAAGCAATCACACGATCATCGAAATATTCATTCAGGAAATTAAGGACGTCGGCCGTGCGATGTGGCCGGGCACCATCTTGCATAAACCACGAGGTGTTCGCAGTGTCGTCTAAGGCAGTTTGTACCGCCACAAATTCACGAAGAATGTCCAGATAGCGTGATGCAGTAATCGTTTCGGATCTGAAAAATGGGCCAATGATTCGTTTGGAAGAAATGGCGGCCCAGACCAGTACTTTTTGAGAATGCAGGGACGATGGGACTGCAACATGGGGCTTTTCGGTTCCCCATATGCGCCAGTTCTGTTTATTGACGAAGCCGTCCAGGTAAAAATAAGCTTCGTCAGTAAACCAAATGCTGCCCACATGCATATCACCATCATCAATCCTGTGCACTATATCGTTAGCGAATGTATCTCGTGCAGCAATGGTAGCAGCGCTGAGGGGTTGCCGCGTTTGAATTTTGTACGGATAGAGGCGTAAACTCTGGCGCATGAGACGATACGTGGACGTTGGCGTCATTTGGACTGCAGCTGCAACACGGCGAATGGAAACCCGAGGCCGCTGTTGGATCACCTGCTGCACTAGCTGCGCGTTGCCCTCTGTGGTTGCCGTACGCGGTCGCCCTACCTTTCCAGCACGTTCATCCGTCACGTTCCCAGTCCGTTGAAATTTTTCAAACAGATCCTTTATTGTATCGCTTTTCGGTCCTTTGGTTACATTAAACCTCCGTTGAAAACTTCGTCTTGTTGCAACAACACTGTGTTCTAGGCGGTGGAATTCCAACACCAGTAAAATCCTCTGTTCTAAGGAATAAACCATGTTGTCTACAGCACACTTGCACGTTGTGAACAGCACACGCTTACAGCAGAAAGACGACGTACAGAATGGCGCACCCACAGACTGCGTTGTCTTCTATATCTTTCACATCACTTGCAGCGCCATCTGTTGTTGAAAATTGTAACTACTGTAATTTCGAAAGTTTGTCCGCCTGAAAATGTACTGTTGTCCCAAGCATATTGCAACAAACGGTGTATTTCTATCGCTGCTCGTTTAGTTTTTATTGCCGTTTCAAATATACCGGTCATTTTTGAAACACCCTGTATAATGGTACTGTCACTCAGTGCTGAATGCCAACGGAGTCATTCCACACAACGTAGTGACATCTGCAGAAAGGGAAAAAACGCACAACAAAAATAATTTACACTCATTACATAATAGTACTTTTGAAACTATGACTTAAGTGCTCAGGGCACAGTGTTTGGCGGTCAAATAAAGAGAACGAGGAGTTTTATATGAATATAATAAACGTGTTTCTAGAATTTACTACTATAATTGTGTCTTGTATACGTGATTTGCCAGTAACTGAAGACGAGGTAATTTCTACGGCCTGTTTCCTTTTAGCCGTTGCCGTGCGATAACTGATATCTCCAGCTACAGTATTACGAGCAGGTCGTCAATAGTTCCAGCTACCAGAGACGCCATGCAATACAGCGCCCTTCGAGCCCCTGTTTTGGTGTCTGGCCATAGTTTCTCACGGTTAGTGGTCCGACTCCTCACCTCTCTTGGTGCTGCCTCTTCGTATTTTCATCGTAGTGCTGACCGTATTTTTTCCTTGTCTCCTGTGTTTAGAGATGAAGGGTTTTATTACAACATATCTCAGTGTTTTGAATTTCAACAACTATGGCAACAACGATCAAGGCTAAAAAAATAGCAGTGGTAATTAGCAAAATGGTAGAAATATTTCGTCATTCCTATCATTATATTACGTGAGAAGATGTTAAGAAGAAAATTAGAGTTGTACGTGCAACAACTGAGTTCAAGTCTGACAATAAAAAAGTCGAGGTTCTCTGGTTCTTCCACGGACGAAAACCAAATAGAGGAGTATAAATTTTTGCATACTTGTGCTTCTATCTTAATGTGAACATGAAATCTGATTATCCTTTCGTAGAAAGCTGATGAAATTATCAGATTCTGTGCAATCTTTCCTCTGACAGATTTTCGTATATTTATCTCTCGTGTATCGTGAGTTTGAACTATGGAAAAATGGTTCAAATGGCTCTAAGCAGTACGGGACTTAACATCAGGGGTCATCAGTGCACTAGAATTACTTAAACCTAACTAACCTAACGACATTACACACATCCATGCCCGAAGCAGAATTCGAACCTGCGACCGTAGCTGGTTCCAGACTGAAGGGCCTAGAACCGCTTGGCCACAACGGCCAGGTGAACTATGGAACAAGGAACTAACTAGCTTAGTTTCAACCATTCTCTGGATCAGCGTCTAGTTTCCTTTTTCTGCTCTATACACAGTACTGGAGCCAAGAAATCTTGTGGCTGCAGTGGTAGCCATTCGCACCAACGTCTAAATGCTTCGCAACAAGAACAGCTTTTGTGTCAAAAGTGAGGTTAAATTGCCTTGACAAACTTTGTTGGTACGTATTAACTAGTTATACTCTCCACAGATCATTTGAACGGTTCTTTTACCAAATTGATGAGGAACATGTACATACAGGCTCGGTTGACAAACCCGTGGACAGAAAAGAATGCATTTGAAAAAGAAGTTTGATTGTGTGCGGGAACTCTAACCATCTCCTGAGAAGCCTGAGTCGTGCATTGGTAGCCTTCACAATCCTCTGTAAGAGTTGTCACCATCAGACTAAACCCACCCTCATGAAAAGAACACGACGCCCTTGATTCAAGTTCGATTCCAAGTGTTTCCTTGGCAAACATCTTAGCACAGTATGGTGCTGGGTGGTTTCTTTTTTTGTTCGAACTGGACGCCTGATGTGATACCGATCATATGGAGAATGTTCTATTTTCCCCTGTGTACGTACTAGCCATAACCTGTAGGCAAACCACATAATTTCGTATCGTTGACCTCGGCGGGCGACTTCTACGACACAGATCTCCAATATTTTGTTGGCAACAAACTAAACAGAAAATTCTGTTAACGTGTGTGAGACATCTATTGTAATGCTGATGATGATCGTAGGAAAGATTTATTGAAGACAGCGGTAATGATGATCATAGCATTTTCGGCCCCGGATTTATAACAACTCTATTATCGGTATCGCTAATGAACAAGCAAAACCCTGAACTCGTTCAAATGCTTACAAACACTGCATCAAAAATATGAATTACATACACTGAAGAGCCAGAGAAACTGGTACAACTGCCTAATATCGTGTAGAACCCCCGCGAGCACGCAGAAGTGCCGCAACGCAACGTGGTAAGGACTAGGCTAATGTCTCAAGTAGTGCTGGAGGGAGCTGACACCACGAATCCTGCAGAACTGCCCATAAATCCGTAAGAGTGGGATCAGATCTCTTCCGAACAGCACGTAGCAAGGCAGCTCAGATATGCTAAATAATGTTCACATATGGGGAGTTCGGTGGTCGGCAGAAGTGTTGAAACTAAGTATAGTGTTCCTGGAGCCACACTGTAGCAATTCTGGACGTTTGGGGTGCCGCATTGTTTTGCTGAAATTGCCCAAGTCCGTCGGAATGCACAATGGACATGAACGGATGCAGGTGATCAGACAGGATGTTTGTACCTGTCAGAGTCGTATCTAGACGTATCAGGCGTCCCATATCACTCCAACTGCACACGCCTCACACCATTAGAGAGCCTCCACCAACTTGAACAATTCCCTGCTGACATTCAGGGTAGATGGATTCATCAGATTGTCTCCATAACCGCACACGTCCATCCGCTCAATACAATTCGTCCGACCAGACATTATTTCCCGTCATCAACAGTACAACGTCGGTGTCAACGGGCCCAGGTGAGGTGTAAAGCTTTGTGTCGTGCAGTCATTAAGAGCAAACGATTAGGCCTTCGGCTGCGAAACCCCACATCGATGATGTTTCATTTAATGGTTCGCACGCTGACACTTGCTGATGGTCCAGCATTGAAATCTACCACAATTTGGGGAAGATTTGCAACCCTGTCACGTTGACCGATTCTCCTCAGTCGTCGTTGGTCCCGTTCTTGCTGTTTTCCAGCCGCAGCGATGTCGGAGGTTTGATGTTTTAACGGATCCCTGATATTTACGACAAACTCGTGAAATGGTTGTGCTGTAAAATCCCCACATCATCGCTACCTCGGAGATGCTGTGTCTCATCGCTCGTGCGCCAACTGTAACAGCGCTTTTAAACCCACTTAAATCTTGATAACCGTCCATTGTAGCATCAGTGACCGATCTAAGAACTTGTCTTATACAGGAGTTGCCGAACGCAGTGCAGTATTCTGCCTTGTTACATATATCTGTATTTGAATACACATTCCTATACAAGTTTCTTTGGGGCTTAGGTGTATAGTAAAGAACGTACACACATATGATTTCACTTGCTGGTGGTGTAGGGGTTAAGTAGGTTTCTGCGGTCTCTGAGAAAAGTAGCATTCAAGTGATAAGAAATAACAATGGAGTGGACCTTAATGACCTAATGAAAGTCCTTTATTTGGACGCCATTTCGGCGAATTTATTGTCTGTAAACTACTCCAGTAAACCTACAGGCTAAAGGTGAACTGGAATTTGACGAGGAACTGGAAATTGTAGCAAGATTGAGAGCTGAAAGCTAGGTTGAAGGCATACTTAAACACTCAGTGGTGAGGCCGGTTATCGATCCCGCGGCCTTTCTGTTTAGAGGTAGGAGCTTTATCACTAGACCACCAGGCCTGACAGATAAGGACGCATTAAGAACGCATTTTAGGGCGTTGTCCGCAGAATCGGCGAGATGAGGAACATGTGGAAACAACTCCGCAGGTTGATAGACGTTTTAAGAAAGCAAGAAATAGTATGATACACGTGGACATTAGGTGTATGAGCTACTCTGAGATGTACAGGTTGGCACAGACGAAATTGTGACGCTCTGCATCGAACAGATTAGAAAACTGACGGCTAAAAAAGAAAAGACAGCAATTCGAGAGTCTGATGTTGGTAATGAAACGTAGTAGACGTGTTCTAGTTAGTTTAGTGCAAAAATTGTGAAAAATGTTCAAGTGAAAAAATATAAAAATTCGTTAACGATATGATAGGTACTCTACCTTTACCGTCTGTTACATTATGGGGAAGCTCGCTTTTATATGATAAGTGATAAGAGCCCCGTGTGACAAAAACAACGTATCGATAATGTTTTTAGCTCAGTAAACACTAGAAAATGCGTTTAATACCGTGTGGAACACTGATTCAAGTACCGCCCAATTCCATGCTGCCAGAATGAGTTAAGGAAAACAAATTTTTGTATAGGCCATGATAGTTAACTGCTTCTTATGTGCGTACTAATGCAGCAACGCAGATTACGTAACAAGGCAATGAGTAACTCAGAAGTGCAAGATCATTACTATGGATATGCCTCAAGTTCGGTAAGAAGTTCATTTGTTTTTTTAGTGGACAATAAATTCTGTTGTTGGAACATGAAGCTATATTTCAGCACATTTACTCATCTTGTTCAGTCTAAGTAAGAGGAGGATGAGTTACACTAAGAGGACTATGTTGCACCACCAGGCACACTGACGAAAAATATACTGGTATCCCCTGATTACCCTCTGTCAACGGTTAACATCTTCTATCCTAACTGTACATTCGCTGAAGTTGAATTAAGTTAATTTAGGAGACAAAAAAGTACGGAGAAAAACAGGGACGTGGCATTACCAGTTGCGAATAAGACAGTCATCACACTCTCTGTGATATTCTGGTGTGAGCCACGTTCACTTCACGATAGGCACATTAGCAGACTATATTTAACCACAGAGAGCTGCTGCAGCTATCCCACAGAATCTACCCCTTTCGGAGAATTCTTCCGAAAGTCAATAGTTTCTACTCAGCCTGAAGTTTACTGCCTTTACATGGCAGGTTTCGAGAGGGTGCGTTTCTGGATGAGGTATCGAATATATTGCTTCCCCCTACTTATACCTCCCGAGGAGATCACGAATGTAAAATTAGAGAGATTCGAGCGCGCACGGAGGCTTTCCGGCAGTCGTTCTTCCCGCGAACCATATGCGACTGGAACAGGAAAGGGAGGTAATTACAGTGGCACGTAAAGTGCCCTCCGCCACACACCGTTGGGTGACTTGCCGAGTATAAATGTAGATGTAGATGTAGATGAAAATTTTATACGTTAATTAGTCTCAGAAATTTTAGAAAACTCTCAGTGAGAACCGATGTGTAAGGATGTTGGACGCTTAATTACTCAGAAGTAATGAAGTATGTTTGAAGTTATTTGAGATTATCATAATAGGTGGTCTCGTTGATGTTATCTCTACGAAGAGTAACCACTGAAATTCAACATAAATGTAGGTGTAAAAAAAAAGGTAACTGAAAATAATTTCGTTTAGCAAAAAAATACTTCAACTGGACGATGAAAGAATAAAAGATAGAAATGGTCAGAAGAAGGGAATAAAGTAGTTTAGGTAACTTAAAAATGAAATCAGTGAAAAGTCTAGAAGGTAAAGCGAAATAGCTTCAGAAGAAACGTAAAGGAATCTAAACGAAATGTCCGTCAAAAGGACTTATTGTGCAGAAAAGTTCTGTAGATTTTTTAAACAAAGGGTCAACAATAAAAAAGTAAAAGCGATTCGACTGTTAAGTGCAGAGAAGAGAGAGGGTATGTTTAAAAAGTGTATACGACGATGAAGAAATTGCTAGAAACGTGAAAGAAGATGATTTGGTTGTCGATTTGGAAGGCATAAGGAATCTAGAGTCACCGCCTGACTTAGAATGTAAGACATCCAATGAAACAATGCAGAAGGGACAGATATGTTGAAGCTATGAAACTCTGAAACTTGAAACGTGTCAGTGTACTTTTGGAATGATAGCATCAACACAACCTTAAATACAGCAAGAAGAGATAGATAAGACAACTACCCGACAGTTTTACAGCTCAAGGATATTAGTTGTTGACCTTTCTTTTAATTCCGTCAATGCTTCGTTGACGTGTAGATGTACTTTAGTCTTATTATTCCCTGTTGGTTCTTGTAAATATTTTATATCACGTCTTTCTCTGTAGCTTACCTCTATTTGTGTCAGAATTTAGTACATACTGAATAACTTTACATAGTTTTGTGGCGGCGTTCGTAGCGACAAACAATTCGCTGTAGAAACGGCTTACGAAGTCACCGCCACACTTTTAATAGCGGGCCGACCGGTCCACTGGAACAGTGAACAGAAAGCTGAAAACCCAAACACACTGATTAAATAAAAGTCGGTACTTATCTTTATTAACGAAGATACAGAAACACAGTGGTGAACTCCGTGTCTACAGAAATCTGTCTAGTTCGAGTCGGAGCGGCTAGGTCAGCGTCGGCTGACGACAAACAACAACTCTGCTGCGATGAACACACAACTGACTAGCAAGTACACAATTCGGTGGCGAGTATACAACTGAGCGGCGAATACAGAACTGTCCTAGAGCTCGCGACTCCAGCGCTTAAGAAGCCAGAAGCCAGCGGTGGCGCGCGCAGACTTGCGGCGATTTCCTGTATCGCTGGCGCTGCTTATGCGGACGGCGTCCGGACTTTGATGCTGCCAACCTTTTGGCAGCAGGCTCGGTTGGCATTACTGGCTAGGATATAACACTCCTCCCCCCCAAATCGCCGCACCGTCGTTGAATAATGACGTGGCAAGCGTCGACGGCGGGGGAGGGGTCTGGCCGCAGGCGTAGCGGA
Source organism: Schistocerca piceifrons (assembly GCF_021461385.2). Taxonomy (NCBI): domain Eukaryota; kingdom Metazoa; phylum Arthropoda; class Insecta; order Orthoptera; family Acrididae; genus Schistocerca; species Schistocerca piceifrons. The sequence goes on from NC_060145.1 coordinate 384,103,608, forward strand.
CGAGACCGGGGCGGAGACTGTTGTCGGTGGCAGTCCCCGGTCCGCACCCCAGCATTGGCTGCGCGGGGCCTCGGGAAACACCGACTGAAAACCGAGGTCAGGGTGCACGCCTGTGACCACGGGCGCAGCTTCTGGTACGGGACGCGACGGGGCGTCGGGACCCACGAAGAGAGGCAGCGTCTCCTGACGCTGCGTCGACGGCTGCTGAGTGGGCGCCGGACAAGGCGCTGCGGTGTCAGACTCCTTGGGGGTGCCCAAGGAAAGCGGCTGCAGGACAGGCTGCACAGCTACCGCTTGGGAAGGCGGCCCGGCTGAGGGGTCGACGTCCATCAGCTCCGAAGGCGGTGGCGCCTGAAGAGGGACCGCAGGCGCCGGAGCGACTACCTAGGGCGCTCCCGGATGAAGCTGCGCGGGAGGCATCAACGGGACGGGCTGTCGGCGTGGTAGCGGCGACGGCTGCTGCTGCTGCTGCCCTGGGGACGGCAGCGAAGTCGGAAGGCGCGGCTGGAACCCGCCGCGGACCAAATCTGTGGACAAAGAACGAGCGGCAGAATCCGGGCGGCCAGCGCGGCGCAACTGGTTCTGATGCCTCCTGTGCACCCCAGTAGCACCTTGAACAGTATAAAAACCACGACCCTGGACACTTATCACGGTACCACGTTCCCAACGACGGCGACCGTGATAAACTCTGAAAAAAACGGCGTCGTTGCGCTGAAAACGCGTGCGATGCTCAGAAGCGGCAGGTCGATCCGGGGGGTGCAACAACCGTAGTAGGGTGCGATGACGACGGCCGTGGAGAAGCTCCGCAGGCGAAGGGCCGTCGCGTGGCGTGGTCCGGTACGACGACAGGAACGTGATGAGGGCCTGCTGACGAGAGTGCGTAGCACGAAGGCGGTCCATATGATCCTTGAATGTGCGTACAAAACGTTCCGCTGCACCATTCGATTGAGGGTGGAACGGCGAAGTAAGAACATGGCGAATGCCATTGGCAGAGCAAAAACTTTCAAATTCAGCAGAGGTAAATCGTGGACCATTGTCAGACACTAAAACTTCTGGAAGACCCTCAATACAAAAAATTGAAGTCAACGCCTGTATAGTTTGTGCAGACGTTGTAGACTGCATGGGCACAACAAACGGAAAATTACTAAATGCATCTATCACGATGAGCCAACGAGAATTCCAATATGGACCAGCGAAATCAATATGTACTCGCTGCCAGGGACCGGCAGGGCGTGCCCACTCAAAATAGCGTTGAGGAGGAGCAGCTTGGTGTTCGGCACACGTCGAACAATCTGTAGACATCTGCGTAATCTGCTTATCAATGCCGATCCATGTACAATGACGGCGGGCAAGCTGCTTGGTGCGGACCACTCCCCAATGACCTTGATGCAACAAGTCGAGGACCTTGGATTGGAGCACTTGGGGAACCACTACACGAAGCTGGTCATTCTCGGTGCGTAACAGCAAAACTCCGTGCGAAACAGACAACACATGACGTTGCGGATAATAGCGATGAACCACAGGATCCGATATGTCCTTTGCCTTGGACGGCCAACGTAATAGTAAACTCAGATGAGGATCCGTAGCTGTCTCACGTGCCACCTGACGATAATCAATCGGAAAATCCCGGAGGGATTGATGCTCATCGGCGTCAATCTGATGGCAAGAGTCTTCAGAGGAATCGAAGACATCATCCGCAGCAATCGGCAATCTAGAAAGCGCGTCAGCGTTTGCATGCTGAGCTGTAGGCCGTTATAGTATCTCATACTGGTATTGTGATAACAAAAGAGCCCAACGTTGTAGTCTCTGAGCTGTCCGCTGAGGAACTGGTTTAGACGGATGAAACAATGACGTCAGAGGCTTGTGATCTGTTACTAAATAGAATGGTCTACCATAGAGGTAGTGATGGAATTTTGTGACACCGAACACAAGAGCCAACGCTTCCTTGTCCAATTGGCTATAATTACACTGAGTTTTGTTTAGCAATTTAGATGCGAACGCAATAGGACGTTCGGTGTTACCGACTCGGTGAGACAACACAGCACCGAGGCCGAAAGAAGAGGCATCACAAGCTAACACCAGAGGCTTGTTATGGTCGTAATGGACCAGACAACGATCATTCAATAAAGCCTCTTTAAGCTGCTGAAAGGCTGATTGGCAATCAGCTGACCACACAAACGGAACATTCTTCCGGCGGAGACGATGCAACGGTGCAGCAATCTGTGATGCATTAGGTATAAACCTAATATAATATGTCAATGTGCCAAGAACTGCTTGCAATTCATGCAGATTGCGAGGGGCGGGCAAATCACGAACAGCTGCTAAATGTGACTGGGAGGGATGAATGCCTTGAGCATTAATAACATGTCCCAGATACTCCATCTCCGTAAGGAAAAATGAACATTTATCGATGTTGCAACGTAGGCCTGCCTGAGACAACACTGTAAACAAACACTCCAAATTACGGAAATGTTCAGCAGGCGTCCGACCGGACACAACAATATCGTCTAAATAGTTGCAACACGATGGCACATTAGCCAGAAGTTGTGACAAAAAACGCTGAAAAACAGCTGGGGCTGACGCACAACCAAAAGGCAAACGCAGAAAACGGAACAACCCCAACGACGTGTTTATGACAAAATACTGTTGTGATTGCTCGTCGAGGGGCAATTGCAAATATGCTTCACGGAGATCAATTTTGGAAATGAAACGAGCTTCCCCTAACTTATCCACCAGCTCGTCCGGTCTAGGCAAAGGAAAAGAATCAATGACAGTCTGAGGATTAACTGTCGACTTAAAATCAGCACACAAACGTAACTTGGCAGACGGTTTCTTTATAATAACTAAGGGAGAAGCCCACTGGCTCGCTGAAACGGGTTGAATAACACCGTTGTTTTGCCAACGACGAAGTTCATCTTCTACAGGTGCCCGGAGGGCGTGAGGCACTGGACGAGCACGACAAAATCGAGGTTGAGCATTATCTTTTAACGTAATATGAGCGGCAAAGTTCGCAGCACAACCTAGTTCGTCTTTAAATATGTCACTGTATCGTTTACACAAATCGGTTATGCTGTCTTGAGGAACAACAACAGAATTAATTTGCAACACATTGTCTTGGATAGACAGGCCAAACAAGTCAAAACAGTCTAATCCGAAAATGATTACACTGTCTGTAGCGCGGAGCACTGTGAATGAAACTGTTTTTGTATTGCCACGGAATGTGGCTGGCACGCTACATACACCTAACACAGGAATTTGTTCTCCACTATAAGTAGCCAAAGAATGTTTTGCCGCTGAAAGTTTAGGGCGGCCGATAGCCGCATACGTAGCACTATTTATGAGAGTCACAGACGCACCAGTGTCTAATTGAAAATTGAAGGTCTTATCCTGGATGCGTAGCTTCACAAATAGTTTATTACACTGTCTCTGGATCGGTGCAGTGGAGGCGGAAGACACAAAATCAGCGCGTTTAGCGCGTGTTCGCTGCTTACAACAACTCGTGGGTTGGGCGGGTGGAACAACAACTCCCGCTTCACTTGCAGTCTGTACATTACTTTTTACAGCGTTTGAATTACGCTTGGGTCGCATAGAGGGCTGGGTGGGTGGCTTATTGCGAACAAGTTTATTACCCACACGAACCGTGGAAGAGTCTTTAAACGCGACCTTCTGGGCGGGCTGGCTTTGAAAAACATGAATATCCACGGGCTGGGCAGCACTAGAATTGTTCTTGCCTTTACGCAAACAAACAGTCTGGATGTGTCCTTTCCTTTGACAAAAGTGACAAACCGCGTTTCTCAACGGGCAACGTTCACGAGGATGAGCAAGAACACACTTAGGGCAAGACTTTATCATTTTGCACTCGCGGCTGACGAATGTGTTTAACATGACGCGGCCGGCTAGTGTTTACAGTCTGACTCTGCCGGTGGGGCCGCGGGCGTGACATAACTTGCTTAGCACAGGCAATTTGAGAAATACATGGCTGATCTAACTCACACTCAGCATAGTTAAAAGTATCTTGGGCTTCAATGATGTTCATCACAGTCTCTAATGACGGGTCAGGCAACTTTAAGATAGCAGCACGAATACGAGAATCTGCAATGTTTTGAGTAATAGCGTCTCGTAGCATGACATCACTGTAGGAAGCTCCACACACACAATTAAATCGGCACTGACGGGTGAGGCCCCTTAAATCTGTTAACCACTGTTTATTAGATTGATGTGGCAGTTTCTTTAATCGGAAGAACTTGAATCTGGCTGCTGCCACATGAACTCGCGACTAGAAATACTCAGCAAGCTTGTTAACAACAACGTCATAGTCTAAAGCTTCTGGCTGGGATTCCGGGAACAACTTACAAAGTAGTCGATAGACTTCCACGCCGGCAGTGGAAATTAAATAAAGCTGCCGCTCAGTACCTGTGATTTTGTAGACTGTCATGTGCGCCTGCAACTGCGCGAAATATTCTCGCCATTCTTCTCTTGATGGATCAAAAGCACGGAAAGGTGGTGCTGCCTGTGCTTGTTCCTTTTGTGTTGGAGGATTAGCCGCTTGTTTGGCGATTGCTTCCACCAGACTTTGTATTTGCTGCCTCTGTAACAAGATCAACTGTTGTAATTCGGCAGACATAGTGAACACAAATTAAACCAGCCCCCAAAATTTTATCGCTATAATTAGTATAACCAGCCCTGCACACGAGTTCGGAAGTCCTCGTCGCCAGTTTTGTGGCGGCGTTCGTAGCGACAAACAATTCGCTGTAGAAACGGCTTACGAAGTCACCGCCACACTTTTAATAGCGGGCCGACCGGTCCACTGGAACAGTGAACAGAAAGATGAAAACCCAAACACACTGATTAAATAAAAGTCGGTACTTATCTTTATTAACGAAGATACAGAAACACAGTGGTGAACTCCGTGTCTACAGAAATCTGTCTAGTTCGAGTCGGAGCGGCTAGGTCAGCGTCGGCTGACGACAAACAACAACTCTGCTGCGATGAACACACAACTGACTAGCAAGTACACAATTCGGTGGCGAGTATACAACTGAGCGGCGAATACGGAACTGTCCTAGCGCTCGCGACTCCAGCGCTGAAGAAGCCAGAAGCCAGCGGTGGCGCGCGCAGACTTGCGGCGATTTCCTGTATCGCTGGCGCTGCTTATGCGGACGGCGTCCGGACTTTGATGCTGCCAACATTTTGGCAGCGGGCTCGGTTGGCATTACTGGCTAGGATATAACACATAGTCTATCATTTTTTTCTTGTCGACAAATCTTATGAACGTGTATTGATTTTTCTTCAGTTTTGCTTCCATTATCGAGCGCAACGTGACAGTCTCTCCTGCGGTGCCTTTACCTTTCCGAAAACCGAACTGATCGCCATCTAAGAGATCCTCAGTTTTCTTCTACATTCTTCTGTATATTATTCTTATCAGCAACTTGGATGCATGAGTTGATAGGATGATTGTGCAATACTGCTCGCACTAGTGGGTTCGTGTTATCTTCGGAATTATTCGGGTGATGTTTTTTCGAAGGTCTGAAGGTGTATCGCTAGTCTGCTACATTCCATACACGAGTGTGAATTGTCGATTTGTTGTTACTTCCCCCCAACGATTTTAGAAATTCCGACGGTTCAAATCAGTCCCCTAGAACTCAGAACTACTTAAACCTAACTAACCTAAGGACGTCACACAACACCCAGTCATCACGAGGGAGAGAAAATCCCTGACCCCGCCGGGCATCGAACCCGGACGCGGGAAGCGAGAACGCTATCGCACGACCACGAGCTGCGGACGAAATTCCGATGGAATACAATCTATGCCATCTGCCTTATTTGATCTTAAGTCTTCCAAAGGTCTTTTAAATTTTTATTCTAATACTGGATCCCTCATCTCGTACCCGTCGAGTCCTGTTTCTTCTTCTGTCACGTTATCAGACAAATTCTCCTCCTTACAAAGGCCTTCAATGTACTCTTTCCATCCATCCGCCCTCTTCTTTGCATTTAAAAGCGGAATTCACATTGTGCTTTTAGTGTTAACACCAAACCGAAGGTTGTTTTGACTTTTCTAAATGCTGAGTCACCTCTTCCCTGCTCTTCCTATTTAGTTCATTCTTAACAGTCTGAATTTTCCTGGACGTTTGTATTTCCTTATTTTCCAAGTTTATCTTCTCCCCTTGTGATTCTTTAACAAAGTATTGGCCAACGCTATGCGAAATTTTTTGTAGATCTTAATTAGTCTTTCTCCTCTCTCATTGCTCCTGCCAACCCGATATTCTCCCGTAACCCTTTCTTCTCATTTTCATGAAACTGGATCCCAATCCGCCATGGCTATTAGATTTTCGCTCTCTCTCTCTCTCTTCTTCATTTGAACATTTTGTTGATACAGAACCCGCAGCTCTTTAATATTTCATGAAGGAGTTATTAACAAATCTCCCACAGTCGCAGAACATATTTTTGCTGACTAGTTTCGAGCCAGCTGGGTCGCAATACACGCATTATAAAATGTTCGCGGATGACTAGCACAATCAACATGTGCTTAATTAGTAAGTCGGAATCAAACTGACTTTGTAGATAAAGTTGTGATGAGGAATTCTTGCCCGAAAGTGTACTGTTTGAATATAAAACAAATTTGAAGGTCGAATCGCTTTCAAATCTCCTACTCCGTGGTACGATAAGTAAGTGTACAGGTGCTCACAGCTTGTATCTATAGCTTTTTCTGGATCGTGTCAGTTCTTCAAACAGCGATTTTCTCTGCCTGCAATAATGGCTGCGAGAAGCTGGTACATTCCCAACTCGGAAGACCGACTGTGGTGCTACACGGATGCGCACCAATATTTGTTGATCGTGTGTATAAACACGGACATCTTAGTTGAACCCAGTACAACGGACGGCAGGATCGGAACGTGGAGGGAGCAACTCTTGTAGAGCGCGCAGTTCAGAGATCACTGGTCTCCGCTGTGTGCGTACCATTCATTATGAAAATTTTATCTACAAGGCCCCTCTGCAACCCGTACAGTCCTGTAACAGGAATTATGAAACGCCCTGTGTACTCAGCCGTCATCTAATCAGTCTCTCTTTACTAGGGACAACTCAATAGTTTATAGTACTACAGCAAATAGTCTGGTAAATGAGCAAGAAGATCTAGAATTGTAGAAAAAACTTTGCAAAACAACACTGTCCTGCTACTCGGCTGATAATGCATCAAAATTTCGATTGTACAGTTCCCCTACACAGTCAATGCAAACATCATGGATCCCTTGCACCAATAGCAACTGTTTATAAGTTCAGACCAAATGTGATTTATTGTAAGTCCACCTCGGTAACTGAAGGGTCAGCGTGGCTGGATGCAAAATCAAGAGGCCCGAGTTCCGTTGGGTACTGGGTGTCCCGTTGTTCTCTTCATCGTTTCATCATCAGCGACTCGTAAGTCACCTAAATGGCATTAACTAAAAAGACCTACATCCAGCTGAGAAGTCCCCACACAAGTGACGAGCGAGAGAGAGAAAGAGAGAGAGAGAGAGAGAGAAAGAAAGAGAGATACCGAGAGACATATGTAGAGAAATAGATAAAGAGAGATCGGTGAGATAGACAAATAAAGGTACAAGGGTTGGAACTTTAATAGTAGAAACTATTTATTTACAGCTCTTACAAAATATATAAGTGTTTCAAAGTTTTACTGACCTTCAAAGTAGTCACCAGCATTGTGTATAACCCGTTTCCAGATTTGTGTTGACAGTTCGAGCGGCGCGGTCTATTGCCAGACGAATTTCTAGCAGTTCTGAAGCGAATGCCATGAAGTGTTTCCTTCAGTTTAGAAATCGAGTTGAACTCACGAGGGCTTATGTCAGGGGAGTGCAGCACGTGGTATAGCACTTAGCAGCCCCATCATTCAAACAAATCAGTAACAGCTTGCACTGTACGTGCTTGAGCATTGTCCTACAAAATGATGGTCAAGTCCTGAAGAAAGTGTCATCACTTCTGTCTCTATGCTGTTCATTTTTGGACACAACCTACTGCTAGCTTAGAGACAGAAGTGATGACACTTTCTGCAGGACCGGACCATCATTTGGCAGGACAATGCTGAAGCACGTACAGTGCAAGCTCTTACTGATTTGTTTGACTGATGGGGCTGCTAAGTGCTATACCACCTACTGCACTCCCCTAACTTAAGCCCTCGTGAGTTCAACTCGATTTCTAAACTGAAGGAAACACTTCACGGCATTCGCTTCAGAACTGCTACAAATTCGTCGGCCAATAGACCGACCCGATTTACTGTCGTACGATCTGTAAATAAGTAGTTGGCACTATTAAAGTTCCAGAGAGAGAGAGAGAGAGAGAGAGAGAGAGAGAGAGATTTGTTAAATTACTGTATTGTTTCCTTCATTTACGAAATTCTATAAAAATTTGAACTGTAGAAAATGAACTATAGAAAATGAGAGACTGATATAAATCGAGGCAGCTCTCACGTGAAGTTACAAGGAATCTTTTAATGTACGAAGTTTCGTTGCTGTTCATAGACAACGCAGCTTCCGCGTCTGCAATTGTTTCTCTAGAGAGTTTGATGTGGTACCATACGTGACCTTATTATACCAATATTTCATAGCTTTGAATTTATGAAAACCTGAATTTTCATACTTTTAGATGAAAGCAGACCTAATTTGCCCGTTCCACTCAAATCAAAGTAGTCTCTTGGAAAGGGAATCGGCGTATTGGAGCACACGCAGGGACCTTGTACCACCTTCCTAGACGAGGTCCTAATGAAAATGGTTTTACTTTACCTTACTTCGACTACATATGAAGCTCAAGTGTGTAATTGTGTCGTGTGGATGATTGTGAAGAGTGCTTCTACTGTGTAGTGATGGGTTTGCATTCTTTTGGATGAAGGGAAGGCAGAGGGCGAAACTCGTTGCTGGCACGTAGCCTATAGCTCTCGAATACACCAAGGGACCTACGGGCTTAATATATCCATCCGATTAATATATGACCATCAACAGTAAGACAGGCCTTCATTTAATAAGACGCTATGGAGTGGTCTAGAATTTAATACAGGACACTGACGCAACTTTATACCAATGCCTCACCAATCTTGGCTGGCCAGATACTGGCAGGGAAAATCGTCCACCACCAAGATTCGAACAGGCGTACCTCAGAGCCGAACCCCGCGCATTAGGCCTGTGTTAGCTATGTGAGCTACAGAGACAGGTATCCGTCGCTAAAGATAAGATAAATTCAATGGATTCACTAAGTCGTGCGAGATGCTTAGCATTGTCGAGAATTGTAGAAGTATCGGCGATACATTCTCGGGTTCAGGTAAATTGCCAATTGAATTTATCCTACGCAGATATATGTGGAAATTTCGACAGGTTTTGTATTGTCCAAAAACCAATTAAGACATTGTTATTGTTCTTTTGTCTTTATTATTGTTGCTACTAGTTTCATATCACTGGAGGAAATGACGTTATTTTTCAGATATATGCTTGTACTAATGTGAGAACTCTGTCCAATGAAGAGAACGAAAACAAAATCATACTCGACAATGGCTGGAGTATTAAATCAGTATTAAAGTATGATTAAATATATTAGAACGTAGGAATACTACCGTAAATGGCAGTTCACCTTTAATACAATGGTCATGTTACAAACGGTCGCCACCCATTGTAGCCTACTCGATCGAAGATAGTGTTGTCAACCGTACCGGCACAGAGCTAAATGTTCCATTTATATTCTTTGCTACTTAGTAGCTTCCATTTCACGTAACGTCACTGAAGCACTAGAAGAAGTTTTCGGTAAGCATTTGGTAGAGTTTTCGGTTTATGCATATCCACTGCTTGCTTTGAATACTCTGCAAAGGCAGCGTTTCACATTTTTATTGCCATAATTATTGTGTCTAGAGCATTCACCTAACCGCACGACAATGTAGTATCAACCCAGTATCACAACATGTATAAATTCCCACTGCTTAAGTGTTAGATATATGTATGATTAATTGTATGGTTTTCTTATTTCTTTCTAGTGTATATACCTTATTATTGCTGTACCGTGATTTACAGCTCTGAACAACATCTTACATAAATTATGATAAAGCAATGACTTTCGTAGATACCAGAATTCCCTTCTTGTTGAATTAACGACCTCTCGATAACTTCTCATTTTCATACCAATAGCTGTTAACAGCACTGAATTGACTACTAAATACGACAGTCTGGACCTAGATATTTTTGTCTCTTTTGATGTTTATTTTTTATCATCCCTTAGGAGATGTCAGTTCAACTTTTGCCGTGTTCGGTGGACGTATAAAGCAAGTTCTGCTGGCGACTTTATTTTCCTACACAAGACGGCGTCACCTAGGATCAAAGGTTGCTTGCGGTTTGCGACTGGGTCACCGCCGAACTAAGTCAATTTGCATTTATATTGCTTCATGGCGAAAATATGAATACATTTATGTCGTTATTCAAACATCGCCCCCGCACTGGGCTACCCGGGGTTCAGAGTTCTCGCACCAAAGTCCCACAAGCTGTTCTGCGCAATTCTCTCGATGTGTACACTAACAGGGAAACCATACGCATAATACTGTTGAGCAGATCCCGAAAATATGCATGAAAATTAAATCTGTCAGAGTCAGGACGAAACTTGTGGCCGAGTCGACAGTCACGCAGCACAGTGCCAGATTAAAAAGGCAGGGAATTCCAGGGACGCTGCCGTTATCGTAATGCGTGGAACGCCGTAAATAAAAACTTTCTACCCTTCTCTTATTTATCTTTTAAGGCCAGATAAATTTGTTCAATACGAATTAATGATTAACAAATAGAAATCGGAATATTTCGATGTTTTGAACATTAATGCCAAATGTAAACATAATGTACGTTTTGACAAGCGTGGAGGATTTCATTGTATTGTTCCGCAAAACCCAATGAGAGAAATACTTGGCATATTTATTTCAATGATACCAAGCAATCTCCTAGAAAGACTATAAGAATTTCGCTGTCGTATTTCAATTGATTTGTAATAGAATGTGCCTGACCGACAACACTAGGGTAAAGTTCGTGAGGAACTAACTTTTTCAGTCGATACATTTGCTTGAAATCGCACAGGTAGATAGAGTGGCTCTTCCGATGCACATAAATGTTATCCAACTTACCCTTCGTTAAAAGTGACGCGTTTATGCCATTCCTAAGTCATCTCTCGAATCATCATCGAAGCAGTGTAGGATGAGCACCGTCGTATTCACCCGTTAGCAGCTTGTCCGCAACCTATGTCTTCAAATAACTATACCCGTAATATCCTCAAAGACAACGAAGTTATACGCAAGATGAGAGATCACTGACAACCTCGAACTTCCAACCGCCTGATTTCTTGTGCCAAGGAGTGCTGCCATGCGTTGTCATCATGAATTTCTATCGGTTTCTGATGCTAGATCAATCTCTTTGTCCTAAGTGCCTCTACATCTACATGGATACTCTTCAAATCACATTTAAGTGCCTGGTAGAGTGTTCATCGAACCACCTTCACAATTCTCTATTATTTCAATTTCGTATAGCGCGCGGAAGGAATGAACACCTATATCTTTCCGTACGAGCTCTTATTTCCCTTATTTTATCTTGGTGATCGTTCCTCCCTATGTAGGTCGGTGTCAACAAAATATTTTCACATTCGGAGGAGAAAATTGGTGATTGGAATTTTGTGAGAAGATTCCGTCGCAACGAAAAACGTCTTTCTTTTAATGATGTCCAGCCCAAATCCTGTATAATTTCTGTGACACTCTCTCCCATATTTCGCGATAATACAAAACGTGCTGCCTTTCTTCGAACTTTTTCGATGTACTCCGTCAGTCCTATCTGGTAAGGATCTCACACCACGCAGCAGTATTCTAAAACAGGACGAACAATCGTAGTGTACACAGTCTCCTTAGTAGATCTGTTACATTTTATAAGTGTCCTGCCAATGAAACGCTGTCTTTTGTTAGCCTTCCCCACAGCACTTTCTATGTGTACCTTCCAATTTAAGTTGTTCGTTCTTGTAATACCTAGATATTTAGTTGAATTTACTGCTTTTAGATTAGACTGATTTATCGTGTAACCGAAGTTTAACGAGTTCCTTTTAGCACTCACGTGGATGAACTCACACTTTTCGTTATTTAGTGTCACCTGCCACTTTTCGCACCATTCAGATATCTTTTCTAAATCGTTTTGCAGTTTGTTTTGGTCTTCTGATGACTTTATTAGTAGATAAACGACAGCGTCATCTGCAAACAACCGAAGACGGCTGCTCAGATTGTCTCCAAAATCGTTAATATAGATAAGGAACAGCAAAAGGCCTACAACATTACCTTGGGGAACGCCAGAAATCACTTATGTTTTACTCGATGACATTCCGTCAATTACTACTAACTGTGACCTCTCTGACAGGAAATCACAAATCCAGTCACATAACTGAGACGATATTCCATAAGCACGCAATTTCACTACGAGCCGCTTGTGTGGTACAGTGTCAAAAGCCTTCCGGAAATCCAGAAATACGAAATCGATATGAAATCCCTTGTCAATAGTACTCAAAACTTCATGTGAATAAGGAACTAGTTGTGTTTCACATGAACGATGTTTTCTAAACCCATGTTGACTGTGTGTCAATAGACCGTTTTCTTCGAGGTAATTCATAATGTTTGCACACAACATATGTTCTAAATTCCTGCTGCATATCGACGTTAACGATGGATTACTGCTACTATGCCTGTAATTTAGTGGATTACTCTCTGGATTATTCTCAAGACTTGTGGAGAGTTTAAGTGATTCATTCACGGTCTATGGCTGGCCACGTTCCAGATCTTAAGTTCTAAGGTTCCACTGTCATCACAAAAATCAACCAAAATGACGTTTTGTCTTGATAGCTGACTCTTCTTAACCACTGGATAATAGGTGTGAAACCATTCCACACACTGATTAATATGTCTTTTACTATGAAAATATGTATATATTTCATGTCATCAGATCCAGAACTCTAAGCAGAGCTACAAGTTTATCTCCCTCAAATTAGGTATCAGGTACCACTAAGCAATGCCCTCATGCCGACGGCCATAGTGTGTGTGACGTTGCGTCTACTCTTCAGTTGTGTATATAGGGTGATTTTTTCCACCGTGTACAAAACTCTAAGGATTGATCGATGAGAGGATACGAAACAAAATAGCTCTAATGAACTTCTGTCCCAAAATGCATGGTTCCACACTAGAGAATGTTTATTCGGACATACATGGTCACGGAGACTGCACTCTAATACTCGCTGTAACGGGCAGCCACAGTTACAGTATGTGTTGAAAATGGTTTCCATGTGTCTCAATACATGCGTATACGCGTCGTAGCACGTTCGGTCTCTCACGTTCATTTCGGCCAGGTTGCATACGAACAGTGTCAAAGGCAGCATTAATACGCTACTCCCGCGTCTCCACATCTGGAATGGGCTCTGCATACACGATACTTTGAGATGGCTTCATAACTAGAAATCACACAGGTTGACATCCGGTGAACGAACAGGCCATGCAATTGCACCGCCTTGTCAGGTCCATCGGCCAGGGAAGACACGATTGAGATGCATCCGGAAGTTAACAGTGAAGTGAGCTGGAGTACCATCATGTAGCAGCCACATAACCCTTCGAACCACCAATGGCACTTCTTCCAGTAGGGGAGCCAAAGTCACTCTTAAGAAACGCCGATAGTTCCAGCCTGTTAGGCGACGTGGAAGGAAGACTGGTCCCAAAATACGGTCGCCATTTATTCCGGCCCACACATTCCGGCTGCACCGATGTTGATGATTCGCTGTCACCATACCATGGCCGTTCTGCATACTAACCCACAGATGACTGTTATGAAAGTTGAAGATATCACTCCGCGTGAAGGTGACCTCATCTGTGAATAGATGACACAGATCCCGAAATATTGGTTGCCTGGTGAAGAAACCAGTTATAAAACTGGTTCCCTATGTGGAAAGTATATCGCCAGTAAGCCCTGCACACGTTGTAAGTGATAAGGGTAGTAACATTTGCCATAGAGAATGTTTCACACGGACGTCTGGCTTACCCTGTACTGATGAGGAAACTGCCTTATATTGAAACGGCGCACAGTGGGTCAGAATCCCAAAAAGCTGGTCAAAATATAAGTAGTTGTTCAATTTGTACCGAACTTAGTATGTATGGGTTTATGGAGTTTCTGATTAAGAATATTATATCAAAAAGTGAAAAAAACAAAATGGCGGGCCCAAGATGGCAGGCTCTATGTACACTACTATCATTTTTTACGTATAAAAGTAATTTTTAGGGAATTATCGAGGTTACTGATGATGACAGATTTCAAAAAATTTAAAAATGGTGGATCCAAGATGTCGGTCAAAATCTATGTCTTCTTATTTATTTTTATTTATATATTTTTATTCATATAAAAGTCAGTATTTAGGGATTATTTTAGTTAATGCTTAAAAAATAAACCAAAAAAGTGGAAAACTCGAAGAAAGGACCAAATATAGGTTACAAGATGGTGTAAAATATTACAAAAAATTATTTCATTTTAATTACAATTATTTATTTTGTACATTTTTTATAACTTAATTTACAAGTTTTCATTTTCTTATTCTTTTTCATCTTCTGCTTCAACTGAATCGTCATCATCCTCAAACACTGTTTCCTCATTATCTGCATCTGAATCTACATAGTCTTCCGCCACAGGAACTAAGAGGACAACGGCTTCTGGCGACAAACTCTTCAGTTTCTTCGGCGAAGATTTGCGTAAGGAAGAAACGTAGGGGTCTGTCGTTGCCAACAATCTCCTGAACACGTCTTCCATAGTCTTAACTCTTGAAAACTTTCGAGAAAAACTCAGGCGATATTGCTTTATCAACTTATTCATTGATTTCTGAGCATCCTCCGGCAGTTGACCGATGGGTAAAATGGCCGAAGAAATAATGTCTGGACCGTGAATCAACAATCTATGGACTGCTGTTGGCATGTTGTACAAGGGGTATTCTTTCACGTAGTGACTGGCAGTTGCTAAGGCGTATGCTCTAAACTTTTCAACGTCGATCTGACGTCCGCTCGAATTCGTCTGCAAAATTATATGGAAACGGTGGATTAGTTCTTCGGAAACTCCAGTTATCAGCGCTGATGTTGGAGTGTTTTCAAAAAAACGTCGAGCGGTGTTTCCGTCATTCGTACTGCCAAACCCTTGTTTCGGCATGTCAATTACAATTCCAAGCTGCTCTTCGAAAGCTTTTTGAATGTTGGCTTTCAGTATTGCTTCTTCCTCTTTATCTTCTGCTTTACGTGCCTGCCACTTTTTTGTTTTCATTTGGTATGCCAAATGAATACAACATTCAAAACATCGAATCCAGGCGTGAAGAGTTGATAGTGCGTACTGCAGATAATCGGCGGTAACTTGTTTTTCAAAACATCGTCAATGTTACTAAATTGGGCAGACGTAGCCTTGCAGAGATAGCACCGTTGCGCAGATTTCGTGTTGGTGATAGCATTGCACACTTTACCATCTACCATGGTCATGCTTAAATTGTATTTAATGGAAATGTCTTCCCCATGAATAACTGTTTCGAATGACTGGAGTTGTTCGATCTGTTTGTCGTAATACGCTTTCTCATTTAAAGACGTTTGCTCTGTTTCCTTTGTAAATTCTAACTTCAGTGGTCTGCAAAAGAGGGTTGAAGACGGCTTCAGATTAATCCATAAGATCTTTTCTTCTTTAGTTTCTTCATTTACACCTGCAAGTTTCAGTGGAACAAGCGAAGTGAAAAATAAAGTTACATCTGAAATACTCGAATCTGAAAACTTCATTTTATACACGCTTTGCCCGGAGGTTCCGTCAAAGCCCCACTTACAAATAAGGGCCATATTAGACATATCCGAATCACTCATATGTAAAATATCGTCTCGTTTCAGCAGTAGAACACGTTGAACAGTGTGGTCTAACAAAGCTTGCAACCGTACCTCAGCTTTTGATTCGGTAAAAGTGAGGGTTACGTCTGGAGGGCAGCAAGATTTTTTTGCTACCAAAACAGCTGAATACGGTGGATATAGTGTGTTTAAGCCTTTTCCGTTAGCCCCATTTCTCAAATGCTGGTGAGATTCTTTTGACAATTTCAAGTCGAAAAGCAGTGCTAGACCTTCATTTGCATCATATGAGGATGGCGATGATGTTGAAAATCGCAAGCCTGCCTTGTATTTTTTCACCTTGGATGGACTTGAGATTGTGACGTCTTTCACAATCTTCACAGGATCTGGGTGCCCCGAAGATCGAAGACTCATTTCCGCGGCGAACGATAATTCGACAGGACTGAACTTCGTACGAATCTCCTCAGTTCTCCTTCTTTTAGACCTATCAGATAATGTTTCAAATTTTGTGGCAGATCGGCCTGTTGTTTTTGTCACACTTGCAGGTTTCGAATCAATACTATTGTATTTAACCAGGTTTCGTTCTTCTTGAAAAAATATCCTTGTCGCCGAGTTGCTTCCTTGTACTTGCTTCTTAACTTTGTTAACAAAATCGAAATGGCAGGCCTCATATCATAGGGAATTTTAATTGTATGTCCACTTTTTTCTGTCAACGACCTTTCCAAATGTTCTATAACCCCTTCCAAATCATTTGACAAATACTCTTTTGTTATTAGAAAAATATCTTTCCTCCAAAATCCGATTCTGGAATACGCTGGATCAGATGAAACTGAAATTAAAAAAAAAATCTGTGTTACATTTTTCTAATTATTTTATTCTTTACAATGCTTCCACGTGTCGATTGTAATTTAAATTCTACAAATAAAACTCATAATTAATTGATTCTACTGCCATTTTTGAAGATGTCTGAACAATGACATTTTGCAAGTGTCGCTTAAAACGTGGCTCAAAGCCAGAGTCGCAACTAGTCGCAGGATTTGAAGCTTAATTTACCAAGGTACTAATATATATACTTGCGTACACAGTGCAAAAGAAAGCGGAATGTCGTGGAATTCGTAACTTATCTCTATTTTTTAAGCGCATTTTACGATTTTGTCATACATTTCCCTGTAGTACGTTAATTGAAATGTAAACGTGCATAATTGATGATTTAATAGTGATATAAGTG
This sequence comes from Schistocerca piceifrons, assembly GCF_021461385.2. Taxonomy (NCBI): domain Eukaryota; kingdom Metazoa; phylum Arthropoda; class Insecta; order Orthoptera; family Acrididae; genus Schistocerca; species Schistocerca piceifrons. The sequence continues at coordinate 384,120,707 of NC_060145.1, forward strand.
TTTTTTCACTAGTAGATACCTCCTGGAATACATTCCATATTGAAAGTATTGGTTTCACTTGCACAAAACATAAATAACTTCCTTCAACAACACGACTGTTTTTGTAGCCTGGCCAGCTGCGCGCACGCTAACAATGAACTGCCGCATTTGAACTGAGATATTACCGAACAAATGAACATCTGGTCGTCCGCACAGCCGGCATTCAGTTGTCCCAGCATTGCTGCTGCCAACCTGATAGTCCAAAATCCCCATCTTTAAACTTTGTTTTTCCTTTTTGGCCACGTTTTCAAGATTCTGGCCCACTGTGCGGCGTTCGCCTTCCACAATGCTAATCACATTCCATTCTGTCTGCTGTCCGAACATTTGTGGTACGTCCTTCGTGATTTCCTGCATCCTGAAAGGACCTTGTCTCAGGCTAACGGCTAAACACTGCTGCAGACATGGACTGCTGTGGTTTTTGTCGGCGGAGATAGGCCTCCTGATACAACCTTACTACACACCGCCCATTGCCATTTGCCTTTCCATAAGTAAACACCATGTCGGCAAGCTCTCGATTCGAATATGAAACCATCGTGTACAACACCGTATCACATCCACTACAAGGTGAGTCAACAAGAGAAGTGAATCGGACACCACATTATCAATTACTATGACAAGAGCGGGAGCTAGGGCATGATGTATGAGGAATAGTACCACCCTCTAGGAGGAAACCAGGCATACTGTAACTGTAGCTGCACGGTATTGCGTTTATTAGACGGCAGCCTCTGTAACAAAGTGTGATTGAATAAATGGTCTCTATCAATCCCTGATAAAATTTCATTAGACCTTTTTTGTTCCACATCATCTCATCGATCAGTCCCTAGAGTTTGTACATGGTAGAAAAAATCACTCTGTATAGATTACACGAGTTGTGTGTGTATGCACTAGTCTAAATTTAATTGGTTTCCGAGCTACACATGCAGGATTGGAGCGTCCGATAGTTCTTAATTCCGACCTAATGAGACGCAAGTGAATGACCTCACCAACTTATTGAAATATTTCATAAATCTCAACATTTTTAATATCACGTTTGGTAAGGATGACAATCTGTTGCCAAAAAATAAGATTGACTGAACTGTGCATGTTATTTACATTAGACAGAATCACAAAATTCCTCGAACATTAATCGATATCTACCCTATACCGGCCATAATCAGAACTGTAAAATGAAAGCAGTAAATAATGATAACAAGGACACGTAAAGGTTTGTAATAATAAGTATGGCTGACATAACATTTCCCGTGATTGTCAATATAGGCCGATAACGGCTAAGATTTTGAAGTGTTTTGTGATTGTGTCAAATGTAAACAAAGTGCAGGCAACTGTTTATAATACATTTTGGTGAGGTGAGTCACACCCTCCGCTTCCAAGTTTTCCTTGCTGTGCGCTTATTCCTCTCGCTTTATACACAGTATTGCTTTGTATCAATATTGATATGGTTAGTATACATTAGATTTTTGTAGAAATTTTGTTATATTCTCGCTTTGATCTGAGAAATACCAATAATAAAACAGACTGAAAATTATTTACGTCAAATTGCACGACACATTAACATTACACTGACAGAAAGTAAACAATACAGGAACGAATAAAGCCTCATTAAATCGGTACAAAAATACGAGCTAAGGGTTACCAATCACATGGATACATAGTTTTATGTTTTTACCAATACCTGACATCAGATCAGGTTTAAAGTCTTTTTTCGTCCGTTCATCGATTCTTGCAACGAGTTCTAAAGTCTTTGAGATTACACAGACAGTCGCAATACATTCATGTCCGTTAACAAAACCGTAACACTATGGCCTTGGAGCATAAGAGAAAATATCTGCTCTACAAAAAAATAACCCAGTGGCAAACAAGGACACGCACCAAGCATCACAATAAAACTGCCTCTACTTCACGGTTGACTTACTCGTTTTTATGATCTATTTCTTGGATCTCCTGTTTTGTTAGCAGAACAGCAAAACTTCCATCACACCTCATCCATCTGCTTATTTGTCCTTTCGGACCCACCAGTGGAAGCTGCCCTTCATTATACATCGTGTGGTGCCAGTAATTCAATTGCTACCATAAACTGATTTATCCGTTACCTTCCCACTTTTACTCTTCATATACGAAAACTGCCCAGAGTGGAATTTCAATCGTGATAGTGCACTGGGATATCCCACCTCTAACCTCCCTATTATTATCGCCACTGTTAAAGTAGCTGAATTAATATTGTTTATCTAACCACTAAGTTTCAATGTGATCTAGTATGCGTTCAACTACTTCTTACTGTCTGAAAAAAAAGAGAAGAAATTGGTTGATCAACATTTTGGAATAGACGTTTTAAGAAATAAATTCATTAGTTATCTCATGTTGACTGTCCATAAGTGGTCATTCTCGTTGTTTTCACAGTTGTTTAACTGAAGATTCTGTTGGTAAAAACGATTTAAGGGTTGCAATTAATTCTTACACATTAAAAAATGAAATGACACACCCAATTTGTTTCAATCTTCTATATTTTAATAATCATTATGTACTCTTTCACAACATCACAATAAATATTCATCATGTAACACGTTCATACTACACGAAATGTAACTTATGCTGCCAATAGCCCTTTCGCCAAAGAGTTTGCAATAAAATTGTTCCAGTAGTCTCAATGACAAAACTGTAACAGATAGAAAAGAATTTAACAGAAGTTACATATTTTTGTAACATATGTTATAATGCTTAATCAGTAATTTGTTACAAGTATATTTCTTCTTTCTTCGATGGCAGCAACCTACGGACCACGTGAAGTAAGCTCCTCTTTCCTGATTTTAGGATATCTTCATTCTTTCACTGTATTCTTTTCTTCTTTCATCTGTCCATACAGTGATGCACCTTCTGCTCTTTTTCTTGCGAGCCATCTAACTTCCTAATCTCGTATGAAAAAGCTGGCCTTCCTAGAATTACTCTTTCCGTGACTTTGATTTGTGCTAAGTCGTTCTTCAGTTACCGAAACGAACTGATATGCGTTTTGGAATTATTATCAAAACGGTCAAATATGTTTTTAGACCGTCTTTCCAGTTTTATTAAGCAGAAATAAAACTAATTTCTTCATTAAACTAATCGCATTAGATAGAGTACAGTTTGGGTGTAGATTTCTTCATTACTTCTTCTCATCCACATACTTCCACATTTTATCGCACTGAATATTTTCCATAGTACTTCCTTTCATTTGTGCGATACCAATCTCCCAGCAAATTTGATTCTATATTTGTCTTGGAATATGCTTGATATCATGATAAAGAAGCTGTGTTTTTTTGAAGATCCTCTCACTTTTCTTCACATTTTGCGTGAGCTTATGCTACGCGGCCGAGCGCGTCCAGAGATGTTATAACAATTGTTTGAGATACTTCGCTTGGAGTTTTCTGGAATTGAACTGCGGTTGTTCCTTGGAATTAAAAGAGACAATATTCAGGGCATCTTATAACTGAGGTTACGTATGAGACCCATTAGAAATCAATGTGTGAAAGAGACTGATATTATTCTGCGTTGAGACGCAGAAAGCCATTGTACAAGAAATTTTAATGTACAGTAATGAATTACGTCCACTGTAACCGAGTATAGTATAACGATTGTTATGGCATTATTTGGGCTTATATTAGTAAACCTGGAAAGATGACGTCGATTTTGACCCAACGGCAGCATATGCCACCTGAAGAATAGTAGATTTACTGATAATGGTTTCAAGGTCTTCTGCCAACAGACGGCGTGGAGGCGTAGCTACCAGAGCCCCATCTGTATTTACTTCTTAATGGAGAACGCTCACAGCCAGAAGGCTCAGTGTGGTGCAGGCAACCACTCCACAGAGGGGCACTAGTGCTTGCTACGGGTATCTGAGAGTGTTTGAGAATCGTGAAATTGTGACCTTCCGAGTGATGGGATGGTCCTTTCGGAGAATTGCCACATAAGTTGAATGTGCTGCGTCAGTTGCTTTACGGTGCTGGTACCAGTGCTCACGTCAGTTTTCTCACACTTGTACACGATGTTCTGGGCATCCACACAGCGCAGACGCTCACCAGGATGGTTGTGTTGTAAGGAGCAGCAGTGGCAGATGTGTAGCTGCTACACCACAGATGACATGGCTCGTGAGCCCAGACGTTTCAACATGAACTGTTGCGAAGCGATTATTAGCAGTGGAACTACGGGCACGCACACCTGTAACCCATCTCTCACTCACGTCACAGCGTTGACGTGCACGGCTCAACTGCTGCCGTCATAGGATCACTTAGAAGACGGAATGGCGCGTCGTGGTCATCAGCGATGAAAGCGGATTGTGTCTGTAAGTAAGCGGTGGTCGTTTGCGTGTACGATGTAGACGTGGAGAGCGCTGCCTCGTAGAGTATATTCATCCAAGATACACTCGCCCCATCCCAGGCTTTGCGGTCTGTGGTGCAATAACCTATATCTCTCGTCTACCTTTGGCTTTGCTGGAGGAGACGCTAACCAGCGCTCCGTACGTGGTGAATGTTGTTAAACCTGTCCCTTTGCCTTTCTTGCAACAGGAGGTGTTGTGCTGTTCCAACAGATAACGCTCGCCCACACATCTCACGTGAAACTCAACGTGTTCTGTTGGCTAGCAGGATCACCAGACTTGTCTACAATCGAGCATGAGTCGGATATGATGTGACGAGAAGTGACTCAAGCTACTCATCAACCAACAACTCTTACAGAACTAAGTGATCAAGTCGAGCAACTGTGGCATAAAGTATTCCAGGACAGTATTCCCCTGCAATGCGATCAACTGAATCCCAGAATCAGCGCCTTCATTGCCTCCAGTAGAGGCTACAACACATAATGTGGGTGTCTCAGCATGGGTCGATACTTGATAACTCAGATCCGCTTGTGCTACTGATCTGCGGGGTGGCCGAGCGGTTCTAGGCGCTACAGTCTGGAACCGCGCGACCGCTATGGTTGCAGGTTCGAATCCTGCCTCGGGCATGGATGTGTGTGATGTCCTTAGGTTAGTTAGGTTTAAGTAGTTCTATATTCTAGGGGACTGATGACCTACTGATGACCTCAGAAGTTAAGTCCCATAGTGCTCAGAGCCATTTGAACCTTTTTTTTGTAATCATTTCATGTATTCCATGTACACTTTTGGCGACAATAAATTTTCAGTGACTTGGAAACCTCTAAAAGAGTGTACTAATTTTTCCGGCAGTATATATGTCTAACGTATGTTTAACTAATTAGTATTATCTCTCCTTGATTCCATGTTTTGTATAGAACGACTCTTATCAGCGTAAGTTAAAGGGATGAGCGATGGATGACGGGTTTGTTGAATCCTGCTCCGCTTTCTTACAATTCTGCGGGATGTTATAATTAACGTAACAGCATGTCATAGTACAACTTCATTGAAATCCGCTCAACCTTCACACAGTGCTCCGTACTTGCATATGTATTGGGACCCCATGTTGGTTTATTAAGACGCAGCAAATAAATTTCAAAGATAATCGCTGCACTAACAAGCAGTATGATCGCAATTTCAGCCTGTGCGCAGTGTAGATATACAGTACTGGTGAATACAGGCTCTTGAAGGTAGTAATATTCAACAAATCTAGAATTTGTAGGAGATTTAGTGACTCTTCTTGATACACAAGTCATGGATTGAATTACTCACACTTACAATCGTTCATTTAGATTTTATGATAGTGTTACTGTGTCGAATTTTTGTTTTCACTGAGATGACTTATAAGTGTTGTTGTAATATTATTACACTACAGAACATTTACAAAATGTCGAAATGTATAAAGAAATGACAAACCTTGCAAAATATCCTTGGATTAGACCTATTTATTTGCAGGCACAATTCACAGGAACATGTCATATTGATAGGTACGTTGACAAAATGCACTGACAGGAAGAATCGCAACCCCAAAAAATAATTAATGCAGAGTAATGACATTTCTGGAATACATTTGTCTAGATAACCGATTTAAATAATTAATACTGCAAGCTCACAGGTTAATGTAAACGCGAGATAAGCCATTTGCAAATGTGGAATAGTGGTACATTAATAACCAGGGTAACCGCCACAGTGTTGTACGCAAACATCCAAACGTGCATGCATTGCATTGTGTAGCTGTCGAATATCAGTTTGTGAGTCGGTCAATACAGGGACGGTTAATGCTGTTTGTGGATGACGCTGGAATAGTAGTCCGATGGTGAGCAATATGTACTCGACTGGAGACTGTTATGGTGATCTAGCAGGCCAGGGCAACATGCGGAACCTCTGTAGAGCATGTCGGGTTGTAACAGGGGTCTGAGGACGAGCGTTATTCTGTTGGAAAACACCCTCTGGAATGCTATTCGCCAGACGCTGTGGCCGAGCGGTTCTAGGCGCTTCAGTCTGGAACCGCACTGCTGCTACGGTCGCAGATTAGAATCCTGCCTCTTGCATGGCCGTGTGTGATGTCCTTACGTTAGTTAGATATAAGTAGTTCTTAGACTAGGGTACTGAGAACCTCAGAAGTCCCATAGTGCTTAGAGCCATTTGAACCATTTGAACCATTTTGAATGCTGTTCATGAATGGCAGCACAAGAGCTCGAGTTGTATCACTTGACTGATCTGCATATTTGCAGTCAGAGTGCAAGGGATTACTACTTGAGTGCTCCTGCTGTCATACGAAATCGCACCCCAGACCATAATTCCAGGTGTATATCCAGTGTTTCTAGCACACACGCACAGATTGGTTGCACTCCCTTAACTGGCCTCCTTCTAACCAACACACGGTCATCACTGTCGCCGAGACAGAGCCAGCATTCAATAGAAAACTTGACAATCCAACAAACCTCACCCTGCCCTCCAAAGAGCTCTAGCTTCATACTACTGAAGTCGCGAATGACAGTGGTTTGGGGTCAGTGGAGAGCACGCAACAGGGTGCCTGGCTCTGAGTTGTCCTTGAAGTAACCGATTTCTAACAGTTCGTTGTCACTGCGGTACCAGCTTCCGCTCAAACTGCTGCTGCAGATACAGTACGATTGTCTTCCCTGAAGCTAAAGCCACGTGGCCCTTTGGAGCCCGATCTTCTTGCGACTGTACATTTTCGTGACCACCGCTGCCAGTACCCATGTGCAGTGGTTGCATTCCTGCCAAATCTTCTTGCAGGTAGGGCAGAAGAAACATCTAGCTTCTCGTAGCTCTATTGAACGACCTCGTTCAGCGTTTATAACAGCGTCTTTGTCGCCTTGGGTATATTAAAACAAACTGTAATATATTGATTATTCCGTGTTACTGTAGTGTTATCTTGAAGCTGTGAGAAAGGAGGACAGGCGTTCCAAAGCACGGAAGCAGAGACGATGCTGAGGGCAGACGGAACTAGGAGAGATAGTGTTACATGAAATAAACCGTAAGGAGAGAGCCTTGCGAAAATACAGACGCCAGCAGAAGCGGTCCCAGGGCGTTAGTTACACTTCAAGGAATTAACATGGAGCTTCATATGTCGTCTAGGCGCTGTAGTAGGTTGTCACCGTAGAAGTTTGTAACCTACAGGCACGTAGTAGTGTATAAAGCCAGCTTGGTAACAGCTCTGAGAACAGCAACGTAAGTAGACTCACAAGGGTTAGAAAGAGAGCGTAAACGCCAAAAACTGTTGACCTAGCAGTTCCTACTCCGGGAAGCCCGAGGGGCGGGGCTAAATGTATAACAATAATGTAGCAAGCCTTATTTGGCAGAACAGTTACGTTTACCTTTCAGCTGAACAATGTTGATACTGAATACGGACTTACTTAGTGCAACTGCATTAACATCCCCGCCTTAGGAGCAGTAGAGGGGACATAACGAAACCATCTTTGGCAGGCACTTGCAAGAGACCAACAGGATTGGCTGGGTGGCTTTAAGTGGGAAAAACAGTGCCCCCACGCGACCCTTTAAAACCCCTAGATTCCGCATTTTGGCAGAGTTATCAGTCAGACGATCTGGACGCCGAATCCGCGTCCGTCGATTCCAGCCTCGGTCCAGTTCCGCGTAAGTCTGCTCTCTCACTTGGAGTGCCTCAGTAAACAGCGTCACTTTCAGTATGTTTTGTTTTGCAACTAAGTTGTTGTCTTAAGATGCTGCTAGTGTTTGCTACTGTGGTTAGCATCCACTCCTGGGACTTCTGCGCTGGCTTCTGTTGTAACAGTGCTATTAATTCTTTTTCTAACCCTAGAACTAGCCTCCAGTGTATTAGTTAGTCCTGTCTCGAATAAACAGCTATTTCAAAACCCTGTTTGTCCAAGAGTCTCCACAACGAGTACTCTACCGAGTCTCACCAGCTGCATTTCTAGTAAATGCCTGTACCAGTGTTGGCTCAGATAGAAGAAAACAATCAAATGCCTTCACTGTGAATTGTCCTTCTGCCTTCTGCTCTGTACCGCTCGGTAGCGCAGACTGACCAGCAACCCCTTTTTCCCTCTCCCACCTATGTCAGGACACGACAAAACCTGATTTGCATCTCCCAGTGATGCTACTAGTACCACTCTTGCGCTAATGACGATTAGCCGAGCGGTCTAAGGTGCTGCAGTCATGGACTGTGCGGCTGATCCCGGCGGAGGTTCGAGTCCTTCCTTGGGCATGGGTGTGTGTGTTTGTCCTTAGGATAATTTAGGTTAAGTAGTGGTTAAGCTTAGGGACTGATGACCTTAGCAGTTAAGTCGCAAATGATTTCACACACATTTGAACATTTTTGCTAATGACACGAAATTTAAACAGTCATCAAATTTCAGATGTACAGAACACGCCTACCAACTTTCGTTTATGTAGCTCAACTTCTTGGTGGTGTTCTGACATTTTTTCCCGTCGCTGCAGAAGGGCTTTATAAGGAGCAAAACGCTGATCCACTACAACATATGTGTAATATTAACGTATCGTTTAGTTTACTAAAATGATGAGACACTGACGAGTTTCATTACAAAGTAAATACGAGCAGAATGTTCACAATGGACTTAGCTCACTGAAACAAAATTCCTGGTGTCCGATGAGGCAGCCCTCATTATTAACGCCGAACTTTCAGTGCGTACTCGCTGACAGTTGAAAGGAAGGGTGACGTGGTGTTATCATTATTCAAGTGACACAGCCCCTGGCGCCGCTGACACAGCACAGGACACGACGGAACGGTGCCAGATAAATACTGCATGGTGTGCTGTGCTGTGGCGTGACGGTTGTAGCGCGCCCTGCCCGCGGCGACGCCGGTATTATATGTGCGGTCAGTGTGCCGTGCTTTATGTCGCGCGCGGCTCGCTGGGTTTACGACGGCCACGAGCCATGCGTCCGACGCACGGCTTGCATTTACTAATTGCGCCAAATCTCTTTGCGGCCCAACGCCACGGGGCTCAGGATCACACGCACTCCACGTGTCGTGTACTGCTGACATTCACGCACTGTTATAATAAGTTTGATGGAGACTGTTATAACGCTCCCTTTGAGAGACGCCGGTCACGTATTACACCAGCGAATGCTCGAAGGCACAAACAATGGTCTCTGGCCAGATGCACAAATATTATTAACACCCATCTGATAGTATGTTAGACCTCGCGGAAGTGGCACGAAAGTTTTCGTAAGTTGTAAGTGGAAGTTCAGTTTTAATTATACAGGGTGTTACAAAAAGGTACGGCCAAACTTTCAGGAAACATTCCTCACACACAAATAAAGAAAAGATGTTATGTGGACATGTGTCCGGAAACGCTTAATTTCCATGTTAGAGCTCATTTTAGTTTCTTCAGTATGTACTGTACTTTGTCGATTCACCGCCAGTACCATGTACAGCGTGTGCAGGCACTATCAGCAGCCGATTGGCCTCCGCGGGTACACTTCTGCGAATGGTTCATCCAACAATGTGTCAATCCTCATTTCAGTGCAAATGTTGTCTTTAAGGATGAGACTTCATTCCTACGTGATCAAATTGTAAATTTTCACAATCAACATGTGTGGGCTGACGAGAATCCGCAAGCAATTGTGCAATCACGTCATCAACACAGATTTTCTGTGAACGTTTCGGCAGGCATTGTTGGTGATGTCTTGATTGGGCGCCATGTTCTTCCACCTACGCTCAATGGAGCACGTTATCATGATTTCATACGGGATACTCTACCTGTGCTGCTAGAACATGTGCCTTTACAAGTACTACACAACATGTGGTTCATGCACGGTGGAGCCTCTGCACATTTCAGTCGAAGTGTTCGTACTCTTCTCAACAACAGATTCGGTGACCGATGGATTGGTAGAGGCAGACCAATTCCATGACCTCCACGCTCTCCTGACCTCAACCCTCTTGACTTTCATTTATGGGGGCATTTGAAAGCTGTTGTCTACGCAACCCCGGTACCAAATGTAGAGACTCTTCGTGCTCGTATTGTGGACGGCTGTGATACAATACGCCATTCTCCAGGGCTGCATCAGCGCACCAGGGATTCCATACGACGGAGGGTGGATGCATGTATCCTCGCTAACGGAAGACAATTTGAACATTTCCTATAACAAAGTGTTTGAAGTCACGCTGGTACGTTCTGTTGCTGTGTGTTTCCATTCCATGATTAATGTGATTTGAAGAGAAGTAATAAAATGAGCTCTAACATGGAAAGTAAGCGTTTCCGGACACATGTCGACATAACATATTTTCTTTCTTTGTGTGTGAGGAATGTTTCCTGAAAGTTTGGCCGTACCTTTTTGTAACACCCTCTATAATGGGTGTGCAGAAGGAAGAAGGGTCTCCTTTTTCGTTCGAACATAAGACACGAGCAGGGGTGCATTAAAAATTGAGGAAACTAGTTGTTTATAACGTGTCGAAACAACTGCAGTATACAAATTCCATTATCTCGATATTTCATTCATTCGTTAATTTTAACACAGTACAAGAGAGATCACCTACACCACAACGTGAAGAAGAATGGACTTGCCCTGTACAATCAGTTCTAACATAAGACACGAGCAGGGCTGCATTACGAACTGAGGAATCTAGTTAGTCCATTAAATTTTGGGCATGCAACCCCGCAAATAAAATTTCCTCCACTGATATATCAGCCGCGTATCGTCCGGCCATTCTCAGAGTGAGACACTAGACTATCGACAAGATGCCAAGCGCGGCGTTACACGCTCCACCGAGGCGGTACTGCGCATGCGGGTCACAGATGCTGGTCGGTGGCAAAGAAATACGTTCACACATGCGCCGCCTGTGGCGAAGGCGTACAGACATTCGATTCGCTTATCGATGTATGATCGGCGGCTTTGACACCATGACGACTTCTCTGCAGTTTAATTACCCCAAGAGCCGGATTCCATGCTTTGTCCAAATTAAAACCATTATTTTTATTTATTAAATTATTAGCTAATCTAATCTCTATTCTTCTTGGAGAACTGTAGATCACAACAACAAGGCGTATTCACGAACTTCAACGGACTCAATGGCGTCTCGGCGTCAGCATCTGTGACCCGCATGCGCAGTACCGCCGCGGTGGAGCATATAAGGCCGCGCTTGGCATCTTGTCGTCATCGCCATCAGTTTCTCGTGTGTGTGACGTCGTTTTGTGTTTTTAGTGTCCGCCGTCACGCTTCTACGTTCACTTGTGCCGTCGGATTCATCAGTGTTATGTGCGCCGTGTCGACGTGTTTTCAGTGTCGTTAGCGTCGAGTGTGAACAGCTCCGTGTTTTTTGTATATCTGTGACCACTATTTTTTTGCCCGTCACTCTGTTCTTTCTAATTCTCCATTCTGTGTACTGTTATTGTCAACACGATGGCTGAAGAGCGGCGTGGCATGGCGCTGACAGCCTACCTGATTGTTCAGGTATTAAAATAACAATGAAGGGAAAAAAAAATCTTGTCGTCAGTCTTGTGACTCACTCTGAGGAAGGCCGGACGATAAGCGGCCGAAATATCAGTGAAGGAAATTTTATTTGCGCGGCTGCATGCCCGAAATTTAATGGACCATTCATTACGCCGCGGGAAGTTGAAAATGTACATGAGGAAACTAGTTGTATATAACATATCGAAACATCTGCAGTACAGAAATTCCGTTATCTTGTTATTTCATTCATTCGTTAATTTTATCACAGTACAAGAGAGGCCACTTACACCACAACGCGAAGAAGAATGGACTTGCCCTGTACAATCCAATAAACTAAGAACAATAAAAGCGTCAGCAAGATATGGCACATACTACTACGAAGCTCGGAAGACAAGCTATTACCTTACGCTGTCTCCTAACAATAGAAAAAAAATTACGCTTGAATTTACACTGTGGTAAGTAGACCCCCACAACACGTCTGTCGAGCAGCCCTAACGATTCGGCACGTCCTCTAAAATAGCACATCTACACTCCTGGAAATGGAAAAAAGAACACATTGACACCGGTGTGTCACACCCACCATACTTGCTCCGGACACTGCGAGAGGGCTGTACAAGCAATGATCACACGCACGGCACAGCGGACACACCAGGAACCGCGGTGTTGGCCGTCGAATGGCGCTAGCTGCGCAGCATTTGTGCACCGCCGCCGTCAGTGTCAGCCAGTTTGCCGTGGCATACGGAGCTCCATCGCAGTCTTTAACACTGGTAGCATGCCGCGACAGCGTGGACGTGAACCGTATGTGCAGTTGACGGACTTTGAGCGAGGGCGTATAGTGGGCATGCGGGAGGCCGGGTGGACGTACCGCCGAATTGCTCAACACGTGGGGCGTGAGGTCTCCCCAGTACATCGATGTTGTCGCCAGTGGTCGGCGGAAGGTGCACGTGCCCGTCGACCTGGGACCGGACCGCAGCGAGGCACGGATGCACGCCAAGACCGTAGGATCCTACGCAGTGCCGTAGGGGACCGCACCGCCACTTCCCAGCAAATTAGGGACACTGTTGCTCCTGGGGTATCGGCGAGGACCATTCGCAACCGTCTCCATGAAGCTGGGCTACGGTCCCGCACACCGTTAGGCCGTCTTCCGCTCACGCCCCAACATCATGCAGCCCGCCTCCAGTGGTGTCGCGACAGACGTGAATGGAGGGACGAATGGAGACGTGTCGTCTTCAGCGATGAGAGTCGCTTCTGCCTTGGTGCCAATGATGGTCGTATGCGTGTTTGGCGCCGTGCAGGTGAGCGCCACAATCAGGACTGCATACGACCGAGGCACACAGGGCCAACACCCGGCATCATGGTGTGGGGAGCGATCTCCTACACTGGCCGTACACCACTGGTGATCGTCGAGGGGACACTGAATAGTGCACGGTACATCCAAACCGTCATCGAACCCATCGTTCTACCATTCCTAGACCGGTAAGGGAACTTGCTGTTCCAACAGGACAATGCACGTCCGCATGTATCCCGTGCCACCCAACGTGCTCTAGAAGGTGTAAGTCAACTACCCTGGCCAGCAAGATCTCCGGATCTGTCCCCCATTGAGCATGTTTGGGACTGGATGAAGCGTCGTCTCACGCGGTCTGCACGTCCAGCACGAACGCTGGTCCAACTGAGGCGCCAGGTGGAAATGGCATGGCAAGCCATTCCACAGGACTACATCCAGCATCTCTACGATCGTCTCCATGGGAGAATAGCAGCCTGCATTGCTGCGAAAGGTGGATATACACTGTAGTAGTGCCGACATTGTGCATGCTCTGTTGCCTGTGTCTATGTGCCTGTGGTTCTGTCAGTGTGATCATGTGATGTATCTGACCCCAGGAATGTGTCAATAAAGTTTCCCCTTCCTGGGACAATGAATTCACGGTGTTCTTATTTCAATTTCCAGGAGTGTACATTACAAGGACATGGGAAACCGCCTACGACACCTTCTAGCTTATGAAGTAGCAGGCATAAGCCGCATACTACACTTCATAGTAAGGGATAAATTTTACGAGAAGCTTCAGGGTCACCACAGTTAGATGTCGTCCGAGGGACCGAGGGAGGGTTTGACGCCGAGGCGCCACCCAGTCCATTCTTCGTTCATGAATACGCCTTGTTGTTGGAGCCTACAGTTCTCCACGTTAGTCTGCTCTACACAGCTGCCGCAACATATACTTCCTGTGTTCAAGTCTTCATCTCCCTGTACAAGTGTTACCCCTCACACTTCCTTTCATCATCAGACTGAAAGTTCCTTGTTGACTCAGTATGTTTCATGTCAACCGATCCCTTCTCTTAGCCACGTTGAACCACTAATTTCTTTTATCCCCAATTCGAATCAATAAAACCTCATTTGCTACTCGATCTACCAATGTAATCATCAGCATTCTTCTGTAGGACCACATTTCAAAAATTCTATTCTGTTCTTGTCCGAACTGCTTATCGTCCACGTTTCACGCATGCTAGAATCATACAGCTGCCACGGTGTAGCATTTTGTGGGAATTTGACGTGGGACGATATCGTAGGCTCAGACGTAGGTAAATCAGGTAGCACATTGCGACTTTTTGGTAGAATATCAGAGAAATGCAAAGGAGACCATATAAAACGCTTGTGCGACCATTGAAGAAAACTGCACAAATGTGTGGGATTCATACCAAATAGGGCTACCGGGGGAAACTGAACGGATGCAAAGAATGGCAGCACAAATAGTCAAAGATTTGTTCGACCCGTAAGAGAGTGTCATGCAGGTGCTGAAAGAAATGAACTGGCATGCTCTTGAAGATAGACGCAAACTATCCCGTGGAAACATAGTTCGTTTCTAGAACTGACTTTAGGCGATGAATCTAGAAATTAACTACAGCCCTCATTCTATCGCTCCAGTAGGAATCACGAAGACAATATCTGACTAATTACTTCACGCTTAGATTTTAAGCATTTTTTCTTCCCGTGCTGCAGGAAGAAGACACTGTGACATGTATGCACAGTAGTTTACAGAATAGAAATGTAGATGCAGACACAATGACACGTGCTGGACAAAAACCTTCAGGAAATACTTCCTCACAGTTAAATTAATGCTAGATGTTACAATACCTACTTTGAGAAAAGCTGTTCTCGCTGTTACCAGTCTCCATTTTAATCCTTTCGATTTCCACCAATATCAGTTATGTTGCTGCCCAAATGATAAAACTTATAAGCTACGTTTAGTGTTTCATCTCCTAATCTAATTCCCTCAACATCATTTGATTCAGTTCGGCTGAACTTCATTAATCTTGTTTTACTCTTGTTGGTGTTCATCTTATTATCTACTTTCAAGACACTATCCACTCCGTTCAAAAGCTCTTCCGAGTCCTTAGTTGTCTCTGACAGAATTACAGTGTCATCAGCAAACCTCAAAAGTTTTTATTTCTTCTGTCTGAACTTTAATTCCTACTCCAAATTATTCTTTGGTTTCCTTTACTGCTTGCCCAATGTAAAGACTGAATAACATTGGGGATAGGCTACAACACTATCTGACTCCCGTCTCAACCACTGCTTCCGATTCATGACTTCGACTATTGCAAGCGTAATCTGGTTTTTGTACAAGTCGTAAATAATTTTACGCTCCCTGCTACCCAAAAAATTTTAAAGAGTGTAGTTAAACAAACATTCATAGAAGGTTTCTTTAAATCTACAAATACTGTAAACGTAAGTTTGCTTTCCTTCGACCTCTCATCTAGGATAAGCGAAGTTTCAGTATTGTCACACGTGTTCCTACTTTTCTCCTTCCAAAACACATCTTCTCCGAGGTCAGTTCTGCTACCTTTAACCTTCTAAGAGTGTAGTCAAGTAAAGATATCCAAGCTTTCTATAAATGTAAAGATGCAATAAACGTAGGTTTGCATTCCTTCAACCTACCTTCTAAAGTAAGTGTAGTTTTAGTATTGTCCACGTGTTTCTACATTTCTCCTTCCAAGACTTGCCTTCCCTGAGGACAGTTTCTACCGATTTTTCCATACTTCCGTAAATAATTCTTGTCAATATATTGCCACACGAATTATTAAGCTGATGGTTCGGAAATATTTTTCCTATTTAGCGGCCAGCTTCTTTGGAATGGGAATTATTACATCCTGCCTGAAGTTGGAGAGTATTTAACATGTCTCAAGTATCTTGCACGCCAAGTGGAATAATTTTGTCATGGCTCATTGTAGCAAGGATCTCATTAATTTCGAGGGAATGTCATCCATTCCAGGGGCCTTGTTTCCAGATAGATATTTCAGTTCTCTTTCAAATTCTTCTAGCAGTATATCTACCATCTCATCCTCATCTTCTTCTTCTTCTGCTTCTTCGTCTCTTATACGACATGGTCCTCCAGTTTGTGTTGCACTTGTTCCCTCTTTGTTTTCCTTCCATTTCTCACTCCTCCATTCCTTACTTCCAAGGGAAATTATCCATTGCACCCCTCTCAGAGTTAGTGGTAAGATGGCTCGTTGGGCAGCTCGTCAAAACCTGAAGGCAGTTCAGGCATTAAAACAGGAGGAACGTGTACTGAACTGTGAAAAATGAAACAAAATAAAAACAATGAACAGTCCAAGAGCAAGACCTTGTGAAGAAAACGGTTCCTGTAGATTTACTGTGACCGTGAATCTGTAATCAAATAATGTTTAAAGAAAAAGTGCATGAAGAAAATTAATATTGTGTAAACCCCGCTAACTTCAAAAGCACACCATTTTATGAGCCATTTCTGAATCCTGTTAAACTCCTGATAGTAAAATCCTTTTATACTTGGAAAAAGTAAAACAATCTGAAGCTAATTTGATAAATAATGCCGCAGCGTACTGTAATTTTGCTTACCAGTAACTGTTAAACCCAGATAAATTTGCGCTTAAACATGAATGAATGGGAACATGACATTAAGTTGCATGTAAACAAAAATCACGTACTTTAACAACTGTCAAATTCAAAATTCTCTCGAACCAATGGCGAATAAGCTAGTTCTTTGTAATTGGTTGGTGTAAATAACGTCAAAGACAGATGCCTCAACTACACGTTTAGGAACGTTTTGCAGCGCAACACATAAATTCTCCTGTCAAAATTCCTGCAGGTACACATTGAAGCAGGCCCTTCCAAGAGACACATACAAAGCATGCAACGACTAATGCAAATACTCTGAAGAACAAAGAAAATTAATGATGGCAATAACTTTTGTTACGGGTGGTGTCAGCAATCACTGAAGTTGAACAGGCTTTAAATACACTAATTTTATTTATAGAGAGAAATATTAGGAGGCAGTCTATTACAAAGCATAAGGGAATAAAACTTTTTGTAATTGAGTTTTTCGAAGAGAGGAATGTTTTTAGGTCTTAGCTGTTATGGATTAACATCAAGATGCAACGGCCTTTATCAAGACCACCCCTTGTGACGATCTCGATAAATATTGAGGGATTCTCTAGTCATAAGAGTGTTTTATTAGCAGACATGTGCTATAAGCATAAATGCGACGTATTGTTGGTGCAGGAAACACACCGGGGAGCCACCAGCCACAGACCTAAAATTGCAGGAATGGATTTGGCCATTGAAAGACCGCACGACAAGTATGGGAGTGCGATTTTCATCAGACCCGGGCTCAACGTAACATCAGCCGCAATGACAGAAGTAAATAACGTTGAAGTACTTACCATTCGCGCCCAGAAGTTCTCTGTGACGTCTGTGTACAAACCACCAGATGTGGACTTTGTTTTCCATGAACCAAACAATTTTACATGTGACCATATTAATTTTGTCATGGCGATTTCAACTGCCATGGTGAAGCATGGGGATATAATGAGACTGATGACTATGGTGTACAGCTTGAATCCTGGGCTGACACTAATGACCTACAACTCATTCATGACCCAAAACAGCCAACATCGTTCAACAGCAGAAGATGCAGAAAGGGATATAATCCTGACAACATCTTTGTGAGTAGGAAGTTGGCAGCACAGTGCATGAAGCTTGTTCAAGAACCTATCCCAAGTACACAACACAGACCCGTCATTTGTGTTGTGAATTCCATGGTTAAACCAGAGGAGGTGCCTTTTCGAAGACGGTTTAATTTCGAAAAGGCAGACTGGCAGAAATTTAAAGAGTAATTGGACGAAGAGATTGAGAAAATCCCTCCTCGACCAGATGAGTATGGTAGATTTATCGATCTTGTGAAAGGGATCTCAAGGAAAAACATCCCAAGGGGTAGCCGTACCAAGTACATACAGGGTCTGACCGGCAGCAGCAAGGTCTTACTTGACAGGTACCAAAAGCTATTCACTCAGGACCCCTTCAGCGAAAATACGATGGAGGCTGGGGAGGAACTAATGCAGGCTATGTCTGACGATAAGAGATCACGGTGGTGCAAACTAGTCGAGAATCTTGACATGAAACCAAACAGCAGACGTGCATGGTAATTACTGAAAAACTTAAGTGGGGACCCAACTGACCACCAGCAGAAGAACAACGGGGTAACAGCAAATCAGATTGCTAGCCAACTTCTGAAGAATGGGAAAACCAAAGGGAAAAGAGAAAGGGAAAGAGTTATACCCCAAGAACAAAAAGATTACGGACTACTCAATGCTTCATTTACAGCAACCGAACTGGAAGACGCCATTCAGAGCATTAAACTGAATAAGGCCGCTGGAACTGATGACCTTAGAACGGAGCAGATAAAACAGTTTGGGCCCAAAGCTCGAAACTGGTTACTACAAATGATAAACACTTGTATTAAAGAGCTGAATATTCCAAAACTATGGCGGCAGGCGAGAGTGGTGGCTTTACTAAAACCTGGCAAGGAGATAAAGGACTCCAAAAGATACAGACCAGTGTCACTTCTATGCCATCTCTATAAGTTACCGGAGTGGATGATTCTCTACCGGGTGGCAGAAACTATAGATGGAAAGCTCATAAAAGAACAAGCCGGTTTCAGACCAGGAAGATCTTGTTGTGGGCAAATACTTAATCTGACGCAACATATAAAAGATGGGTTTGAAAAAAAAAATTAATAACTGGAGCAGCTTTCATAGATCTTACTGCTGCATACGACACGGTAAACCACAGAAACCTATTGTGAAAATTATATCACCTCACAGGGGACTGTAGGTTGACGATGGTTAGTGTTAGTCTTCTGCAGAATCGAAGATTTAATGTCTCCCTAAATGGTAAGAACAGTAGATGGCGACTGCAGAAGAATGGCTTACCACAAGGAAGTGTACTTTCTCTCATCCTTTATAATGTGTACACTAATGACCAACCTATACCTCAAGATGCAAGACTGTCCGTGTATGCTGATGACACAGCTGTGGTGGTCCAGGGGTCCACTTTTGATGCAGCATCTGGAAATCTCTGTAGAGCGCTTGAAGAACTGGCTCAATACTACGATGCCAATCACCTTAAGCCAAACACTGACAAAACCCAAGTATGTGCTTTCCATCTGCGCAATAGAGATGCTGGAGTTGAGCTCGACGTTACATGGCAAGGTAAGAAGCTAAAGCACTGTCCAACACCTAAATACCATGGGGTTGTACTGGACAGAACGCTTTCCTCCAGGCAGCATTGCCAAAACACCAAGGCTAAAGTCTGCTCCAGGAATAACATCATCCGCAGGCTGACAAACTATGAATGGGGAGCTCAACCATCAGTACTGAGAACATCAGCACTTGCTCTGTGTGTTTCTGCAGCAGACTAGCCGGCCGAAGTGGCCGTGCGGTTAAAGGCGCTGCAGTCTGGAACCGCAAGACCGCTACGGTCGCAGGTTCGAATCCTGCCTCGGGCATGGATGTTTGTGATGTCCCTAGGTTAGTTAGGTTTAACTAGTTCTAAGTTCTAGGGGACTAATGACCTCAGCAGTTGAGTCCCATAGTGCTCAGAGCCATTTGAACCAATTTGCAGCAGACTGTGCAGCGCCAGTATGGGAAGCATCTGCACATGCTAAACAGGTTGATGTAAGTGTAAATGAGACAATGCGAATTGTTACAGGCTGTCTCAGACCCACACCAACGGGTAATTTGTACCTACTTGCTGGAATTGCTCCATTCAAGATCAGAAGGCAGGTGGCAGCAGACCCTGAGAGAACAAAGAAACAGATTCTCGACACCCACTGAATGGGTACGTCACTCAGGCTCGGGGGCTTAAGTATAGAAATAGCTTTATTGCAAGAACCAAGATCCTTGACGGCTCACAGGAACATAATAGAGTCCGTAAATGGGAGAATGAACAAACCGCACTGCAGATAATACCAAAAGAGCAAATGGCACCTGGAAACAAACTTCCTTATACAGTGTGGAGAACACTAAATAGGCTGAGGGCTGGTGTACCCAGATGCAAAACTAATCTGTGCAAGTGGGGACTGCTGACTAACGATGACGACGTTCTTTGCGGATGCGGAGAGGTACAAGACGAGGCACATCTGCTCATGTGCCGACTACTGCCGCAGCCCTGCAGTTTTAGTGACCTGCTGCAAGCCAACGACAAAGCCGTAGCCGTGGCTAACTATTGGAAAAATAAAATTTGATCTGGACACGGAAAAGTAACGTAAAGTGTTGTGGATCGGCGTGAGGTGGCGACGGCGGTAGAAGCAGTTAGAAGCTGCTGATATGAATCTTATAAGTTCATCCGGTCGTGACATTGGCATTAAAATATCCTTTCCTTACATCCTGTTTGGGCTGCCGGTGGTAATAATTAGCGTAGCATCCATTTGTCGTTTTCATGAACGAAGTAACTGCTTATGCAGTACCTGAAGGTCGTATTAGTACAACTGCAACTTTCCACACGATAGTTTGGCACAGTCAACATGACGTGTTTAAATTAACATTCTACTTGCTATACTTCGCCAACTGCGAAGCTAGACAGTTACTCTACTGTTAATATTCACGGTTCATAATAATACTGTTCCCACGAAAACAGTCACTTACGTAGCAACACAGTTCACAGTTTCCACATTGGCAGTTAGTGTTTCAGCACACGTCATATATCGTAGTCAAGAAAATGAGCAATATTAAATCCACAGTTTATGTAATGCTGTTGAATTCTAAACCGACGACAACAGCTACGGTATGTTCGCGAGTGCCTTGTCATTGCCACACGCATCGTTCTGCAAAAACCAACAGCGTTTGCTTGATACAACGTCCTTTTAGCATATCCATCATAAAGTCAGATTCCAAACCGGTCTAACACAAAAACGTCCGGTGTTAATATCGCGTTAAAGGCACACCACTGCTACACACAATAGTCAGTACTTGCTTCCACACCGCCATGCTTTCGCGCCAACAACTACGGTCTGCTCCACACTATCCGACCCGACAACTGTCGATATCTCTCTCGCTCTCTGCCTATTGCACTCTGTTTCACGCAATGTATTTAATAAAACTATTTGAAAAATCACGAGAAACAAAATCCAAGTCTGTACATAAAGAACTAGTACAGAAATTAGCACAGTAACAGAGTCACACACTTCATGTTCTGCACTTTATGACCAAATGAAAAATATTCTGCGTCATTGGAAATGTATCAATGGAGTAGGTAGTAAAAGAAAGGAAAAAAATTATATCTCGTTACTAGCCATGGCATCACAACCTGCAACGTCGAGTGAAATGGCTGAGCCACGGTTTCGTGGTTATGTGGTCAAGGTACTGAACCGCAAAGTTTGAGATCCGTCCAAAATCTCCTCGCCCCCATTTTTTTCATAAAATGGTAAACTATCCATCCTATCATAGACGTGCCTGTTCTCTTTCTACAGTCTTGGCAGCTGTCATACTAATACATTGGTTATAGCAAATCAGTCGTGTGGTAAGAATGTATTAGCACTGTAAGTATATGTAATGAATAGTGAAAGCAGAGGAGATGCCCTGTAGACTTCTCACAGAAATGAAAACAAGAAATAAATAGTTGTGCACTATGCGACAAAGAAGGAATTCAGAAGTCAAAAACTTCCAAAACGGAACGCAAGAGTCACAACATGTGTGTGGTGTGCGTACTGTAAGACCTTCCGTACACACACCATCAGATTATTTGACTTGTCGCTCTAATGAAGTAGGCGAGTGTCAGCAATATGTCTCGTGGTCTTATTGTGGCGTGTTAATCTTCTGCCGTTAGGTCAGACGATAGAAATGCCACTTGCACGCTTAGAGTAGCAGATTGACGGTGACCAACTTTAAACAGAACTTGATTAATTTTCACACACATTTATTAAAATAATAACAACATGCAATTACTTAACTTGATTCTGGATGCTGTTTACAATTGACAATCTGAAGTTTCTTTGGTCTTGGTACGTTAATCTTATCCTCACATATCTCTGATGCTTGACAAAGTGTCTATACATTTCTCTTCATGACTATGTACAGGAATATGGTAATCTTATTAGGCGCAGACTGAAACTTGACTATAGACTGGTGCAGACTGGTGCAGACTGGCTGATCGGAGGTCTGTACACTCGTTATAATACCTCGCGTGTTCATGTATCACTGCGCGAGTATCATCCGCGAGGAGAAAAGGTTCTACGTTAGCAGCAATCTCATTGGCTGCGTTACATATTAATACGCGGATCGGCGGAAGCAGAATTTGGTCCGTCTCTAAGACAGCGCCATCTCGTAGTGCGGAAACGGACGAGCGCTGCGCCTGCGCTGTTGTGCTTAGCGGGGCGCGCTCTATTGGGAAAACTGTGTACGCGCTGACTACGCGGAACTATGTACACAACAACGTGGTACGTGAGAATAAGAAGTAGGAAGTACTTACGCCTGGAGGCTCCTGCTTTGTAATCATGGGATCCCAGTGTAGAGAACTGATGAAAACACACAAGATCACGGATACAAACCTGCTAACGGTTCGGACCCCACTTCAAGCAGTAAGTCCCATGCGAGATAACTGTACTGTGGTATGAGGGCGCTATGCCTAAACGAACAAACATCGAAACAAAACGAAACGAACACACGATGGACGTCAGTTGACTACACTGCTCGGCGGAGAGAGGATTCCTGTTAACGAAGCTGCCTGGCTGGCAGTGAACTGTTTACGGCGTTGATCGTAGGCGTGTCAAACACACGATGAATCTAGCAAATATAATTCGCGACTTGCATAGAAAGATATATGAACTTTTTCCGAATTTTAAGGAATCTCTAAGTCCCTTAAGAGATCGAATGATTGTGAGGTATTTGAATGATTGTTTCCTACATGTTTTGATAAATAGTAAGTGTGGTAATGAAAATACGTTACTGACTGCTGCGGGGCTATATGTGCCAAATGATGAGGATGCTGATGATCCATACAAAGAAGAGGTGCTGCGACGTCTATCTCACGACATTTGGTTGGGTTACGTGGAGGAAATGCCCCAACATAGAGAACTGCCCAAACCAATTAAGAGACGGAGATTACGGAATGAAAATCCAAACAAACTGAAGAAGCTGAATGGGACGGAGAAGAAAAACACAGGTAAATATTGTAAAAAAGTTGTGGGAAAAGGTGGAACGCGAAGACAGAAGTCCATTGACCTACTGTTTATTCAAGCCAGAAAAGAATGAAGTGCAGTGCGTGATATAGACTTACAAATTTGGGGATTGAATTATGCCAAACGAATTGGTGTCGAATTTAAGGGTTCACCGCATTGCTGTTCACTTTCAAAAAGAAATAAAAATTTTGAGTAGAAAGTTTACCAATAAAGGGGAAGAACTTATAGACTGTCCAAGACGTTCTTACAGCAAATAACACCAAATGTCAACGGTATGGCCGGCCGGAGTGGCCGTGCGGTTCTAGGCGCTGCAGTCTGGAGCCGAGCGACCGCTACGGTCGCAGGTTCGAATCCTGCCTCGGGCATGGATGTGTGTGATGTCCTTAGGTTAGTTAGGTATAATTAGTTCTACGTTCTAGGCGACTGATGACCTCAGAAGTTAAGTCGCATAGTGCTCAGAGCCATTTGAACTATTTTGTCAACGGTATGAAGACGCGTATGTCATCAACACACATCATTTCGTTTTTAACTATGAAACGCAATCGACCCGCACGTTATTAGAGAACTGAAATAATTTGTGGAAAGACTCTACGATTTTGCAGAGTTGCACAGATACACGGAGCTGTATTTTTTACATGATCGTGTGCCCATTATCAAAGTCTAAGCCCTTACATGTAGTCAATTTCGCTCTCCGAAATTCCAGGACGTCTTCAGATTTTCTTGGATATGTGCAGGATTTGACGGCGTACATGTGGAAAACTTCCGAAATGTTAAAAACATAGTTTTTGATAGAGAACAGGGAAAATGTGTGATTTTCTAACTTTTGCGTTCATTTTTTGCAGCTTATGTGAAAAGTATTATGTTTTCATCATTTCTTTGGGAGTAATCACATTCATACGGACACTTATATCGAGCAAGGATGCATCTCTCTTTCACTCACCATAAGTGAGGCGCATGGATGTGTCGTCACTGGCGGAAGTCAAAAGAAAGCAGTTATCTGCATCATATTCCCAGCAGCACGCGTGAAGCATCATAAATATTTCAATCGGCCGGATAAGCTTAATCCTCATCACAATTTGGGTGGCATTCCTATTGCGAGTGCCGACTATTTAGGGGAACATTGTGAGATCGTAGTAGCCGTTTGCCATAGTTCTTAGGACTCGTAAACATTATTTGAAACATGGATCTTCCACATTGCTGTCCAGAACCGTGACCACATAACCAAGACGCCGTGGCTTTGCCAATTCACTCGATATTGCACGTTTTGAGTTTGGACACCTTCTTCATTTCTTCATGCGTAAGCTTTGTCCAGTTTCTTACGGTCCATCCACTGGGCCATCATATCTCTAAATCTGAGGAGGGAGTGGGTGAGGAGTGGGGGGTTTATAGGTAGTTTCCCTTGTTAGTATTGGTTTGCCATCTGAGTTCTTGATGTTTATTGAGCTGCTTCTCTTTCCTCCGAAGATTTCTTTAATTTTCCTGTTTGCAGCATCTATCTTTCTCCTAGTTACGCACGCTTTTGCAGCCTTTCAGTCTTTCCTGATTGGCCATTGTCCACTTTCTGTCACTAGTTTTCACAGGACTTTATTCCTTTCCACCTGCATCATTTGCTCCTTTTCTGTATTTTCTCCTTTCATCTATTAAACTCAGTACCTCCAGCGTTGTATTAGTCCTTGTCTCTTTATCTTTGCGATCTTTTGCTTACTTCCCTGTCACATCTCTAAAAGCTACCCATTCGTATTTTGATGTATTATGTTCCCTTGTTTGAGTCCAACGTAACGCTCCCTCTGAAATTCTGTACAACCTCTGTTTCCTTCTATTTTTACAGGACACATCTCCGTAATTTCCTAGCTTTTTGTAATTTCAGCACTTCTAAGCTGCGGTTCCTAACCAATAAATTGTGGTCTTCTTCCACGTCTGCACATGGAGATGTCTTACAGTCTAAAATTTGGTTTCAAAATGTCTGATTTACAATCATGTGATCAGCCTGAAACCTTCCAACCCTTAAACCAAGTGTCAGCAATGATTAAATTACGCTTTGTGCAAATTTCTGCGAAACAGCTACCATTCCTTTCCCCATTTCATATTTCATGTTCTCCTACTACTTTTCCTTCCCTTCCTCTTATGGAATTCTAGTCATCCTTGACAATTAAATTTTCGTCTGAATAATTCTGGTCGGCGTGTAAACTTTCACTGCTTTTGGATGCTCGCTTCGTATCTATCTAGGCTGCGATAGTACATTCACTATACTGTGCACAATAGCTTACCAATATTCCTATTTTATTCATTATTAGATCTACTCCAGCATTGACCCCATTTTGTTTTGTGTTGATAATCCTATGCTTACTTGAGCAGTATTGCACTTTACTAATTCCCACTGTATCTAGCTACACCATACCCATTTTCCTTCTCATATTCCGTAACCTCCCTACTCGATTAAGAGATCTAGCAATGCACTCTCTGAGGAGTAGAATGTCAGATTGTTTTTCGTGATGACGGCACCCTCCTGTGTAGTTCCCGTCCAGACACCCTAATGAAGAAATATTTTTATCTCCGGAATATATTACCGAAGACGAAGACATCATGGTTTCCTGCTTTCGGGAAGAAAATAATGCCTCAAGTTTCCCTTTGCTTCCAGCTCTTCTCAATACCAGCAAAGTGATGATGATGTTTGGTTTGTGGGGCGCTCAATTACGCGGTCATCTGCGACCGTACTAAGTCCCAGTTTTCACGCAGTCCAATTTTTTCACAATGAAATCTAACCACTATCACGAATGACGGTGAGGATGAAATGAGGAGTTCAACACAAACATCCCGTCCCCAGGCAGAGAGCCGGCCGCGGTGGTCTAGCGGTTCTAGGCGCTCAGTCCAGAACCGCGCGACCGCTACGGTCGCAGGTTCGAATCCTGCCTCGGGCATGGATGTGTGTGATGTCCTTAGATTATTTAGGTTTAAGTAGTTCTAAGTTCTAGGACACTGATGACCACAGATGTTAAGTCCCATAGTGCTCAGAGCCAGCCAGGCAGAGAAAAATCCCCAAACCGACTGGGAATCGAAGTCGGGAAACCGTGAGCCAGAAGCAGCAACGCTGGCCACTAGACCACTAGCTGCGGACTTACCAGGTAAGTAACGCTATATAGACTAATATTACAAGGCCTGACCAGTCAATCATCTACGCTGTTGCCACTACAACTATTAAAAAGGCTACTTCTTCTCTTCACGAACTACGGGTTGCAATACATTTTAAAACTATAGTCTGACATAACTGGTACAAACTATATATTTTCCAGTTATAACATTTTTGTACCTTTATCTACAGGGTGACCAGAAAAGGACTCCCTGATTTCAAAATTAAATATCTCGAAAACAAAGATCGATAGAGGAATTCAGTAAACGCTATGTTTATTGTGAAAGCTGTAAGAAGTTTATACAGCAGTTTGAAATAATAGTTACAAAAGCTGCTAACAGATGGCGCTGTAATCGCCATACGTAATGCCTAGTATAAATAGTGATCCGAAACCCAGAGTGATCAGTTCCACTATTGAAACGTGAAAGGAGGTTAGCGTACCGAAGGCGAAGTTTTCAAGCACGATTTGATGTTCCAAAAGGACCCGATGCGAAAACCATTCGTACGCTCTTCGCAAAATTTCAACGAACAGGCAGCGTAACTGATTATCTAGTGGAGCATGTTGGCCGCAAGCAAACCGCAGTTACCCCTGAAAATATCGCCACAGTTTCTGCAATTATTCAGCGAAATCCAATGTCATCCGTCCGTGGAATTGCATCTGAGACTGGTTTGAAGCGTTCCAGCACGCATAAAATACTGAGAAAGAGCCTACCCACGTTTCCATTCAAAATTCAAACGCACCAGGCCATACCCGTACGAGCTGTGCAACAAAGGGTTGCCTTTGCTAATCAGATGCTTCCAATGATTGATAGTGAAGGATTTGATGTTGGCTGCATCAGGTTTACAGATGAAGCACACTTCCACCTGAATGGATACGTGAATAAGCAGAACTGGCGATTTTGGGGTTCCGAAAAGCCATATTGGTGTGAAGCAAAACCCCTGTATTCTCCTAAAGTTACTGTATGGGCTGCAGTATGCAGCAGAGGCATTATTGGCCCTTTTTTCATTCGAGAAACGGTCACTGGTGCACGTTACGTTGCAATTTTGGAACAATTTGTAGCCACACTGCAAGCGTTAGAGGATCGACCAGGTTTATGCAAGATGGAGCCCCACCAAATCGGACAGAACAGGTGTTTCGCTTTCTTGAGGAATACTTTGGGAATCGAGTCATTGCTTTGGAATATCCCAAATTTACTGGTGCAGGCATGGATTGGCCTCCATATTCGCCGGATTTGACTCCCTGTGACTTTTTTTGTGGGGCACAGTGAAAGACGTGGTCTACCCGAAGCATGTCGCCACGCTGGACGAGCTTGAATCGACGATCTCTGTGGCATGTGAATCCATTTCGGTTGAGACACTACGAAATGTGATAGCGAATTTCATTCTTCGTTTGCGCCACCTCTGTAGTGCCAATGGCGAACATTTTGAAAACATTGTGATGTGATTGTTTGCAAAGATTGTTTTCATACAATTATTTCACTTATGTATGCTGATATGAGATGTACAGCGTACAGCACCATCTGTTAGCAGCTTTTGTAACTATTCTTTCAAAGTGCTGCATAAATTTCTTACAGCTCTCACAATAAACATACCGTTTACTGCATTCCTCTATCGATCTTTGTTTTCGAGATATTTAATTTTGAAATCAGGGAGTCCTTTTCTGGACGCCCTGTATGTCCTAGATGAATGGTTCAAGTGACTCTGAGCACTATGGGACCAAACATCTGAGGTCATCAGTCCCCTAGAACTTAGAACTACTTAAACCTAACTAACCTAAGGACATCACACACATCCATGCCCGAGGCAGGATTCGAGCCTGCGACAGTAGCAGTCGCGCGGTCCCGGATTGAAGCGCCTAGAACCGCTCGGCCACCGCGGCCAGCTCCTAGCTGAATGACCTAAATTTAACCACTCATGTACTAAGTGTAACACATGTGGTATCATTATCATTATGAAGTAAAGGAAATCTCGTAACTACGTCTTCAAAGTCTACGCGGGGACTGAGGGCCTTATAACGGTGTAATTATGTCCTTGTAGCGGAACATATCTAGCCCAGCGATTTTTACTGTTGGCGTCTAGCGCGAATACACTTCAATGACGATTAGAGGAACTTAATGGAGCAACTTTCGTAGCAGGTCCAAAAATCCGCTATAATGAAAACAACATTACATACAGCCATAACATTGAAACCATAGATTCAGTTGATTAGCTTTTGTTTTAAGGAAAGGAAAACAAATAAATACAACAGTAAAACTACCCTGATGATTTTATCCATACTGGATGAGATGTCGTGGTCGTGAATGTCAATGTTAAAAAATATATCGGCTCAGCCACTTGTTTACAGTGTAAAACACTAAGATTGACGCGTTTCGGAAGTCAAGCTTCCATCATCAGAATAATAAAAAGTAAAAGAACCTGTCAAAACTCGCTAAAATGGAACATGCACCAGGCACAATAAAATTTATGATAAAACATCGTGGCTGCTTCCCTTTATGTTTTAATTTTATTATCAATTTTATTGTTCCTGGTGCATGTTCCATTTTAGCGAGTTTTAACAGATTCTTTTACTTTTTATTATTCTGATGATGGAGGCTTGACTTCCGAAACGCGTCAATCTTAGTGTTTTACACTATAAACAAGTGGTTGAGCCGATACGTTTTTTAACATTTACCCTGATGAGCCGGAACATTATGACACCTGCTTAAGAGCCTGGTAGTCCGTCGCTGATTCTGCGTATCAGCGATCAGACAATATGTTGCTAGGTTTGTGAAGGTATATGGTATTAGATGTCTACGCATAGGTTATGGAATTCGCGTCAATAACGGGCCGCCCGACAGTGACTCAAATCAACGCGAGTTCACTGTAATGCTCCTCAAACCAGTGTAGCACGATTCTGTCTTCGGGACACGGGCAATTAGACTGCTGAAAGATGACATCGCCGGCAGGGGGAGACAAAAAACATGAAGCGATGCAGATCATTCGCAGCTGTCAGCGTGTCTTCGATTACTACCAAGCGTCCCACGCAAGCGCGGGAGAATGCCTCCCATAGCATTACACTGTACTCATCAGCCTACGTCCGTGGCGCTCTGCACGTTTCGAGCCGCCGTTCACCTCTATGACGCCATTTGTGGAGACGACCGACAACCTAGTGTGGCAAAAATGTGTTTCACCCCAAGAACTGACACATTAAATTGGTTGACGGTCGAATCCTGTTGGTCCCGTGCCCACTGCAATGATAATTGACGATGTCGTTGGCTCAACATGTGAACACGTGGGGTTCGTCTGCTAGGAGCTTCATGTTCAACAATATAAGATGAACGGTGTGCTCAGAAACACTTGGGCACGCAGAAGCAATGTGCTCTTCAGGGAGAGATGCCACAGATCACCATCTATCCTACTTTATAGAGCATACAAGTGTCCGGACCCCAGGTTCTGTGAGCGTCCAACCATTTAGCGGCTAGTGGTAGTTTCACTGTCCTTCTACCTCTTTCGTAAATTCTCACGACAGTAGCACATGAACATTCGATCAGCTTCGCCGTTCTAGAGAAACTAGTTCACAGGCTCGACGTAATAACAAGCCCTTTATCAAAGTCGCTTTTCTCAATGGATTTTCCCATTTGCTGCCGTATCTTCGCTAGGGTGATTCCCCGTCCACGTCTGCTCCGCTTACATACTTTTGTCACCGAGTCATGTGCCCGCAGCTCCATCAGGCGGCATTCAATGTTGAGGTGGGCAATAGTCGTAATGTTTTGGGTGATAGATGTGCACTGGAATATTCCGTTACAGATTGGAAATCTGCTTCTGGAAACATCCCCCAGGCTGTGGCTAAGCCATGTCTCCGCAGTATCTTTTCTTCCAGGAGTGCTAGTTCTGCAAGGTTTGCAGGAGCTTCTTTGAAGTTTGGAAGGTAGGAGACGAGATACTGGCAGAAGTAAAGCTTTGAGGATTGGGCGTGAGTCGTGCTTGGGTAGCTTAAATGGTAGAGCACTTGCCCACGAAAGGCAAAGGTCCCGAGTTCGAGTCTCGGTCTGGTACACAGTTTTAATGTGCGAGGAAGTTTCATATCGGCGCACACTCCGTTGAAGAGTGAAAATCTCATTCTGGAAACATCCCCCAGGCTGTGGCTAAGCCATTTCTCCGCAATATCTTTTCCTCCATGAGGGCTAGTTCTGCAAGGTTCACAGGAGAGCTTCTGTGATATTTGGAAGGTGATAGATGGGATACTGGCAGAAGTGAAGCTGTGAGGACGGGGCGTGAGTCGTGCTTATGTAGCTCAGATGGTAGAGCACTTGCCCGCGAAAGGCAAAGTCCTCGAGTTCGAGTCTCGGTGCGGCACACAGGTTTAATCTTCCATGAAGTTTCAAGTTAAGAAGGATTTTCAAAATTATGCTTCCAAAAAGATGTTCAAATGTGAGTGAAATCTTATGGAACTTAACTGTTAAGGTCATCAGTCCCCAAGCTTACACACTAGTTAACCTAAATTATCGTAAGGACAAACACACACACCCATGCCCAAGGAAGGACTCGAACCACCACCGGGACCAGCCGCACAGTGCATGACTGCAGCGCCTTAGACCGTTATGCTTCCATTGTTGCTCAAAGGGGAAGTTTACGGTCAGTTTGTATTACGAGATACAGCCTATGGTAGTGATACACCAACATTTAAAGGGAAAATATTTTCTTACGAGTAGGATACGTGGAATGTTGTCGGCAAAAGTGTTTTCGATTCAGTACAGTGCGCGGCCTCATGCAACAGTACGATCACAGAAAGAACTTTAGCCTCTTTAGTGGGAAATTTTTATTCATGCTCCTTATAGCCCTGGTACCACGTAATTTTCACTTATTCCCGAACGTAAAGGAAGTTCTGGATGGAAAGCAGCCCGTAAACGATGAAAACTTCAAACAGTGACATCCTGACTCAAATCTTTCGCGGTAGAGGAGTACAAGAAACGAGTGGGAAAACTGGTCTCACGTTACAATAAGTACCTTGACAACAATGACGACCACGCTGAAAAATAGAGTAAGTGACTGGAACTTATTAAATAAAGTTTTGTGTTGATATCTTTCATCTTTTTTCAGTTATGACAAAACACTATTTTCTTTTTGGATGACTCTCGTAGTCCGGTAGAAGTCTTTAGCCACCTGTGAATGTCGAAAAGGTGTTCATGATAAGCTTTCGACTGTTGCATGGTTTATTCCGAGTCGTACCTTATCTGCCAAGAGGTGCACCGTGGCGCGAGAAACAGTAACGGGCCCACACTGCTAGGATGGCGGGTCTATCCTTGCAGCGCCTGTATGCAGCCGGAGTGTGCCGCCGCTCGGCCACATTTCACCGCCAGAGTCCAGATTACAGTGGCGACCGTCTCTCCGTGGCTTAGGCCCCACTAAGGCTGCAGCCACGCCGCCGCCATTCGTTGCCCACTTAGCGGAGACCCCGGACCTTCTTTACTGGCCCAGTTCCCCCACGGGGCTCAGCCGGTCGGAGCAACCATACACTCTTCCTCCTCTCACTGCTGCAGTATCGCCGTAGTTCTCGTTTCGAGCGCTTTAAAATTTCTGCCCGTTTTCCTTAGGAAACAGTGACACAGGTTGCCAGGAGGACACGTCGGCTCCAGAATGTAGATAACCACTTTTTTTCGTGCGCTGTCTACATTTACTAATCAACTACTGTGTCCACCCAGGAAGGAGGATTATTTAAGAAATGGTACGAATGGCTCTGAGCACTATGGGACTTAACATCTCAGGCCATCAGTCCCCTAGAACTTAGAACTACTTAAACCTAACTAACCTAAGGACATCACACACACCCATGCCCGAGGCAGGATTCGAACCTGCGACCGTAACACAAGGAAAGAAGAAATTTCGAGGAACTACAGGTTTAACAAGATTTTACGTTGTTGTACAGCGGTATGGAAGATTAGATACGTGCACAGGAGGCCGTGACTTCGACAATAAATTCAAAATGGAAGCAATTAAATATACAGTTTTCATAATGGGGGATTAATGACTGTAAGGTTCAAACTAAATCGAGGGCACCTAACTGATTGGAGTTTACTGTCCTGAAAAAGGACGAGTACAGGGCTCAGAAAATCACTGTGAAAGTCTCCAACTTGTGTATGATGGAATAAATGAAACCGATTTCATTTACGTACGTGGAAATAGGAATAGCTCAGTAAATGATAGCCCTATTAACGACTTTGTGAGCAGATACGGATAGTATACTGTGAATGCAAGCGATGATCAGATGAGAAGTTCCTTCACTTTCAAAAATCTCAAAATAACCAATATTTCTTCTGAAAGAACGACATTCGCAAATACACGTGGGCTAACAGAGGAAATAGGTGAAGTATACTGTAGCAAAAAAAAAAAAAAAAAAAAAAAAAAAAAAAAAAAAAAAAAAAAAAAAAAAAAAAAAAAAAAAAAGAGAGATTGCTTCCTTTAGGCAAGACATTGAAATTTTTGGAGGATGCATTATTTCCAGCTACCATTTTCTTGGCTAGACCAAAGCAATGGCACTAAGAAAACGCAGGAGGATAAAGGGTTCATCGTCTGTAGGCAAAGAAAAATAGACCAATTTTAAAGTAAGATTGTTAAAAGATAGAGACTGAATTATTATTTAATAAAGATACCTACATAAAACGATACGAACTAAGACTGAAAAATCATCAAATACTCTATAAATCAGCAAGAAGATGAAACCGTAGGAAAGCAATCTAAAAGACAAACTTTTGTAGAACAAAAGCAAACTGGTGCTTTTCATTTATTATTAAGCATGTAAATGTTTTTCAAGAAAGGTGTTCTAAAACCGAAAAATACAAGATGTGTCCAGATCCTGACGGGACTGATATAGAGTTAATTAAACATTATGGATCACTGCTTAAATTGAGAATTTTTCATACGATCAGTACCTGCTGGCTAAGCACTAAAATTCCAAAAGATTAGCCTACAGTAAAAGTATTAGCACTGTTTAAACAAGTGGATAGAATCAGAATTTCTAATTATAGGACTCATTTTATGTTTATACATTGTGTTAATGGCAAACTTCGAAGATGGACCACAAAAATGAATCCAATTTTAAACTCGCTTGGAACAGATTCTTATTTTAGCAGAGCATTAAATAAAACTAAGAAAATAACATTCCTTAGGAGATAATAGTACGAAACAAAATTATAATCAGAGATCAGAATTTGGTACAAATGCAGCAGTTTAGTTAGCTAGGGAGCTATATTACTTGTAACGAAAATAAGGATGCAGATAGTAAGTTACAGAGATATCAGAGTATGGGCGGCAATACAAGCAGATTATTAAAATTACACGAAGAGACACAAAAATGAAATTCTACAAGGTAATGACTGTACCTGTTCCGCTGCATAACAGTGAATGCTAATTTACCAGGAGAAAAAAAATTGCCATGTTCAGGCAGCCGAAATGAAATTTTACTAGCAGTAAAAGGTTGTATTAAGCAGAACAGGATTCCTAATGAAAACATTGGACAAGAACTAAATACTATCGCAATACATCAGAAAATAGAAGCACCTAAACAAAACTAGAAGGAACATCGGGAACGGATGGAAGAAACAAGGATTACTAAGATGGCCTTGCAATACAAACCCAGAGGGAAGAGGGAATACGACGATCAGTTAATGGAACTGAGGCCAGACCAGCTCGATTGGTCTCATCATCAAAAGATAGAAGAAGAAGAAGAAGGAGACGATTAAGCTACATAAAATGGCTTTAAATCGAACTGTAGGACAACTAGAGACACAGCCACAGTTCCTAACCTTCCCGTTTTACCTCTGTGTGATCACTACCCTCTAAAGATTATAATGATGATGATGTTTCGTTTGTGGGGCGGTCATCCGCGAACGTACAATGCCACAATTTTTACACAGTCCAATGTTTTTACACAGTCCAATCTAGCCACTGTCACGAATGATGACGATGGTGATGAAAAGATGAGGACAACACAAACACCCACTCCCCGGGCAGAGAAAATCCCCAACCCGGCCGGCAATCGAACCCAGAACCCCATGATACCAGAGGCAGCAACGCTAGCCACTAGACCACGAGCTGTGGACCCCTATAAAGAAATAACAATGTCTTAACTTCAATATTCGGCCTATAATGTCCTATAAATATACGACGACAAAGATGATAGGGATTGCATTCCGTTAAAATTGTGGACTCTGCCCGACGCAGAAAACTGCAGCAATCTGAGAATGTTCGCTGGCGACACTGTAGTGCACAGGAATGTAGCTGACTACAGGATAATTAAGGCAGATTTTTTATTTGATGTGATGAATGGCAATTGGCTCTAAATGTTGGCTAATGCAAATTAATGCAGACGAGGAGAGCAATAACCACTCACAGACGACAGGTTGGAGCACAAGCGCCGGGCGTTATACAAGTCACGTCGGAGGACGATGATGGGGTTAAGAGTGTAGTCGTTGTCATAAAGCGGAAACAAAGCGATTTATTTACGTCGAAAAGGGCAAGATCAATGGCTTTCTTGTGAAAGACGGAATCATTACCGAAACGGCTATGTCTAAAAACAGTTCGCATGTCGCTGGGGGTTAAAGTGTACAGTGTGCGGCAAAATAGCGCTGTCCAAAACTGGCCCCGAGCTAACTGTGGAACACCAGGGGACATAAATGACAGGGGTTAACAATGTGTACTGGCGAAGAGCCGTGCAACTGTTGATCAACTGACCGCTCAGGTGATCCGAGGGGTTCCTCAATGACCGTTCAGCTAACACTGCTGCTTATGAGCATCCGCAGTAGGCACCTGGTTTATGCACCAGGCTGACTGCTGTTCATCAGCGACGAAGGATGGAATTTCCACACCAATAATACACGTTTTATGTTCCGTCAGACAGATAGCCAACTGGGAGTGTGGCTTGAAACAACTGAAAGCAAACACCTTGCAAGAATCGCCGGAACGGTCCAGGCTGGAGGTGGGAGCGTTACGGTCTGGGGAATATGTTCGTGGTATTCCCTTGGCGATCTCGTCATTCTGGAAGTTTCATTGGATTAACACAAGTAGGCCCCATCGCTGGGGACCATATAAATCTCTATATGCAGTTTGTTTTTTTATTGCCACGATGGCATCTACCAGGACAATGCAACGTGTTCACAGGTCGTAGTACAAGGATGAGTATACCATAATCCACTGGCCACCAGACTTCCCAGATTTGAACTCAATCTAGAATACGTGAGACTACGTCTATCGAGCTGTTCCCGCCATGGGTCCTCATCCAGCGTGGACTGGGCATGGCTTCACATCCCTGACGATGTCTTCCAGAACCAGACTGACTCTCTTCGTGCACATCTCGCAGCAGTCGGTGCAGCAAAAGATGGTAATTCAGGCTCCTTGCAGGTGGTCACATCAATATGACGGGGCCGAGTACTTGTGTCCACTAATACTTGAGCATTAATAAGTGTCCACGTTTTGCCTTGATGACCGCTTGGACTCTGCTGGAACCACTTTTAATGATGTGTCTGGATATATGTGGAGGAATAATGGCCTACTCTTAAGAGCCCAAACCGAAGAAGGTAATGATGTAACATGTTTGTCTGTGGACCGAAATCGACGTTCTAATCCATGCCACAGCTGTTCCATTCGGTTCAGGTCGGGACTCTGGGCAGGCCAGTCCATATCGGGAATGTAACTGTACATTGCCTATTGCCTGGAGATGCTGTTTTATGACAGGGTGCATTATCATGGTGGTACAATCAATCATACTCTACGAAATATTCCTGTACTGTGCGCAATACTCGTGACCAATGCCGTAAATGTGTTTATATGTTTTCACGTTTAGTGATTTTTTAATCACAGTAGGGTGACCACAAGCTAACCAAGAAACACTCCTACATGTGGTAACATCATCTCCTCTGTACTCGTCTTTTGGCGCCACATATAATGGCAGATAAAGCTCTCCAGAAATTCGCCAGGTCCAAACCCTTCCATCGGAATTCCAAACAGCTACCACCATGCTTCAAATGTGATCGTTTGTTTCCAGCGAGCAACCGTTCAGTGGTGTCGTTGATAATACCATCTCAAGCCCCGCTTCGCAATGAGTACAGAAATATACACGTTATGCGGCGCTGCTCTAGCGTTATTACATTCTTTTGAACTCCCTACGCGCAGTCTTTGTGACAGATCGACGCTTGGTGACACGAACTCATGACCGATTCCTTCCGCCGATTTCATGCAGTACTTTACAGCCACCCTCCGGAATACTAGACGCTTCCTGTTCATCAGTAAAAGAGGTCTGCCTGCTTTTAACTGTAAATTTTCCTTCGACTTTCCACTTCAAAATCACATCGCCAAAAGTGGAATTGGGCAGCTCTATTAGGGTTGAAATGTCATTGATGGATGATGAGGTAAGGTCCAATGAGTCGTTCACATTCGAAGTCCCTGAGCTCTCCTGGACGGCCCCTTCTTCTATTACAGCTTCTCTACTGATAACACACCCTGGCCTCTTTATATTGGTGGATGCGCTTCTCCTAACATCTAGTGATCAGTTCCACCTTACATAAGGTTCTCCACTTATCTTTAATCCCATAAGGTACGGTCGTTTGCAGGTGAGGTGAATGGCCGACTTCGGGGCCAATTTTACGCAAGTTCACTCTTCTATAAAGGTGCCTGCATACACAACACTTGTGCGATCCATTTTTGAGGACTGCTTGAGTATTTGGCATCTCCACGAGGTCAGTTCAGAGATGTGATCCAGTAGGTTCGATCAAAACATGGCGGGAGAAGGCATTCTTGTCACGAAACACAATCTTACCAGCAACAATGTTCGTATCACGTAAGGATTACGAAGGCAAGATAAGAGAAATTTAAAACTGCTCTGTAACCTGGTTAGTAAGACAATATTCAAATTAGACTATCAAATCATTGTAAATTATAGATTGCACCAATCAGTCGTCCTTTTTAACTTTTATTATTCAGATTTAGATTTCGGCTAGAGGCTAGCCATTCTCATGCACTCACTTCAATTTACAAGCGAGACATGAAAGTATATTAGTAACTGAAACCGATACCAATGATTGCGACTGTAATTAGTACTTCTTTTCATTTCATTTTTATATTGTGGTAAAAGATACGTGTAATTTTTCTTTGACCTGAATACGCTTGTTTGCTTTGGGAAAATTAGGGCCGCAGGGGTAAAATCGCAAATGGGTTTTTGTTGAAACACACAGGCGCTGACAGGTATACAGTGGCCGACCACCACTCTTTGGGATGGCCCATGGGTGCTGATGTTTTCCGCAGCAGGAACGAGTAGGTCGAACTCGGCGAGTTGTAAACTGGCGTTGTGAGCCACAGTGGAAATAAGGAAATAACGCTTTCTAAGAAGAATAAGATCTGCAAGGTGTTGGTAAACACATGACGCACAGAGCGAGATATATTTTCTGGATTCAGAGGAAGTCAGAAGTAATAGATGCGTTTGTTTTATAGACGAACCAACGATTGGCTTACCAAAATTATTTTCGCAGCAGGTGGAGAACTCGCAAGTCACAAATGCAGCCCCTAGAAGTGCCAGCAAAATTTTTTGAAGGAGAGGCTACCACTTGGTCTTATAGCTTCAGAGAAGGACATTTGGTGTGCATCTGCACTTCCAGCAAAAGACATTTCAGCTGATGGCCATTTTGAGAATGTTTGAGAATAGATTACAGCTGTTGGGGCCGAGTTCGTAACTTTCAGATACTACTGCACCCATTTTCTGCATCTTAGTTTTAGAACGATGACATGCATGTCCAGTATTTGCTCACAACGTGACAAACGCAGTATAAAGTTATTCGTTTCCAATTAGGGCCTTGTTTTTGTAAGTTAATTCACACATTCAACTATTTGAACGCAACACGCTCTTAGGAAACGGTATTGGTGCTCACATGTACTTTTCGGTGCCCTTACCTTAATCTGTTAATTAATTCAGCAACCACTGGCGGTTTAAGTGGTCAAAGCAAATTCTAGAACATTATTACTATTTCCTTTGCAATTCCACCCACCCCCCCAATGCCAAGATATTATCGCGCATATTCAGTAATCAATTCAAATCGCCGTACACTTAGTTACTTGTATTATCTATTCAACATCTGGCGTCATGCCCATGCATTTTAGCAATAAATATAATTTATTGTGGCCTATAGTTTAATTTCACAGTTCGATGAAACCCGTCATCGTTATTACTTTGTCAGTGATGGTAGCCATATTTCATGATTGACTGGGCCCCCCTGTTTAAGTTCTGATGTTCAATAATACCTACTGTGTGACTTTGTCTGAATGCTTCATATGATCTTACAGGGAGCGGTCTGTTCACTGCATACGCTACCGGGTTCAGATCTTAATAGCATCACTTAATACCTTTTGAAACGAATAATAAACGTTGTGGGACAGGAAAACCGAAAGTTCAGTTCTGCCTGCAGATGGGATCACTATGTTGCACAGCGGATCCAGCTCCCAGGTGCGCATGCAAGCTTTTTAACTTATTACTTGGCGCAGTTGGCAAAGAACCAGACCCCGCTCACATCGTGTGTCACAGCCAATGTTGTAACCTGTTGTAACCGCGACCGTTCCGGACGCGGTGTGGCCGACAAAGCGCGGCGGGACGAAACGTAGAGCGGCCCGCGAACAAACAAACGAACGGAAAGGACGGACACGAAACAACGACGGACGATCGAGAGAGACCTTACGAAGACAACACGAAAGAGGCAACGGAGAGAGAACCAAACGAATACAAGACCTCCACTAGCAATGGAAACAAAGAACGGTAAACACGCTGTCTGTTGTCGATGCGATACGTCAAGACGCACGCCACGATTAGACTCGCTGGGTGAGCTTTTTTTTTTTCCTTTTTCCTTTATTGTAATTTTAAACACTTATACAGGCGGGCTGTCAGCAGCATAGTACGCTGCTCTTCAGCCTTAAGTGGAACAATAAACAGGACAGAGAGGTGATATATACAATACAAAAAACGGCGGGCAAAAAATGGAGATACAAAAAAACAAGAAACAAGAAGCCGTTCACGTTGGATGAAAAAAACACTAACACTTGGAGACACGGCGCACAAAACACGGAGAACGGCGACGGCACATGTGAACAGTTGAGTTGTAACTGCACGAAACACAAAACGATGCACACACACTAAACACTGATGGCGATGATTTCCGGCGCGCGAATGTTCACTGAGCGCGTACGAGTCCGGGGACCTGCCAAGAGAGGAGGTGGAGGAGGAGGAAGGGGAAATGGGAGAGGGGAGAGCAGAGATGCCATGGGCAAAGGAGAGAGGGGGAGGGAGGAAGGGGGAGGGGAAGCCCGGGGGAGAGGGTAGGAGGGAGGGGGGAAAGGAAAGAGAAGGGAAGGGAAAGGGGGGAGGGAGGGTGCCTAAAGGAAAGGACACAGGAGGTGGGTGGGGAGGATCAAAGTTGATAGGAGGGGTAGATGCAGGGGAGGAGGACATCATCAGGGAAGGGGAGCTGGCGGAAGCCACCTTGGGAGAGGGTAAGGAGGGTTGAGAGATGGAGACCGGGTGGGACATGGGAATACAGGCGCGGCAGCGGGCGGGGTTGGGTGAGGATCGGGGAGACGAGCGGGTGAGGAGGGTCGAGTTTACGGGAGGTGCTGGGTGAGCGAGAGGCAGGAGCTTAAATACACGATCGGGGGCGCCGCTATTGGCGGCTGGGACCACGGGTTCCACTGTGGAGCTCTCACACTAAATGTGGGCCAGGAGGAAAGCACCGTCACAGCTTACGGCGCGATGGTGCAGAGACCTCTAGGGGGTCTTCGATGTCCATGAAGTCTGGCGCGAATTCAAATTCCGCGGCGCACGGTACCAGAGTCAGCATTTGGGGCATGCATAGAGTGCCAGTGTCGCAAAAGGCAGGGTGTTGATCGTAATGCATTTCCACATTGAGCCGAGTGGTAATAAAGAAATGCAAACGGCGCGGTATGACAGCGCCCAACGTGTCATACAGCAAAGCAGTAAAGTGTAACCCCCGAGGTCAGCCGCTCTACAACGTCCTGGCACTGACGGAAAGTATGAAGGGAAAGAGAACTGACCATAACTGAGACACCTCGATGGGACAAGTGCACTGACGCGTTCGCATAATGAGGAGAAAATGACTACATTCCCCGCCACAATGACGTTCTGTCAACCTGAAGTACACTACTGGTCATTAAAATTGCTACACCAAGAAGAAATGCAGATGATAAACAGGTTTCATTGGACAAATATATTATACTGGAACTGACATGTGATTACATTTTCACGCAATTTACGTGCATAGATCCTGAGAAAAAATGGTTCAAATGGCTCTGAGCACTATGGGACTTAACTTCTGTGGTCATCAGTCCCCTAGAACTTGGAACTACTTAAACCTAACCAACCGAAGGACATCACACACATGCATGCCCGAGGCAGGATTCGAACCTGCGACCGTAGCAGTCCCGCGGTTCCGGACTGCGCGCCTAGAACCACTAGACCAACGCGGCCGGCGATCCTGAGAAATCAGTACCCAGAACAATCACTTCTGGCCGTAATAACGGCCTTGATACGCCTGGGCATTGAGTCAAACAGAGCTTGGATGGCGTGTACAGGTACAGCGGCCCATGCAGCTTCAACACGATACCATAGTTCATCAAGAGTAGTGACTGACGTATTGTGACGAGCCAGTTGCTCCTCCACCATTGACCACACGTTTTTGATTGGTGAGAGATCTGGAGAAAGTGCTGGCCAGGGCAGCAGTCGAACATTTTCTGTATCCAGAAAGGCCCGTACAGGACCTGCAACATACGCTCGTGCATTATCCTGCTCAAATGTAGGGCTTCGCAGGGATTGAATGAAGGGTAGAGCCACGAGTCGTAACACATCTAAAATGTAACATCCACTTTTCAAAGTGCCGTCAATGCCAACAAGAGGTGACCGAGACATGTAACCAATGGCACCCCATACCATCACACCAGGTGATACGCCAGTATGGCGATGACGAATACACCCTTCCCATGTGCGTTCACCGCGATATCGCCAAACACGGATGCGACCATCATGATGCTGTAAACAGAACCTGGATTCATCCAAAAAATGACGATTAGCCATTCGTGCACCCAGGTCCGTCATTGAGTACACCATCGCAGGCGCTCCTGTGATGCAGCGTCAAGAGTAATCGAAGCCATGGTCTCCGAGCTGATAGTCCATGCTGCTGCAAACGTCGAACTGTTCGTGGAGATGGTTGTTGTCTTGCAAACGTCTCCATCTGTTGACTCGGGGCTCGAGACGTGGCTGCACTATCCGTTACAGCCATGCAGATATGATGCCTGTCATCTCGACTGCTAGTGATACGAGGCCGTTGGGATCCAGCACGGCGTTCCGTATTACCCTCCTGAACCCACCTATTCCATATTCTGCTAACAGTCACTAGATCTCGAAGAACGCGAGCAGCAATGTCACGATACGATAAACCGCAATCGCGATAGGCTACAATCCGACCTCTATCAAAGTCGGAAACGTGATGGCACGCATTTCTCCTCCTTACACGAGGCATCACAACAACGTTTCACCAGGCAACGCCGGTCAGCTGCTGTTTGCGTATGAGAAATCGTTTGGAAACTTTCCTCGTGTCAGCACGTTGTAGGTTTCGCCACCGGCGCCAATCTTGTGTGAATGCTCTGAAAAGCTAATCATTTGCTTATCACAGCATCTTCTTCATGTCGGCTAAATGTCGCGTCTCTAGCACGTCAACTTTGTGGTGTAGCAATTTTAATGGCCAGTAGTATGTTCGTTTCAGCAGTCTCAGTATCAGTGTCCGATCATTCCATCTGCAGCTCTCATTCATATGGAATGACAGTGTTGATGGTTACAGGATAACTTGGTTGCTGAATTGTGATGTCCTGCCTCCAAGAATGCTGACATCTGGATGACACAGAACTTACCCACTGCAAGCTGTCTCTACTGTTGGGTCACCTCGGTGACTGAAGAGGACATGGACGAACCTGATCCTTCCCCTGGTGAATGTCCACACCAAGTGACTGCAAACTATTGCGTAGAACTTTTGGTTGAGACATCAGTGTACCGCCTCCCTGGCTATCTCTAGTACTACTGCCTGTCTGGCTCTGTACTATGTTACTATTTTGGATCCTGGGCTTCTGCCTTCATGACACACGCTGTCCTTGGTTTGCTGTTCGTACCCGCTTAAGCACATCTCCGTCTCAGAATGTGCTGGGGTGGGCTACACGTGTCAGTGGCGAGCCACAGCAACCTTGCACCTACAGACTCCTGTGCCGGCTACTTACACGACATTCCTGCCGGGTCCTGACCTACACCACCGCCGCATCCGACTAAGTGATATGTCCATATTCCTTGTCACACTCGATTATGTGAATTAGCGTGCGTTTTCTTGCGCTGGAGAAGACATTCTCCACTTAAATTCACAAGTATTGAATGTTTCCAAACAATACTGTTTCGATGGCACCTAGGAGTTTTTGACAGCCACCTACACCAGCTCCCTACCTCGGTCTCCTACATTTGTAGACACCACACCGCCTCATCGGTCCCCACACCTATTAAAAATCCTGACCTGAGGCTTGACCACTACAGCTTGCATACTTTGTGCACTTCACTCAGTAGTATCCTAGTCCCGTGCTTAGTGGACGCGCGGTTTGAGACGCCATGTCACGGAATGCGCGGTCCCTCCCGCCGTAGGTTCGAGTGCTCCTTCGGGCATGGGTGTGTGTGTTGTTCTTAGCATAAGTTAGTTTAAGTAGTGTGTAAGTCTAAGGACCGATGACCTTAGCGGTTTGGTACCTTAGGAAGTCACACACATTTGAACATTTGAACTATCCTAGTGCATGGTTCATAAGGCATTACAGTAAAGATAAAATACATATATTTCACACAAACGTGCACTAACAATACCGTCTGCAGTTCATAACCGAACACTTGCAGATTCCTCTTCAGAGATCTAGGACTTATAATACATACATGCTAATACATACACGCCTAATTGCATTTTGGCTAATAACATAAGTGTAATCTGAATGTGCTGTTCAATTTATAGCTACAGTACTGAAAATAAACTTAATTTCCATACACTGAAAAATGTTCCTGTCGGTGCACTAAACAGGTGAATATGCTCCTCTTTGAAAGAGTGACAGAATAGTGGGGAACAGCTGCCTTAGTCTCGATTCTGCCTTTCTCAACAGACATTTTCTCATGTAAACATATTCACGCTTTTATAACACAGAACATTCTAGATCCTTTTACCCAATCTCTCTCTGTAGTTAAGCCTTCGTACTCAGGAACTCCTCCCTGCCACTGTCTAGATATGTATCTCTCCCGCTGTCTTCTTTTTCTCCCATTCGTGCTTTGTCGTGTCTGTCTCTCTATCACTTTTACAGTTTTCATCGATTTCTCTCACTCTTCCTCGCCAGTCTCTCTATTCTCTGTCACTTCCACAGTCTCTATGTCCAGCTGCCTTTGTCTTCGTCCATTTTCTTTTTCTCTCCATTCGCCACTGTCGCTTTTTGTTTCACTTACAGCCAGCTGTCTTTCTCTTCAACCGTCATTATCACCCCTCGACAAATGTCGTTGGAGACGGGTTGTTGTAAACCTTGACCCTTACACTGGGAAACTTTAACACGTCTGTATAGAGGATGGCGGAAAGAAGGCAAATCTTTCTATGTTCAAGTTCGACGTCTGCGGGGATCTAGACCCCCAAGCTTATGTATGGGCTCCACTTACCTCTCTTTTTCTTTCCCACTGTCTTCTCTGTTTTTTACTCTTACTGCTTCTCCTCCCATATCTCTTTCTGTTTTGCTGCCACTGTGTCTGATTATTACCGTCACCTGTCTGTTTGGCTCCCATTGCCACTATCTTCATTCATTTCCTTTCATTGCCACATTCTCTTTCTCCACTTCTTGCACTACCTCCTTTCTCTTCCACCACCACTATCACTCTGCTATTCTCTTTCAGCATAAATAAGTGTGAATATATTCGTGCTTCAAAAATATTGGCTAGGAAGTAAGAATGAGGCTCGAGGAAGATGGTTCCGCAATTTTCTGTCAGAGTCTTTTAAAGAGGAGCATATTCGCCTTTTTTGTGGTGTGACAGGAACAATTTGCAGCTGCTGCCCTGCTTTTCCTTGTACAATAGGGTACGTCGCTTATATACTTGGACATATTTACGTATTTTGACACATATAAACA
Organism: Schistocerca piceifrons; assembly: GCF_021461385.2. Lineage (NCBI taxonomy): Eukaryota > Metazoa > Arthropoda > Insecta > Orthoptera > Acrididae > Schistocerca > Schistocerca piceifrons. Next base: position 384,165,348 of record NC_060145.1, read on the forward strand.
ACAAATTAGAACACATTATAAAAGGTTAACCCAAAATCGTGTCACATACGACTCTACTTTAAATAAAAGTGCACTGCAATGCACCTACAATATACCAAAAAATGTAGTGTGTGATTTGCAAGTACAAAGAACATCTTAAGACAAAATAATAATCTATAAAAGGCTTACGCTACCAGGTGGCGCCATCGAATAATTTCCAGGTCACGACTGCCTATATAGGCGTGAAGTGCCCTTCATACAGAAACAGAGCGGCGTACAGTGTAATTCGTGAAAAAATTATGTTTAAAAATATTGTCTGGTGATCTCAGAACCCTTTCGATGACCCCATAACCCCTTCCATGTGTTCACTATGTCAGTAAAAATCCCATTTACGCCTCAGATCGGATATTACATGCATATATTACGTGCATAAGTGCGGTAACTTTGAACCTCTAGATTTCGGTGATGGATAAAGATACCAAAAAAAATCCGAAGTTCCTCGAGAATATCATTTTAAGAACGAACGGGGAAAATTTCGACGATTTGCCATGAATAAAAATTACAGAGGTGGCCATCCTACCAACTGGCACTTTTTGTACCCAAAAAACAAAGATTTTGGGTTTCAAATAACTTCCGGGAATACAGCCAGGTAACACTTTCAGCGACCGCCGATATTTCGGCGGGAGAACACCCCACCATTTTCAAGGCAAACTGCAACGGACTGGCGGCATTCATACAAATTTAAAATCTCGGTTCTCGGGCTGAAGCAGGAAAGATTACACACACACTGAACACTAGTGCCACCAAAGATGACCAAAGTCAGAGCTATCGATAGTGAGACTATGAATTCGCAGGTGAGGTAGCGTTGACTCTGTCCCTCTGTTTTTTGACAAGGGAGAGAGCCGGATTCCAAACAGAGTTTAAACACAAACCTCCACCCCTGTTAACGAGGTTGCTCGATAATTTAATCTCAGCTGCCTCCCTAATAACACTGTCCCAATAGCTGGACGTGCATGCCAATATGTCCTTGTTATTATAGAACATGGGGTGACCGGTATCCAACAAGATCGGTCGTATTTTACGGAAATACGATGTGAAATGTGTTTTCCGACCTCCATCTAAAATTAGAGCACTTTTGAGTTCCGTTAAGGATGATCTTGGACTGCGTAAGGCGGGTGTATACGGTATTCCTTGTAGCTGCGGCATGGCATATATTGGTCAAACTATCAGGACCGTGGAGGACCGATGTACTGAGCATAAACGGCACACACGATTACAGCAGCCAAGTAGATTTGCTATTGCCGAACATTGCTTCGATACCGGTCACCTCATGTTATATAATAACACCGAGATATTGGCATGCACGTCCAGCTATTGGGACAGTGTTATTAGGGAGGCAGTTGAGATTAAATTAGCGAGCAACCTCGTTAAAAGGGATGGAGGTTTCTGTTTAAACTCTGTTTGGAATCCGGCTCTCTCCTTTGTCAAAAAACGGAGGGACAGAGTCAATGCTACCTCACCTGCGAATTCATAGTCTCACTATCACAGCTCTGACTTCGGTCATCTTTGGTGGCACTAGTGTTCAGTGTGTGTGTTATCTTTCCTGCTTCAGCCCGAGAACCGAGGTTTTAAATTTGCATGTACGCCGCCAGTCCGTTGCAGTTTGCCTTGAAAATGGCGGGGTGTTCTCCCGCCGAATTATCGGCAGTCCCTGAAAGTGTTACCTGGCTGAATTCCCGGAAGTTATCTGAAGGTTGTATACGCCAGGAGAAAGGTCTCACAAAGATTTTGGGGTTTGTCGAGAACCACCCACGAAGAAATGTTCTTATAAGCTGTCTAGGGCTCAACCTAGATTACACCTAAAGCAAAGAACTCAAACGATCTGCTCAGTTTGCCAGGGTTGGCGGTAGAGTGTAACGTAAAAATTTTGACCCTGTGATTTAGGATAGCTACAGTATGACCGTTCTTCCGATAGTTATACAAAGACCAATGACTATCCAAAACGCTTTACTCTTTTTCACTGTGATCAGTAGAACTCCAGATATGACCCCATGAAAAATCTCATTTTTGTACGCAGTTTTATGGAAAATGTTGGTATTGTCTACTGTCGGGCACAGAACGGTACAATATTTATTTGTTCATAGGTTCTTTGTGTATTTCATCATGCTTGTGTTTATCGTGTAGGTATATAGTCGTAAAACGTCGCGTATCTTCGGAGGAACAATCTTCGTACAACGATAATTTTTTACTGATGTTGTGTGTACTATCTATCTAGTTATGATTCTGGATAGCCTAGAAAGCTGAAAGCCGCGTCTCAGTGAATTATAAGGTGTATATAAAATTTCTGCCAGCAACTGGAGGAACATGTACAATGCATATACAACTTATATACACAGTACTGATGTTTCACAACTGTGTTTATCTTATCGTTCGTTGGAAACCGGCTTTCGGCTTTGTAGGGCTATCCAAAGACATAACCATATAGACAGTCCGCACAACATCAATCACAAATTATCATTGTACGAAGACTGTTTCTCCAAAAAATAAAATTTCCCTCAGCAACTGGAGGAACATGTACTTACCAACAACTTACATACTCACTAATGAATACGCACTATATTTTAAAAAATGGTTCAAATGGCTCTGAGCACTATGGGACTTAACATCTATGGTCATCAGTCCCCTAGAACTTAGAACCACTTAAACCTAACTAACCTAAGGACATCACACAACACCCAGTCATCACGAGGCACAGAAAATCCCTGACCCCGCCGGAAACACTGTATTTTGTCATCTTTTTTACAAGCTGGGGTCAGTTCGTTATAGTACTGTACTAACAGTTAAAAAAAAATTTTTTACCCTTACATTAAATGTTCAGCGAGGGCCTTCAACGACCAGTTACTTGCGATCGAAGTTTCTTATAAACAAGCAAATTGCCTGCGAACACACGCAAAACCGAGAGATTACGTATCACTCAGCGATGTCAGATGATGGCCATTTGGCGGCGCTTATGCAATCGGTATCGCAGATGGACCACGTTATTGAACAATGTGATGCATGATGAAAGTTATATAAGCACTAAGTGGGGCTCAGATAATGATCTGGTTTAATGTCAGCGAACACAACCCATTACGCCTTAATCGGATCACAGAGAGATTACCATTCAATGGAGCAGAGCTCCCAACGGAAAGGGTACTCGGTCGGTTAAATGGACGCGTCACACTACTGCCGGATATGTATTGACATCAACAGGCAACACTGCAGACAGTGAATGCACGCCGCTGATATCTGTCTGAATTTGAATATTATACTGCACGTACTGCGTGTAGAAGATAGGAGTACACAAGTATTTCTAGAATTCATGATATCACTGAGTGTCAGAAGTTTGAAACTTTCTTCTAATTAGTACACTCAGTCATCAGGCTTGAAAAACCACACTTAGTGTTACCGCAACACGCATATTCTTTAACTACCTGGCAGCAGCAGTATTAACAGTTTCGGATATAGCAACGTTAGCCAACAAATTCTGTGGCAGGCCGGTTGTGAACCCTGGATTTCCAGATTTTCGCTATCAGTCGTGTTTACGAGATCCGAACGCTAGACAGTGAGAGTAGTACCACTGCGAGAAGGGGCTTGGTGAGGGATCATGTCGTATTCTATCCGTGTTATCTGATATCTTTTCATGTTATTAGACGTCCACTAATTTCATCCCCCACGTATCTTCTATTCATTTCAACAAATCAATTTCACCTTATGTTTACAGTTTGCTGCTCTTCGTCGAACATGCAGGCTCGCCTGACCCAGAAACATGCATACGTGAACAGAACGTTCGACGCAGCAGGATGTTTGACGAAATCGGAACAAATATTCAGATAAAAGTTCCACCATTATCATAAAGCGAACAAATTTGTGGCATAAGATAGAAAGATACGAAAAACTGGATTGTTCAAGCCACTGAGAGCCATCTAAGGTCGTTTACAAAGAATTGTTTGCCCAGTAGAGAGAGTAAGGACTGTGGTGGATCATGTAGCAGGAGGTACATCACTAAGCACCCTTCAGATTGCCTATTTAATGCACAATGTCAATAATATAGTGTGGGGACTGATGGTGGATTAGCAGTTACTCCACTACCATAAACAATTTGCAATGGGGCTGAATGGTTGTCACCGAACAGCTAAGTTCTGTCAGTCGGTTGTTTTATAATGAATGCTGTAATACTGTCTGTCGTCACTTTGAGCAGTTACTACAGTAAGGTGTACATTGTTTGTTTCAGTAAAGAAGTAGATACTAATTTTCGGACGGTGCCGGCCGTTATGGTTGAAAAGGCTCTGAGCACTATGGGACTTAATTTCTGAGGTCATCAGTCCCCTAGAACTTAGAACTACTTAAACCTAACTAACCTAAGGACATAACACACATCCATGCCCGAGGCAGGATTCGAACCTGCGACCGTAGCGGTCGCGCGGTTCCAGACTGTAGCGCCTAGAACCGCTCGGCCACTCCGGCCGCAGGTTCGAATCCTGCCTCGGGCATGGATGTGTGTGATGTCCTTAGGTTAGTTAGGTTTAAGTAGTTCTAAGTTCTAGGGGACTGGTGACCTCAGATGTTAAGTCCCATACTGCTCAGAGCCATTTGAACCATTTTTTTCGGACGGTAATGTCACACATCGCAAGCTCATGAAAATTATCATGACTACCGCTTCGAGCTTGTGATAAAATTCTTTATTTAACAAGCAGCTTCGGTCGACAAACCATCATCAGTTTCTTAAAAGCATTTACAGCAACATATTAGGCGAATATACAACCACTGATCTAAGATAACAAAACCAAGAATTTGTCACTGTTTTCGCAGCATAATATAAATCACATCGTTAATACATAAACTGTCCTAGGTGCTTAAATGATCAATCGGCGTAAACGATACAACGTCATGTTGTATGCATCCCCTCTTAGCGTTAACACCGAATGCTGATGTAACATGAAAGAGTGCACCACCTAACTCAGTTTACTTATTGACGATGCAGATACGACGTGACAACAGTGCCACATTCATGGTATTAATACCAGACATCAGCGATTTTATATTAGCCTAATACGCTGCTGTAAGTACTTCAATCATGATGGACTGTCGACGGAAACTGGTTGTTAAATGAAGAATTTTATCAGCAGCTGGAGGCCGCAATCATTACGTTTTTAAAACAAACAAACCTTCCAGAGGAGCATCCGAAACTGAGCATTATAGCAGAAATTGAAACTACCGTTTCAGTAGTAAGGTTTTGGGCCCTTATATGCCAGTTATCAGGTGTTATACTGAAAATAATCAATAGAACGGAGCTAATAATAATAATAATAATAATAATAATAATAGTTTTTACACGCAGTAGAATACATAAAAAAGCAAAACAGAAGTTGCATATAACATTCCAGAAACCAGCGGTCGGGCTAAGTGGGGTTAAACCTAGGTCAATGGCAAAGTGACACCAGACAGTACTACTGAAAGCTGCCTGGGTAAATACATACGCAATGAACACCAGGACATGTCAGAAAGAACAGATACCATCTTCATATATACAGTTAAGGCCTACCGGCCATTTGACCATATTCTGTGCGGATGCACAGACATTGCCCGAACTCTTACGGGAATCGGTAAGGCCGCGAGTAATGAGTGTAATGGGCAGGGGCACTACAAATATAGTGCGGGAAAATAAGTTGGGAAAGTGGGTCTCACGGGAGGCATGCCAGAGATAAGTCCCTGCAGTAGCACTATACTCTGTGTACGCGATGGCTCAGATGGATAGGACGTCTGCCATGTAAGCAGGAGATCCCGTGTTCGAGTCCCGGTCGGGGCACACGTTTTCAACTGTCCCCGTTGACATGTCGGAAAGAACAGATACCATCTTCATACATATGAACTGTTGAGTGTCGGAGTGTCGATGATGCCGATGACCTCCGGAACGGTTTTTTTCAGCTGAGCAATGGTTTTGGAGCTATTGCTGTACACTTTGTCTTTAAGGTAGCTTCATAAAAAGGAGTCGCATGTTTTCCGATCCGGAGAATATGGCGGCCAATAGAGGCCTATGCCATGGCCTCTAGAGCCAGAACGCGGTCATCAAAGTGCTCCTCCAAGACATCAAACACTCTCTTGCACCGTTGGGATCGAGATCCGTCTTGCATGAACCACACGTTGTTGAAATCAGGGTTGTTTGGGATAATAGTAATGAAATCATCTTCCAAAACCTTCACGTATCATAAGACACTCACCGTTCCATCAAGGAATATCGTACTGATTATTCCGCGACGGGAAACTGCACACCAAATAGTCGCCCATTGACGGTGAAGAGACTTCTCGATCACGAAATGCGAATTCTTAGACCCCAAATGCGCCAATTTTGCTTACTGATGAATCCGTCCAAATGAAAGTGGGCTTCATCGCTAGACCAAGTCATACATGCGCATTCCAATCCCCATCATGCCCTACGGCCAACCACGCAATCGCAAACCGTCCAGAAGTTACGATGATTTTATTTAATGTAGTTCTATAATTGTCACCCTGTACATCCTACAAAGCGTTAAAACCCCTATATTCAGTTTGAAACACCCTGTGTATTGCAGGCCAGTTTTATTTCCTGATCTCTCATAAAGTTTTCTCAAACCTCTGTGTTCCAGTATTCACAGAATGCGATATTCTCACATTGCGCCTTCAATGATCAGCATGTTCTCAATGAAAACACTCTGCTACTCTATAGTATCGATGTGTAACAAAGGCAAAGTTATGATATGTTTGATATGCCTACTATCATAGGCGATGATGTGGCGCAGACGAATAGTGAAATTCTGCATGTCCTGCTGAGATGTAGGAACACTGATGCTGCCGATGACCTCCTGACTGGTTCTTTCCAGCTCAGCAATGGTTTTGTGGTAACACCTGTCCACCACTGTGGTTCTCCCTCCCGTCAGGAAACCGATGCTGGAAGACACTACGAGTGTATTTCTGGTGTCCCTCGCCTCAGCGCATCACATAAACGTGTTATTCATCCGCCCCTGTATTCAACGTATAATATGGACTCTAAAAATTGGTGTATCATATACAAGTGTACGTCATAAAGCTTTATTATCGCCTTCAAAAGATAGAGTTACATAATTAATTGTACGTTTTGAACTATATGTCTACAGTTGCCACACACAGTGAAATCCCATCGCCATAGTACCGTAGCAGCTCACTACAGGCACCAAACCAAAATGGCAGACTTCACTGATAGCGTTCAGGATCGTGTGGTAATTTGGTTTCTGCATTTGGAAAAGCACTACTGGGCCGTACGAAATACAATCGCCGACACAACGGTGGGTTCTTTGGTCTGCTCCAACAGGAGACTGAGCGGAACTATAACACATTAAATATTATTTCACTTCAGTATAACACATACCAAGATTTAATTAACTGCGTACAACTCATTTCCACAACAATGTTCTGAGTATTTACAACCATCTCTACATATTGAAGTACCACTTGATAGAGACGAATTTACAAGATTTGCAAAAACAGACATAATGTCTGATGGGATAACAGCACTCAATGGTTATTCCAATGTTATTTATAAACTGTCTTGATTGCAAAAAACGTTTATTCACATGACCGGTTTCGGTTCCTCTGGAACCATCTTCAGATCTGCAATTTCGATTACAGGAGTAACGAACATACGGAATCACCAGCTCCGGAAAAGAGGAATCAAGCATTAGGTGATGCTGAGTGTATTTTGGAATTGCTTTGTTTTCATACTAATCGATTATGCTTCTAAAGCCGTCCTCACATTGGTCGAGGACTACATTGACGTGGACGCGAACGGGACATCCGACCTCACGAGAAGAGCGCCATCGGCAAACAGGAGGAGTTGCTTAAGGTTATTTGCGCTTTTAGCGCTCTCCCGCAGCTGTTGTCGGCTTTATTTGGTTCGCCAAACGCAGTTTCCTTACGGAAATGCGCACACGTAAAAAAGCTCTTTAACTCTTTAGCGACTGTCGAAGAAGAGTGGAGTAAATCGAGAAGACGATTCCGGACTCGTCGACGTCTTGAACAGTGAGTTTCTGATAGAGAAACATTAAATAATGCTCTACAGCGCTCTGATATACATACTAGTAGAAGTCATTTGTTAAATAAATTGCATTTTCAGCCAATTTCGGTTTTAAATTGAATACAGCTATGATATAGTGTCTAATGTCAGTCAACGCATCCATAATATCCACATTTTCGATGTTACATTGACTAGTAACACTCTGAAACAACGTACTTCATCAGACAGACTTAAATATCGCGAGTCGTCTGGCAGTTTCATTCGAATGGAAGAGAAGATTTTTTCGAGGTAGCTCACCATCGTTGAGAACGATATTTATCGGCAAAATACAAACATGAGCCAGTCCATAAAGCCAGAGATACACATATGTATTTTACAGAAAGTTTCGTCATGGCGGAAGCTTCCGGTGTGTAGCTTGTGTTTACTTCCTGACATAGACTGGCAGTCACGTTAAGATTTCTGTCCATTGCGCAAGTACTCCAGTGATTGGCCTTTGCTACAAGAATGGCAGTAAATGCACAATTATAAATAATATCGACTTTCGTGATAGTACTTCTATTAAATGAATAAGAAAGATCCAGAATCTTTCAGGAAACCAAATGTGAAAAGTAAAAAACCTAGAAGGAATCTGCTACCTTTCTCTTTTCAGCTTACAGTTCATGAAACTGCCAGGTGCGCCTCATTTTCATCATGGAGCTGTGTTTAACGGCGCACAATATGGCGGCTTCTACGTGCTGCTTGTGATGTAAACCGATGTCACTTCTCATTGGCCACATTCCTCCCCGAAAGGCAAAAATCCAACATGCCAGATTTTATATTTCACCCTCCGCAGCGTAGTGAAACTTGGAATTCAATACCGTGACGTCACCAGCTTCTTGTCCACGTCCGTCTACACGTCCCGTGAGAGGACAGCTTAAGTGCAAACCGGCACAGGAGCTTGCTATTGAAACCTCATGACGATGTTACGGAACGCTGTTCAGGCGAAGCGTCGTGGCGAGCAAGCCAAGGAAGTTTATTTGCTCCACGACAATTTCCCAGTATATTCTCCAAGTGATAGTCACGAATTCGGCATATGTGGGCTATCAAATTTTGTCTCAGGTCCCAGTATTCCCCCGACATGGCACCCAGTGACATCCTCCTCTTTTCTCGACTGAGGAAACCATAGCGTTGCAGGAATATCGAGAATGACGCCGAACTCAATTTTTAAGTGATTTGTTTCCTAAACTTCCAGACTTCTGCAACCAAGGTCTTCGCCATGTCATAGACAAAACGTCATGCACTGAAGGACGCGTACGTGGAGAATACCAACATCACGTATTTTTAATGGCCAAAGGTTGATTGTTTTCGAGATGGTAGTAAAAGGTTTATGTTTACCAGTTGTCAAGTGTAGGAATAGAGATTTATATAGAACTATGGTGAATAAAGTGCCTTTACATTCATTTTTCATGGTTTGATACTTGAATAGTGTTGGATTGTTCAATGGTTTATAAGCAGTGTTTGCTTGAGACATTTATGAAGCTGGATGTTGTTACTGCGGTCATTCATTAAAAGACATACTGAAGTGTCGAATGTAGCTCAATAGTTTCGAAGTTTCTTGTGTAATCCCTCCTAATCTGACGTCTAATTACAATGTGCCACAATGAAGTGATTCATACTGGCCATTTGAAAAGTTTTCCCGAGCCATTACTAGGAAGTCATGATAAAGGTTATGTTTACTTTTTCACAAGGTGGGTCTGTTGTATCGCATTTACATCGCCCCATGACAGAATGTGCTATGAATCAACGGCGGGCCAATTATTTACTTAGTGCTATTCAGAAATATACACTACAATACGATGGAGTAGTACCGGTACAAGTTACGCAGAACTCACTAACATGCACCTTGTGTATGAGGAAGCACGTTTCAATGCTCTTGCTGCTGGAAGACTGAAAAATGAACGGTTTACTGACAGGCATCATCCGTCACGACGAGAGTTTATTTCTCTCGATTGACTAATGCAGGAGAGTGGTTCATTGGGAAGAAGAAACGAGGGACCTGGCAACACGAGGACCACTCGAACATCCGATTTTGAAGGTCATCTGGCATGAATTCCCTTGATTTTTTCCTATGGAGATATCTACAGTCACTTGTGTATGAGACCACAGTGAATACAGAGATAGAAGTGGTTCCCAGAATGTTTCGTAGTGGATATTTGTCATGGGGCGTCAGAATCTTTTCGCCACAGACATGCTTATATAGGTTGATGGCCGTCCGTTTCAGCACAGTACCTTCATTGTGTCAATGATAGTATTTGCAATTAACTGTAACTAATGTAAAGAAAATGTTCACAGCAATGCAATTTTATTCCCATTGTCTGCTTAAGCTGGCGTCTCTAACTCCAGGTTCCCTACCTCAAATTGTTCAGTGGAGCATCCTCTATGACCTGTCAAATTTTTGCATGCTCTTCTGGAAACACCCTCTATTTACTTGTTTCAATCCAGTTGCTGTGACACTTCAATGTTTCTAACGCACTGACGAAAAAACAATATGCCTTATAAATTCGTAGTTTCCGTGCGACCTAGTTCGCAACACAATATGTGAAATATGTATATTTCCTCGGAGATCATAGACTTTACCTGGACAAGTCTCTTTGCTCATGTACGTATTTGTAAACACAAATAAAAAGAAGCCAACAAACAAAAAGCATAATTTCAACAATTGTCAGAACACAAAGGATAAAAGAATTCTTCACAAAAATGTGGAGCAAAAAGTGACAAACTTGAGCAACATGGATACAACAGCACTCTGCGGAAATACGCAAAAACTTTCCGACTGTGTCGTGGTATCATAAAATTAATTTATTGCGGCCGTAAAGGAGTTCCATCGAGGCCGAAGAGTCAGAGACTACTTACGTTAGATTAACTTGGCCTGACCAAGATTCATCTCTTTTTGTAACAGGAGGCAGTCTTCGTCTTCTCTCCCAAACTGGGCCAAACTTTATCTGAAAAGCCTTGAAGTAGGATGGATACGCAACGACGATAAGCTATTCCAAATTAAATCGGCATTGTAATAGTGGATGTCTAGCAGGTTTTGCCTCTGTTCGTGAATATTTGAGATATTCATCTGCTATCCAATGTATCAGCACCTTCAGATGGCCTGACCTCCGTAGAGAAAAACTAATAACTTCAATAGACGGGAACTGAAAAAAAACTCTGAATGTCGAAGAGAAATTTACAACCATTCTGCTTCTCATGAATGTTTCTTAAATTAGTGAATTCCTTATTAATAACTGTTACTTTACATTTCTGTGAATTATTGCTTAAATTTCGTTGCATTGCATATTAGTGGAAAACGTGTGAAACTTCAGTTGGACACGGGTGCCTCTTGTGCCTTGCTGAATCGTAACACATATGAACTGTCAGGCTCCCGCAGTCTGCCAAGAACTAGCACGCAACTGACGGCTTATAATCGACAAGACATTCCCGTTCTCGGAAAACATACTTTGCCTACCCTGTATTGCTCGCATTGGCGAACTGTTACTTTCACTGTGCTACAATTACGTGATTGTGAGAAAATATTTGGCTTTGATTCTTTTCATTTGTTTGGCTTTAACCTTCACGACAATGTGTTGTTGGTGACTGCATTCAATGGTGGTGGCGGTGGTTAGTGTTTAACGTCCCGTCGACAACGAGGTCATTAGAGACGGAGCGCAAGCTCGGGTTAGGGAAGGATTGGGAAGGAAATCGGCCGTGCCCTTTCAAAGGAACCATCCCGGCATTTGCCTGAAACGATTTAGGGAAATCACGGAAAACCTCAATCAGGGTGGCTGGAGACGGGATTGAACCGTCGTCCTTCCGCTGCATTCAATGCAAAAGACAGTGTAGTTAGCTTGCTGAAAGAATTACCTGAACTTTGTTCTGAAGATTTAGCAAGGCTAACAATTGTGTTCCACATATTACTATGAAAGTCAATGCTCAGCAGAAATTTTGCTGTGCCACAACTCTTCGCATTGCATTACGGGACAAAGTCGCTACTGAACATAAATAATTGCAAGACAGCGGAACTATTGCGACCGTATCAGCTGTTCAATGGGGAAATCCACTGGATTTGCTCCCCAAACCTGCAGGTCTCATTCACCTCTGTGTTGACTTTAAGTCTACATTCAACCTACAAACTGTGACTGATATTTATCCATTGCCACGCCCAGTGGATCTTGTTGACAGACTAGGCGCTGGTCGCTACTTTTCTAAATTTGATTCGCGCGACGTATATCTTCAAATACCACTACATGAAGAATCTCAAAAAGTTTCTGTTGTGAACACTCGTTTGGGCTTGTTTAAATATTTGTGTTTGCCTTTTGGCAGTTCTTTCGCACCCGCCATTTTCACACGGTATTTGGGACAGCTGACTTGTCAAATACCAAACTGCTCAAATAATTTGGACAATATTGTCGTAGCAGGTCACACACATGAAGAACACATTGCAAATTTGAGTGCTTTGTTTCCTGTGCTATCTGATGCAGGACTAAAGTGTTGGATTGACTGTTGTGATTTTTTGGGACCTGAGTTGCAGTCTCTTGGTCATGTTATTAACCGTCAAGGTGTACATCCTTTTCAGTCACATTAGTTAGCCATACGAGACTTACCAATCCTGTCAGTGTCACAGAATTGCAGTCAGTATTATTATATTCGGTTCATACCGAAAGCTGCACAAATCACAGCTCCATTGCATGACTTGCGTCGCAAGAATGTCCGCTTTGTTTGGACAGATGTGTGCTAAGGAACTTTAGAAAAACAAAGTTACATTTCTCAGTGATCGATGTTTGGTTCACTTTGATCCCGACAAACCAGTTGTATTGCAAGCTGAAGACTAGCCGTTCCACGAGCTCTATAGCAGCGACTTAGGAACTGTATAATTTCACTTGTATTAGGCATTGTCTACAGTGATGAGATTTCTTATTTTGTCTGTTTGTGACAAATCATTGTAAATTCTCAAAGTTAAGTATTTTCATTTATCTTACTGTAATAAAAATTCATTAATACGATTTACTTGAATTGTTGTCTAGTAATCCGAGAAACATGTACCCCAGGCACTGTATATTCGACGAGAGGGCAGGACGTGACAGATTTGATTCACTTGACATGTTTAGAGAAATACACCTCGTCGTCAGACATTCATTAACGTACAAAATAACTTAACATTGCATGTTAATACCTCGAAACTGATTTTCTTAGTAATTAAAAAAAAACCTACTGTCCTGGAAAGGAATAACAACACTTATTTGGAAAGAAAGACGAGGGAACACGCCCCTCTGAAAATAAAAACATGTGAACTAATATTCTCCCGTTAATTAGCATTCTTTCGTGTTTGAGAAATGTTGCTCTTTCTCTCCATATAAAAATTTCAAGAGTTTAGCAGGCACATGCCACAACAATATTACCCTTAAGAGAATCAGTTCATAGCTACATGCCGAATTTTCGTACCCTAATGAACATCTGATGACGAGACGCATACGCCAAAACGTGTCGCATGAAAAAAGAAACAGGTAGTAACTCACCAAAAGGAAAGTATCAGTCACTGTTATTTACTGAGGTAAATTATCTTTTTTGTACCTTGATTGTTAGTTGTAGTGATAAAATGTCTCCAGCCTTCCTGGAAGAAAGATAAAAAACGTCAGTTTCAAATAAGGAGGTTGAAAACGTGTTTATGAAAAAGTTCAGAGACACCTAGATAAATGAAATAGGAATTTAAGCATTCGAACCATGATTTCCAAAAGCTCAAGATTTAGGGTTAACAACTTACTCAAGGAAGTGAATGCTGACTAGTAGAAAATATCTGCCGAGACAATGCGAATCGTGATTCATACAGTTTATGCTATTGGAAAATCTTAATATGATCAAGTATAGGTGGAAACTAATTACGGTGTGACAAACTTGAAACAACTACGAAAGAGAAGTGACTGTTTTCTTATACTGTAAATATTGATAACAGCAAATTTTTCAGACTCCTGAAAGCATAAAATATAATTTATTCTTTCTGTCTTGCTAAAGTTGTTCATTCTTTGTAATTGTTCTCTTCGTCTTATACACTTGGTTTAGGAAGTACCAGAGCTAAACTACTGGGCAAAAAAGAAGTGGTGCCATTACTCAAACAAATATAGAGCAATGTAGACTCGTTTCCTGTACTAAGAGTATTTTCGTCAGCAGTTGATAGCAATCTGTTTCGGGTAGACGAGAGCTGCGATGGTACGTGTCTATTCTCTATCGTTGTTTTCCTGCCAACCGCATTACTGTGCGTAAGTTTTTGGCCAAATGAGAGATAACAGTCTTAGAACAGTTCTCATATTCTCCTGATTTCTCCTCAGCAAACTTTATGTTCTTCATGATTTCCCTTTAATTTCTACTTCCACGGGGCGGAAGTTCTGAACGTGATAAATCGATTCAACGGAGTATGATTCACGACCGTTCTGAATAGTATAACAGACGAAGATTTTTCTAAGGTTTTCCAGAAGGATTACGATTGGTGTCGCAAGAGTGTGGCAAGATGTGGCAAGGTAATTGAATTTTACTGGAAACTAATTCTATTATAGTAAGTTGTTTTAGGATCATTCTGTGTATTGTTTCGAAGCAGCCCTGAAATTCGTTGAAGTTACTGTGTTTACAGGACATTTCAGGAGGACTATTAAATGTTATAGGACGTGATAGTTCAGACTGACTCTAGCAACACATTCCAAATATTACATGCGTCCAGTTTTTAATACTCACAAAAGCCTTAAGCGAATGCAAACGACTAAACAAACTCAATACTGAAACATAATCTACTACTTCAATACACTTTCGAGTTCTTTTGGCACCATCACTTGTAGTTCTTCTGAGGCCGTCTTGGTTGTTATGGAGAAAGCACCATTCGTAATACGAACCATCAGTTCCTCTTCATGTGTACTTTATATTTTCAGACTTCACCATCACTTGTACAGGTAAAACTCTAAGGGGATAAGGTCAGGGAATCTTCACGGCAAAGAAACGTGGCCATTTCTGCAGATCTATCTTTCGGGCAATGCTAGGTTTAGAAGAGGTTAAAGAATTATTTTTTATTTATTTTTTACTTTCTTTATATTTAACACACGTTCTAAGTGATCAATTTTAGGGAAAAGACAGTTTTTTCTAAAATGTATTTGACAAAATATGTACCTTGTAAGCAAGCCAGAGAACACTTTTATAATTGTAATGAAAATTTATACTTACTGAAATATGTAGATCTGCGGAAGATGATAAAATAATGTCACTGAAAAAAAAATCGGAGGCTTCTTCACTTGTCATCTGCCTACCATTTTATCTCCCCAGCTTGTGAGCTTCTATTGACAATATTTAAGTTCGATACATCTGAAATTTACTGTCTTAATAACTACTAATTTCATTACAATTAGTGGAGTTTATTATTTAGAAAGAACGATCATATAATGTACTCATCATTCGCATATAACTTGTATTCTGAACGTTTTTCAGCGGAAAGACAGGTGAGGTTTGGAGGCGTGTTGTTCAAGCGTGAACGACCGAAAATTATTCTTGTTATTTCCTCAATTGCTTCTCTATTGGAAGCCAAAACCCTCCCACAGAGATAGTTCATCTGATCATTCCCCTTGAGGTAGGTAACCTTTTATCGTGAAAGTTGTGTGGGTTTGATCAGTTCCCACCTTCGAAGAACGGTGCGTACCGGCCTACTCATTGGCGTATTGCAGTTCCATCGCTTGTAAGAAAAATAATGTGGCGCTGGACCAACACGGGTAAAAATTCAGTCAGAGTTACGGAAATTCCATGGAAGTGAGGTGTAGGTTGCTTTTAAAGGAGATTATTGTCCGTGATCATTGTGGCTTGCTTACATGTCACAACAGTTAACTGAAATAAAATGATTTTATTTTATGAACTGCCATCTAACGTTGCCCCTTTGAGAAACTTTCAACTAAAAATTTCGTTGCGACACGAAAGGAAATACCACATCTGGCGCCCACCGTAAGGCCCGATGTATAAAATTCCATTTCTGACTGCATGATGTTTTTCTCTGTTTCGTGTTCAATAATCAATTCTGGAGCGAAATACATGTTACCTGAAGAAAAATTACTAGGAAAGAGCAGCTGTACTAAAGTAGAAAAGATCGACGTTTAGAAGGAATGATTAAAGGAATATTTATTGCAACAGCAACCACGGAGATATCAAAACAAGAAAAAAAAGATAAGGGGTACCATTGTTCGTTTGCTTGCATTTCGCATGTCATGACTTTTTAAAACATAACATGAAACACTTTGTGCCTTATGTCTAATTATTACAATTCCTGTTTCGAAAAAGTCCCTATCCTGTGAGTTACATTGTTGTGAAACATCATTGTCTAGATGGCAGCTTTTGAGAAGCACTAATGCAAGATGCAATGAAGATGTAATTCTGCTGTTTCATGTAGTATCATCCATTTTACGTGGCTGTAAGTTAAGAGAATTTGAAGCGCATTGTTTCAACACTCGTTTTTTGTATCATAAGAAAATTGATTTTAAATAACATTTATCACTGTGTGATAGAAATAAGTTTTCCAGAATAGTACCAGCCGATATGGCCGAGTGGTTCTAGGCGCTTCAGTCTGGAACCGCGCGACCGTTACGATCGCAGGTTCGAATCGTGCCTCGGGCATAAATTAGTGTGATGTCCTTAGGTTAGTTAGGTTTAAGTAATTCTAAGTTCTAGGGGACTGATGGCCTCAGATGTTAAGTCCCATAGTGCTCAGAGCCATTTGAATCATTTGATACTGCAGATGAAATAATTGCTGAATGAAACGTCGATGGTGGAAGTACAGCCAATCCGGCATCGGAGGATATAAATACCGCTATTTCTTTAACTAAAATTTTCAATCATCATCTAGAGTGGAAAGTCTAGAAATCAGTGAGAATGTAGATTGATTTACGGAACTTTTTAGAGAAACTACGGCCACGGTAAACACCTCTGATAAAGAATTAGTCACACGAATGTCTGCTCAGTTAAAAATTACACTTACGGAGAGTAACACATAACTAGTGAAATCAGTATCTACCGGTCTGTCAAATATTTCAACTAATATTTCAAACGTGAACAAAACTTGTAAGGGTGTACCTGAAGCTGTAAAGAAGTTAACAAGTGATGTCAGTTATTGTAGACTGCTCAGATTACGACTAATACTGCGGTGCAGCAGCTGTCTCAAAGAATTGAAGTCGGGAAGTGTTCCGGGGCATCCACATGCTCAAGGGGAAAGATTTTGTAATTAGTTCATGAAGTGAAGATAACAAACATGTCAATGAAACATTACGAATTGAATGGAAAGATGCGATACAGTTGGCTGATGCCGAAGCGTCACCCGAACTGTGTACTTCATTCAGTTAAAGCTGTTCAGAGTGAGTCAGAACACATAAACTATGTGCTAGATCATGATACCGCGTTACTGCTCATGTTTTTTGTATGTTTTATTATTTACATGTATGCAGAAAGATCAGTTTTGTCTGCTATTTGGATATATGGAGCACTGCTTACTACAGAGTACCCTACAATAAACGTGAATAATTTTTCTTGTACATATAAATGTGTAGTCCTAGTGCTTTAAGATGAAGTTATGGAGAGCAGAAGTGAATCGCACTTGGTATATAAATTTCCATTTATATGTACATGTAAACATATGCTCAGTTGTTTTCCTGTAAACAAATGGTTTGCAGATATTTATTTAAGTACCAAATCAGAACGGACATTTGTTTTATGCACTAGTAAATACTACGTCACATAAGGTTAGCACCTTTGATTACTGATCGAAACGTACTCTCTCTAGGGTTCAAATTCCGCCACTCCTTAAATTTTGAATAAAGCCATCAGCAATGGCAGCCCGAGACTTCCGGCATAAGAAATACTCATTCTACCGATGTCCTTGCAAAAGACGGGACAGAGGTTCAGGTTATTCACTTGCCATTGAGGTGGGAAACTGCCCCTAAAGGCGGAAGAATCAGGAATGATCAACGCCATGAGGATATAGAAGGAACTGGAAACCACTACGGTAAAGATGCACGATGTGTATCCACAGGACATGTGACCCGTAGTTGAAAAAGTGTCATGAAGATATCTCCATTGGCAAAAGATTTCGGACTAGTCCCCCATTCGCATCTGCGGGAGGGAACTGCCAAGGTGGAGGTGACCACGAGAAAATGATTGAATAGCTAACAAAAGGATAGCGTTCTGCGAGTCGAGACTTGGAATGTTAGAAGTTTGAATTTGATAGGGACGCTAGAAAACCTGAGAATGGAACTGCAGAGGCTCAGTCTAAATATAGTGGGGGTCAGTGAAGGGAGATAGAAAGAAGACAACGATATCTGCTAAGACGAGCTTAGGGTAATACCAACAGCGGCACAAAATGGAATAACGGAAGTAGGATTTGTTATGAATAGGAATGCAGGTCAGAGACTGAGTGGGTGTGAATACAGGGCGTTTCAAAAAGAAAGAGCAGATTTCAAACATTTATTTCTCAAAAACTACAAATGATAGAAACACAATTCAAACGTTTCTTGTCAGAGAAAGGTTCAAAGTTTTTCAATGGTCCGCGCAGAAGTTCCATGCAAATCCGCAGTGGCGCTGGCGTTTGTTTGTAGGAAAATGGCGACGACACCACAGGAACGATCATTTTGTGTGCTGCAATTTGCAAAGTTAGAGTCCATTGTTGGTGTGCAACGTGCATTCCGCCGTCAATTCAACAAACAGCCGCCTCGTCATAAGCAAATTTATGAGTGGCATCACAGATTCGTAGAAGATGGTTGCATCTGCAAGCGAAAAAGCACGGGTCGTCCACGCACATCGGATGAAAATGTCGAGCGTGTCCGTGCAGCTTACGAAAGGAGCCCTAGAAAATCCACGGCACGGGCAAGTCACGAACTAAACATGTCTAAAACAACGGTATGGCGCGTTCTGAGTAACCGTCTGCACATGAAGCCGTACAAACTGCAGTTATTGCAAGCATTGCGTCCTGACGACCACAACAAAAGGTTCGAATTTTCAACTGCAATTCTACAGGACATGGAAGAGGACAATTTTGCCGAACGATTAATTTTTTCAGATGAATCAACGTTTCACATTTCTGGTAAAGTTAATCGGCATAACGTACGAATTTGGGCGAGTGAAACTCCGAGGGACGTTATTCAACATGAAAGAGACTCACCAAAGGTTAACGTCTTTTGTGCAATTTCGGTAAACAAAGTTTATGGACCT
The DNA here is from genome assembly GCF_021461385.2 of Schistocerca piceifrons. Taxonomy (NCBI): domain Eukaryota; kingdom Metazoa; phylum Arthropoda; class Insecta; order Orthoptera; family Acrididae; genus Schistocerca; species Schistocerca piceifrons. The sequence continues at coordinate 384,184,633 of NC_060145.1, forward strand.
TTCTTTTTCATGGAGAAAACTATCACAGGAACCATTTACCTGGACATGTTAGAAAACTGGCTATTTCCTCAACTTCAGGAAGATTCAAATCACTTCATCTTCATGCAAGATGGCGCCCCACCACACTTCTCTGAACCTGTACGACGGTACCTAAATAACACCATTCCAGGACGGTGGATTGGAAGAGCAGGAGCACAAGATCAATGTCATCGTCTGTGGCCTCCCAGGTCACCAGACCTTACTCCCTGCGATTTTTATTTGTGGGGGTACATAAAGGACTGTGTTTATGTCCCACCTATGCCCGCTACTCTTCAAGAGGTACGACATCGAATTGTTGCGGCCGTGAATTCGGTAACTAAAGACCAGTTGCGTCGTGTGTGGCAAGAAATGAGATACCGGTTTGATATTTGTCGTGTAACAAATGGTGCTCATATTGAGGTACAGTTTTGATATTTGTTGTGTAACATTTGGTACTCATATTGAGTGAAGGACCGTTGGAATTGTGTTTCTATCATTTGTAGTTTTTGAGAAATAAATGTTTGAAATCTGCTCTTTCTTTTTGAAACGCCCTGTAGTTCAGTGATAGGGTTATTCTCGTCAGAATCCGCAAAAAGCTAACACCGACAGCAATAGTTCAAGTATACGTACCGATGTTGCAGCCACAAGACGAAGAGGTAGAGAAAGTATATGAGGATACTTAACAGACAATTCAGAAGTAAAGGAAGATGAAAATCTAATAGTCATTGTGGAATGCAATGCGATTGTAGGGGAAGGAGTAAAAGAAAGGGTAACGGGATAATATCGGCTTGGTACCAGGAATGAGATAGGAGAAACAATAATTGGGCCCTACAATAAATTTCAGATGATGGTAGCGAACACTCTGTTCACGAATCACATAGAGGTACACTTGGGAAAGACCGGAAAATGCGGCAAGATCCCGTTACGTTACATCATACTGACGCGGAGGTTGTGACACCATGTATTGGATTCTAAGGCGTGCCCAGGGATAAATATAGACTCAGATCACAATTTCATAAAGATTAAGAGTAGCCAGAAATTTAAGAGACTAGTCAGAAAGAACCAACGCGCAGAGAAATTGGATACGGAAGTACTAAGGTGTGAAGAAATACGCTTGAAGTTCTCTGAGGCTGTAGATACTGCGTTAAAGAATAGCTCAGTAGGCAGTTTTGTTGAAAAGGAATGGACATATCTAAAGAGGACCATCACAGATGTTGGAGAAAAAAACGTAGGTACATCGAAGGTAGCTGCGAGGAAATCATGGGTAAGAGAAGAAATTCTTTAGTTGATTACCGAAAAAAGGAAATACAAAAATTTTCAGGCAAGTACGGAACGCAGAGATACATGTCACTTAGGAATTAAATAAACAGGAAGTGCGGGGAACCTAAGATGAAAAGGCTACTTGAAAAATGTGTCAAAATCGAAAAAGAAATGACTGTGGGAAGGACAGATCCAGCGTATAGAAAGTCAAAACAACGTACGGTGAAATTAAAAGCAAGGGTGGTAACACTAAAAATGCAATGCGAATTCCATTGTTACAGTGCAATGCGAATTCCATCGTTAAATGCAGAGGAGAGAGCTGATAGGTGGAAAGAGTCCATGGAAGGTCTCTGTGAGGGGCAACTTTTATGATGACGAGATGGAAGAAGAAGCAGGAGTAGATAGGGAAGTGGTAGGTGATACAGTTATTAGAGTCGGAATTTAGGTGACGATTTCAAGACTTAAAATCACATAAGATGGAATGGATAGATAACATTCCATCGTAATTCCCAAAATCACTGAAGGAATTAGCAACAAAACCATTATTCACATTGCTGCGTAATGTTTGATATTGGCCATACACCATCATATTTCCAGAAAAAATCATCCATACAGTTCCGAAGATTGCAAGAATATGAGAAGTGTGAGAACTATCGCACAGTCAGCTTAACAACTGACGCGTCGAAGTTGCTGGCAATACTAAAATACATAAGAATGGAAAAGAAAATTTAGGATGTGTGTCGGTTGACGATCAGTTTGGCTTTAGATACCAGAGAGGGGGTTCTGATGTTGCGGTTGATAGTGGAAGCAAGACTGAAGAAATATCAGGACACTTTCATAGGATGTATCGATCTAGGAAAAGCGTTCGGCAGTGTAAAATGGTACAAGATGTTGGAAATTTTAAGGAAAAGGTGTAAGCTATAGGGAAAAACAGATAATATACAATACGTACTAGAACTTAGACGGAACAATAAGAATGAATGACCAAGAACCATGTGCACAGATTGAAAAGTGTGTAAGACAAGAGTGTAAACTTTCACACCTGTTGTTCAACGTCGAAGAAGCAATGACGGAAGTAAAACAAAGGTTCACGAGCAGGATTAAAATTGTAGATGAAAGGATATAAATGATAAGATTCGTTGATGACATTTCTATCCTCAGCGAAAATGAAAAAACATTGCAGGTTTGATGAATGGAATGAACAGTGTGATGAGTACAGAATATTGAGAGTAAATCGAAGAAGGCGAAAGTAATGGGAAGTGGCAGAAATGACAACAACGAGAAATTTAACATCATAATTGGCGATCACGAAGTAGATAAAGTTAAGGGGTTCTGACACCTAGTCAGTAAAATAACCGTGAGAAACGGAGAGGAACTTCAAGCTCAAACTCGCACTGGATAAATGGAAAACTACTAATATCAAAAATGGGTCTTTATTTGAGGAAGAAATTTCAGAGAATGTACGTTAGGAGCGCAGCATTGTATGGCAGTGAGACATGGGCTGTGGGAAATCGGAACAGGAGATAATAGAAGCATCTGAGGTGTGGTAATATACAGGAATGTTGAAAATTAGGTGGACTTATCAGGTAAAGAATGAGGAGATTCTCCGCAGAATCGAAGAGGAAAGCAATACATGGAAATCCCTGACGAGAGGGAAGGACACCCGTTAAGACATCAGAGAACAACTTCCAAGATTCTAGAGACAGTTGTAGAGGGTAAAAATTGTACAGGAAAACAGAGATTGGGATAGAGTCAGCAAATTATAAAGGATGTAAGTTGCATGACATGTAATACCTCAAACAACTTTCAGAGCAGAATAAAAATTTCAGAGGCAACACCTTTCAGCACGCCCTCGTTCCTTATTACAAATACCCCTACCATACACTGAGGTGAGAAAAGTTAAGAGAAACTTCCTAATACCTTATCTCATCTTCTCTTGCCCAGCGTGGTGCAGCAACACGACGTGACACGGACTCAACAAGACGTTTGAAGTCCCCTGCAGTAATATTAAACCATGCAGCCTCTATAGCCGTCCATAATTTCGAAAATTTTGCCGGTACAGGATTTTATGCACGAAGTGACGTATCGCTTATGTCCCATGTCCAGCGATATTGCTCGAGTTGTCCATAACTTCAAACCAAATGCGAATAATTGTGGCCAGAGACATGACGCACCGTTGCTTGGGAACGTGAAGTCCACAAATGGCTGCAAATGGTCTCCAAGTAGCCGAACATAACTATTTCCAGTCAATGATCGGTCCAGTTGGACCAGAGGACCCAGTCCATTCCAAGTAAACACAGCGCACAGTATTACGAAGCTACCACCAGCTTACACAGTGCCTTGATGACAACTTTAGTCCATGGCTTCGTGGAGTGTGCACCACACTCGAACCATGCCTTTCAGCTCTTACCAACTAAAATCGGGACTCATCTGACTAGGCCACCGTTTTCCACACGTCTAGGGCCCAACCGGTATGGTCAAGAACCCAGGACAGGAACTGCACGTAATAGTCTGTTGAATAGGCCATTAACGCCAAATTTCGCTGCACTGTCCCAACGGATACGTTAGTCGAATGTCCCACATTGATTTCTGCTGTTATTCACGCAGTGATACTTGTCTGTTAGCACTGACATCTCTACGCAAACGCTGCTGCTCTTGATTGTTAAGTGACGGCCGTCGGCCACTGCGTTGTTCGTAGCGAGAAGTACTTACTGCCGGCCGCGGTGGCCTAGCGTTTCTAGGCGCTACAGTCCGGAACCGCGGGACTGCTGTGGTCGCAGGTTCGAGTCCTGCCTCGGGCCTGGATATGTGTAATGTCCTTAGGTTAGTTAGGTTTAAGTAGTTCTAAGTTCTAGCGGACTGATGACCTCCGATGTTAAGTCCCATAGTGCTCAGAGCCATTTGAAACATTTTGAACCAGGTACTTACTGAAATTTGGTATTTTCGGCACACTTGACAGTGTTGACCTCGGAATATCGAATTTGCAAACTATTTCAAAAATGGAATATCCCATACGTCTATCTCTAATTGCTATTCCGCTTTCGAAGTCTAAGTTCCTGTCGTGCTGCCATAATCACGTCGGAGACCTTTTCACATTAATCCCTGCCCCTTTATATTTTGTGTACGCGATACTACCGCCATTTGTATATGTGCATATCGCTATCCCATGACTTTTGTCACCTCATTGTACGTATACAGACAATTTCCTCATCAGTTTTCCAGGTTATCGAGTCTATCCCTCATGGGGGAAACTTACCGACTTCACGAACAGCTTGGCGACTCAGCAACATAGGAATTGCTTCAGATTGCAGATGTACCGTCGTATTTGCGTGCATTTGAAGAGAAACGATATTACAACGATGCACTTTGAGTTTGTGGAAGTATGCGGCTACAGTTTATGATATGACACAATGGTCAGAGGTACCGACGCCTCCCGCAGGTCAATCGAGTCTAAATGACAAGGAACGAGGACCTCGAGGTGAATGCCTTCCTGCTCGCAAACCGGCGTATCGCAATCGACGCAATAATGAAAACTGTGAAACATCATCCGTGCATCAGTTTTCAACAACTTGCACGACATTTTGAAATGAAAGATCTCGCGTCTCGCTAGGTTCCGCGACTACTGATGCCCATTCAAAAAAAAACTTGCCGAATCGAGGCAACAGCCGATACGTTGCAGCTGTGTCCGGTTAAGGCAATGTATATCCGTGAACGACTACTGAGTGTAGCAAATCTTACAATGCAGACATGTGGTAACACCATCCGCAGGAAAAGAGGAAGACACAACGATAATGGGGCAACGTGGCTTTTTGGGAGTGCCGTGGCGCAGAAGTAACGGATTATAATTATAAGGAGTAAACCGTTAGGGGAGCAAATTACGGAATTCTCCAGACGAGGTTGGGGAGGCTACTAAGAAAAATCTTCGCAGAAAACTGCACTGGGAGTATCTCTCTCTCTCTCTCTCTCTCTCTCTCTCTCTCTCTCTCTCTCTGTCTCTCTCACTGCCGAGTGAGGTGGGGCGGTGGGTAGCCCACTGGACACGCATTCTGGAGGACAACGGTTCATACCCGCGCCCGGCCATCCTGATTTAGGTTTTCGATCGTTTCCCTAAATCACTTCAGGCAAATGTCGGGATGGTATCATTGAAAGGACACGGCCGAGTTCCTTACTAATCCTTCCCTAATACGATGCGATCGATGACCTCGCTGTTTGGTCACCTCCTCCAAACCAACCAAAGGACCACCTCTATCTATCTCTCCCTGTCTTGGTTCAAATGACTCTAAGCACTATGGGACAGCTGAGGTCATCAGTCCCCTAGACTGAGAACTACTTTATCCTAATGTAACCTAAGGACATCACACACGTCCGTGCTCGAGGCAGGATTCGAACCTGCGGCAGTAGCAGCAGCGTAGTTCCGGACTGAAGCGCGTAGAACCGCTCGGCCACAGCGGCCGGCTCTCTCTCTCTCTCTGTCTCTCTCCACAATGAGCCTACCCATTCTTGACGGGGCACAGTCACACATGTTGCTTTCTTAGGCTATCTGTATTTACTTTACATCCCGGTAGTCGCCTAACAAGGCACCGACCATTTCCTCCTCTTTCCTCGGATGAAGAAAAACACTAGTCAGGCCATTGTTGCGGCTTCCTTTGCTGCAGCATCTGGGAACTTCGCACTAACACTGGCTCCCCTAGTGTCGGGCAAACTCGGGTTTATGCCAGACGGAGTTAACCGAGTTGAAAATTTGCGTAAACCGAGTGGAGACCTAAGGAAACTTAATTTGCGGTAATGGTTTGACGGCGATCTGACGATCTTAAGGAAGCCAAATACCTTGTCACGAGCGTAAATGGATGCCACACTACAGGCTGTAATTTGAAAATATACCCATGAGAAGCTTTGAATTTCTGTATGATTTGGACGGTCATTGGACGAGCTTCAGACAGCCAAATGTCTCGTCATGAGCATGAATTGTTATTGCGCTACAGGGCGCAATTCTAAAATACACTCATTGACACATCCGGAATTTGGTGTAAGCATTTTAAAGACAGTCGAACGAGCATAGTCTAGCCAAACACTACGGCTCGAACATGAACAGTGTAAATTTATCGCTTCGCCATCGTTTCCTTGTCACTTTGTACTCTATATTTTAATGCATACATTTTTACGAGATCTTATGACGCTTATGTTCTGTACCCATTTGTAAGTAACACTTATCGAAAGTTTCACGAATTTTGATCAAAGAAAAGAATTATAACAAGCTACTGCACTTTTAATGAATGAGTGAGATCCCGTTTTGTCGGTATAGACTGAACTCGGTTTCGGTCGGCTCGACGGCGGTTAAGTCCAATCACGAGCGGGACCGTCAGCGATAGCAGCAGCCACCGGGCGCCACGTGAACACAACTCGAATTAGTACCAATTCTGGTTGACATGAAATCTCCTCGCTTCCCAGAGGCTGCTACACTGGACGTAGGCGTCCCACCGCGTCGTCTTCTCGAACGAGTTCTGATTCTCCGCCCAGAATGACGTGGTACTTATCTGCTTGTGAAGGCTCCGAGAATAACGAACGTAACCACATTGGATTCGTCAACGCCATTCTGACTTGGTCGCTAGAGCGATACTATGGGATACCACTGGCTACAACACTGGTCAGTATAGCAGGTACTTTAGACAGCTCCCGTTATACAGTGTGTAACTGAGGTCAGTGGTGATTCTTTTATATCGTACCGTAGTATGTATACACATCTATCTGTTAGTTGTTCATTCTCTTCCCACAAACACATCACAATCTTCACGATCAAAGGTTTTATGCATGGTCTTACTATACTGTTAATTACACTACCTGTCAGTATAGAGTAACCGTTTTGCTTAGACACGTCCACACACTTCAACAACTTACTTGCTGCCCAGGAGAAAATAAGTGGTAAGGGCTTGCTCTCGACATATGTACTTGCGGGTACGAACCATCCTAAAAGCATACGATTTGTAATGGCTACGATAATTACTAGTTCAAAATGGTTCAAATGGCTCTGAGCACTATGGGACTTAACATCTATGGTCATCAGTCCCCCAGAACTTAGAACTACTTAAACCTAACTACCCTAAGGACAGCACACACCACCCAGTTATCACGAGGCAGAGAAAATCCCTGACCCCGCCGGAATCGAACCCGGGAACCCGGGCGTGGGAAGCGAGAACGCTACCGCACAATTACACTCCTGGAAATTGAAATAAGAACACCGTGAATTCATTGTCCCAGGAAGGGGAAACTTTATTGACACATTCCTGGGGTCAGATACATCACATGATCACACTGACAGAACCACAGGCACATTGACACAGGCAACAGAGCACGCACAATGTCGGCACTAGTACAGTGTATATCCACCTTTCGCTGCAATGCAGGCTGCTATTCTCCCATGGAGACGATCGTAGAGATGCTGGATGTAGTCCTGTGGAACGGCTTGCCATGCCATTTCCACCTGGCGCCTCAGTTGGACCAGCGTTCGTGCTGGACGTGCAGACCGCGTGAGACGACGCTTCATCCAGTCCCAAACATGCTCAATGGGGGACAGATCCGGAGATCTTGTTGGCCAGGGTAGTTGACTTACACCTTCTAGAGCACGTTGGGTGGTACGGGATACATGCGGACGTGCATTGTCCTGTTGGAACAGCAAGTTCCCTTGCCGGTCTAGGAATGGTAGAACGATGGGTTCGATGACGGTTTGGATGTACCGTACACTATTCAGTGTCCCCTCGACGATCACCAGTGGTGTACGGCCAGTGTAGGAGATCGCTCCCCACACCATGACGCCGGATGTTGGCCCTGTGTGCCTCGGTCGTATGCAGTCCTGATTGTAGCGCTCACCTGCACGGCGCCAAACACGCATACGACCATCATTGGCACCAAGGCAGAAGCGACTCTCATCGCTGAAGACGACACGTCTCCATTCGTCCCTCCATTCACGCCTGTCGCGACACCACTGGAGGCGGGCTGCACGATGTTGGGGCGTGAGCGGAAGACGGCCTAACGGTGTGCGGGACCGTAGCCCAGCTTCATGGAGACGGTTGCGAATGGTCCTCGCCGATACCCCAGGAGCAACAGTGTCCCTAATTTGCTGGGAAGTGGTGGTGCGGTCCCCTACGGCACTGCGTAGGATCCTACAGTCTTGGTGTGCATCCGTGCGTCGCTACGGTCCGGTCCCAGGTCGACGGGTACGTGCACCTTCCGCCGACCACTGGCGACAACATCGATGTACTGTGGAGACCTCACGCCCCACGTGTTGAGCAATTCGGCGGTACGTCCACCCGGCCTCCCGCATGCCCACTATACGCCCTCGCTCAAAGTCCGTCAACTGCACATACGGTTCACGTCCACGCTGTCGCGGCATGCTACCAGTGTTAAAGACTGCGATGGAGCTCCGTATGCCATGGCAAACTGGCTGACACTGACGGCGGCGGTGCACAAATGCTGCGCAGCTAGCGCCATTCGACGGCCAACACCGCGGTTCCTGGTGTGTCCGCTGTGCCGTGCGTGTGATCATTGCTTGTACAGCCCTCTCGCAGTGTCCGGAGCAAGTATGGTGGGTCTGACACACCGGTGTCAATGTGTTCTTTTTTCCATTTCCAGGAGTGTATTAGTCCCCAAATGACGTACATACTGATGTAATGTAGCTCATTACACCGTCCGCAGTCACCAACAGAAATGTGTGCACTAACACCCGTTACGCCGTGTATTTCTGCGTGTTAAGGTCAGCGGCAGTGCCGTATCTTCGAGATATCCGTAGTGTTCCACTTAAGAATGTAATGATAGCCCAAACGTCTCCTATACTTTTCTGCCTTACCTCGATACCGAATGTTTTGCATTATTCTCCTGAGCGGCATGTTTTCCGTAGCTCTTGCCCATTGAAAACTTATTGTGATGAGCTATCAAGAAAATGGTAGGCCACAACTTGCTACCCTCTACGATTGTTGACCTTCAGAACAGAATTGAGGAAGCCTGCATTGACGTACCCGTGTATGTCATGCATTCTCAGTTCGAACTGATAGACAGTCACATTAAGAAATTATTGCTGCCAGACTCGAGAGCTAGGTGTCATAAATTTCGCAAACTGTAAACCCCTAAATCATCTACAAATATGGAGATCCACAGAAACTTTACCAAGAGGCGGTGAGATTCTAAAATTACGAGTTCTGATGCAACTGACATGGTGAATTTCAAACCATGTCGTGCCCAGACATGTCAGTTCAATACCAAGAACATGAAACTCGTATCTGAAATAACTGATAACAATTGAGCATTTTAAGGTGCATTACTTTCACACCCGAGAAATACACTTACTTCAATAGTGTATACAAAGTACATCTTCTGTGTAATTAATATGAATACGGATTTTACCGTTTTGATTCAACATTCTGTTATGATATATTCGTGTAAACTGCTCATTGACATTCCCGTAACTTCAGGTTGAAACAAAAAAAAAAAGAAAATAATTCAGAACGATTGAGAGAATCATTTTGAATGATAAAATGTATTCGTCAATTTTTAGTTACGTCGTTTCATGTAGGTCAATCCCTGCTACCGTTTTTCCAGTGTTTCGATGTAAAGACAAACATGTATCACTCACAACGGAAATAACTGCGCACTAAGAAGTAGATAGCACACTCATTCGCCGTTTTCTGTGCAGTGATGTACCTCTTAAAATCGCAAGGTAGGATCAACTTCTATTGGATTATTTCATACGTTCCTTCGTTTCGCTCGCGCTTTCCATCTACAGCGCCTACACACCCTGCACCCGCCGTATGCCAGGGGCAACACATTTGCTGAACCGCAAATACGATGTAGAGGTCGACAGCCTGACGCGCCATTGGATACTTCAGTGTGTGTTTGTGTCTGGCGTTGAATGAACAGCGTGAACGTATGTTTAAAAGCTATGTGAACCGTGATTCATTTTCATAGAACATTCTTAAGAATTTATTTTATTTACTAGCGATTCATCAAGAACATTAACACATTTAATCACACTATGTAAGCATGGAAGTAGTTTCCAAGGAGTAACTGGTGAACTCATAACGAAATTCCTTTCAACTTATGGGAATTTTATTCACTTTAATAGTGCCTAAAAGCATTTTTTAAAAGAAACAGATTTAAAATTAGAATCAGAAAACACCCTCTAAAAATATCAAAGTTACAATTTATTCAGAGGCAGAAAGAAACAAGTTTTCACTGTATGAGCTTTAGGGCAGAGAACCTTGCCGCTCCCTTTTGACACGGCCCTAGTTACGACCGCTCACAACAGCCTCTGAAAGACTTCACTGGTGCAAATCTGCAACACACCAGATAACTTTAAACTAATAGTTTTAACAATTCACACAAGCACAAACTATGCACCCCCCCCCCTCCCGTAGGAGGGATGGAAATGGTACAAAACACTAACAATTTAAATATTAACCTTGCCACCTAAGGTGCAACTTCACTTTAACTGCTAAGAAAAGTCTTACGGTGAACGGGTGCCAACTATATATACTAAAATGATCATTTAAATAAAAGCCCATGAAATGCAATCTTATATAAAATTCTACAAGGTTGGCCAAACAATAGCTAAGATGCTCTACAGTACACAGATACCCCCTCTCAAGATCATAGACAATAATATCAAAGTTTCCAAAGATCAATATATATTTCAGGTACTAGGCCGTTACACTCCAAGCAATAAATTCGTTAACACGACACATCAGACAAACATGAAAGAGGCAGCTACTAACGTACGGTAGATTGATAGGGAGATTACCGAACAACCCGAATCGCAGATTGCTCTAACGCCCGTCTCATGGCGTCGCAGCTCGCACCGGCCAGACCGATGTCGTGGGTTGACTCCTGTTGCTCTCGTTTCGACCGCGAAGTCACTACCCCTCGCTATACGCCGCGGCCCACTGGACTCACGTGGTGACCTCACATGCGCCGACGCTCAAGACGGACAAGTCATCTTGTGTCTCTGTGCGCGACCGACCAACCGATCGATCCAACCGCCAGTGACCATTGCTTGAGCACACTCGAGCAGACTGGCGGCCTAACGCACAGACTCAGATGCAGGAAGTAAGCCCCGACCTGGCGACCACCCGCTGAGTTCTCTTAGTGGCGGAGTGGAAAAGACTCTCATTTTGCCGGCTTTAAAGGTTGCTCCGAACGACAGATATACTAGCACTCCGAACGACAGACAGACACTAACTGCCTAACAAATGCGGACGAGAGACAGACTAGCAAGCTGGGGACGAGAGACTGATCCAGACTGACTGATTGGCGAGCTCATAGCGCCCCTTAAATACACGTGAGCAGGCAACCTTTCCGCTTTACCACCAGAGGGAGACACCAAAGCTGCGATTGCCACTGCTGTGCCACCGCCAGAAACGGAGGGCGACTGCTTCACACTACGCGCTGCGGCGCGTTCTTCAAATCAGCAATTTTTACCACGGCTCACCATGGAATTCAGAAGGAATTTCACACTAACAGACAAACCTCGATCTGGACGGCCAACGGTTGCGGATGTGGAACAGCTTAATGACACGATAGGCAACAATCCACGAATGGCAACGTGCGTGTTGGCTTTGTAGCTCACTCTATCCAGGAACTTAAAGAGCCTAAGTTACCTAAAAATTCGTCATATATATGGGTTCATCATGAATTGAGTGAAGCAAATTTGATATTTGATTGAGCGCGTGTTCATCTATGAGTTCTTATTGAGACACAATCAGAATTCTCCTTTTCTGGAACGGCTCGTACACTATGTGATCAAAAGTACCCAGACCTCCATCGGTAATGCTGGAATTCAGTATGGTGTTTGCCCACACTTGGCCTGAATGACAGCATACACTCTCGCAGGCATACGATCAATCAGGTGCTGGAAGATGTCTTGTGGAATAGCAGCCCATTTATCACGGTGTGCTGGACTGAGGTGAGGTATCGATGTCGGCGTTCCAAAACACACCAAAGGTGTTCTGTAGGATTCAGGTCAGGACTCCGTGCAGGCCAGTCCATTACAGTGATTTTATTGTCGTGTAACCACTCCGCAACAGGCCGTGCATTATTAACAGGTGTTCCATCATGTTGAAAGATGCAATCGCCATCCTGGAATTGCTCAACAGCGAGAAGCAAGAAGGTGCCACGCAAAACAACAAGGTGTGCAAACCCCCTCCATCAAAAACATGGCCACACCATATCTCCACCGCCTCCGAATTTTACTGGTGGAACTACACACGCTGGCAGATGACGTTCACCGGGCATTCAGCACACCCACACCCTGCCATCGGATCGCCACATTGTGTACCGTGACTCGTCACTAGAGACAACGTTTTTCCACTGTTCATTCGTCCAATGTTTACGCTCCTTACACCAAGCAAGGCGTCATTTAGCATTTTATGCGTGGCTTATGAGCAGCTGCTCGACCAGGAAATCCAAGTTTTCTTACCTACCGCTTAACTGTCATAGTACTTGCAATCGATCTTAATGCAGTTTGGAATTCCTGTGTGAAGGTCTGGATAGATGTCTGCTTATTACGCTTTATGACGTTCTTCAACTGTCGGCGATTTCTGTCAGTCAACAGACAAGTTCGGCCTGTACGCTTTTGTGCTGTACGTGTCCCTTCACGTTTCCACTTCACTATCACATCGGAAACAGTGGCCCTAGGGATGTTTAGCAGTGTGGAAATATCGCGTAAAAAGTCACCTTACCACTTTCGAACTCCGTGAGTTCCACGGAGCGCCCCATTCTGCTCTCCCACGATGTCTAACGAGGTCGCTAATACCTTGCATTAGGTGGCAGCATAATGCACCTAATATGAAAAACGTATGTTTCTGGGGTGTCCAGATACTTTTGATCACATAGTATAACTGGACATCATAAGTGCATCGTGCATAGCAACGCCTGGAAGAGTAAATCGTGGCGCAAGGCAGGGTAGCCACTAGTTCCTAAATTAGGGCTGCATCCGAGAAACGTCCTGCTGTGCATTGCTTAGTCGTCCTATATTACGAACTTAGTCCGAATTTGATTACCACTTCCGATAAAAACTGTACGCAGTTGAATCGTCTCAAGGCAGCCGTTGATGAGAAACGACCGAATTTGGAACACAATGTCGTCTTTCACCACAACGACGCCAGACCACATACATCAATGGTGACCCATCTAAAGCTGCGTTGTTTTGAGTGGAATGTCCTACACCAGGCGGCGTATTCATCAGACGTTACCCCTTCTGACTTCCATCTATTCTGTTCACTGCAGGATATGCTGAATGACAAACGCCTCTCCCTCTTAGATGACTATAGACTGAAGCTCCAAGAGTTCATCAACCTGAAAACCCCCACATTTTGGAAGAATGGCATTTGTAAGCATCCAGAGAAATCGCAATAATGACGTATACTGCAGAAAATAGTTCGTTCACAAGACCCATCCGCTTTACTTTGTTACACTGAAGCGCCAAAGAAACTGGTACAGGAAAGCGTATTCAAATACAGACATATGCCAACAAGTGGAATGCAGCTCTACGCTAGGTAACGCCTATGTAAGACAACAAGTGTCTGGTGCAGCTGTTAGATCGGTTACTGCTGCTACAATAACAGGTTAGGAAGATTTGAGTCTGACACGTGGTGTTACAGTCGGCGCACGAGTGATGGGTCACATGACCGAGGTAGCAATGAAGTGGGGATTTTCCCGTTCCATCGTTTCACAAGTTTACCATGAATAACAGGAATCCGGTAAACATCAAATTTGCGACATCGCTGCGGCCGGAAAAAGATCCTGCAAGAACGGTACCAACGACAACTGAAGAGAATCGTGCAACGTGGCAGAAGTGCAACCCTTCCGCTAACTGCGGCATATTTCAGTGCTGAGCTATCAACAAGTCACAGCGTGCGATCCATTCAACGAAACATCATCGATATGGGCTTCCGCTGGCCGCTGTGGTCGAGCAGTTGTAGGCGCTTCAGTCTGAAACCGCTCGACCGCTACGGTCGCTGGTTCGAATCCTGCCTCGGGAATGGATGTGTGTGATGTCCTTAGGTTAGTTAGGGTTAAGTAATTCTACGTTCTAGACGACTGATGACGTCAGATTTTAAGTCCCATAGTGCTCATAGTGCGATATGGACTTTCGGAGCGGAAGGCCAACTCATGTACTGCACGACACAAAGCTTTACACCTCGCCTGGGCCCGTCAACATCGACATTGGACTGTTGATGACTGGAAACATTTTGCCTGGTCGGACGAACCTCGTTTCAAGTGGTATGGAGCGGATGGACGTGTACGAGATATGTCAGCAGTGGAGTGTTCAAGTTCGTGGAGGGTCTGTAATTGTGTGGGGAGTGTGCAGTTAGACTGATTGGGACCCATTGATACGTATAGATACGAATCTGACACGCAAATAAGCATTCTGTCTGATCACCTGTATCCTTTCATGTCATTATGCATTCCGGGACTTGGGAATTTCTAATAGGGCAATGCACCACCCAACACATTCAGAATTGCTGCAGAGTGGCTCCAGGAACACTCTTCTGAGTTTAAAAACTTCCGCTGGTCACCAAGCTTCACAGACATGAACATTATTGAGCAAATCTGGGATACCTTGCAACGTGCTGTTCGGAAGAGGTCTCCAACCCCTCGTACTCTTACGGATTTATGGACAGCCCTTCAGGATGCATGTTGTTAAGTCCCTCCATCACTACGTCAGACAGTAGGCGAGACCATGCCACGTTATGTTGCAGCACATCCGAGTGCTGCCGAGGCCGTACACGATATTAGGCAGGTGTACCAGTTTCTTCGGCTCATCAGTATGTATTTCGCACAACCTTGTGTGGAGAAGTGTGTAAACAGAATGGCGGCGAACCTGTCTGTCGTAGTTGTGTTCGAGAAAGATATGATCCCAGGCGTTCTTTGTGATTGCACTGTAACGAAAAGCGAACGACCCGATGAGACAACCCAATATTTTCACTAAAGTAATAGGTATTCGCCGTGTACCAGACAAATCAAAGGGTATGAACATGCTCAGGCTTTGCTCATAGCATGGGCGCCTAGTCCATGGGAGATCAGTTTCCTTATTTTCTGAACAAAAATTCAAATTCAAATAGTTCTAAGCTCTAGGGAACTTTTCTGAGGTCATCAGTCCCCTAGAACTTAGAACCACTTAAACCTAACTAACCTAAGGACATCACACACATCCATGCCCGAGGCAGGATTCGAACCTGCGTTCGAAGCGTTCGCGCGGTTCCAGACTGTAGCGCCTATAACCACTCGGAGACACCGGCCGGCTTTTCTCAACAGTCGGCTAGTTAATTACGTTTCCAAAATTCTACAGGGAACAATGCCCTCCTGAGTGATCACAACGGGCTCTAGACTGCAGGCTAACGCTTGAAGATAAGCTTCCTCGTGTTCGTGTGGCCGAATTGTCGGTTAAATTTTTGAAGGATTTATGCGTAGGACGCCGACACTGCGTCGCGCCTCGGGGGTCGGTTACTTTAAATTCCAGCAGTGGTCTGCTCTTACCTCATTGGTTTACAACAGGCGCCGAGTGTTTGACTGGCCGGCTCTAGTCTAACTGAATTTTTTTCCGTAGAGAGACCAAGAAGTTTGAGAAGCAAACTTTTCAGCACTCGGTGTTTGATCCTGGTGCTGTACTCTTCACTCCCTGGTCGTAGTAATGCTACCCAACTCCGGTGTTTGATTTCAACAGACAAGCACCGTGTTTTCATGGCTTTCTTACTTAGCTATTTCGTCTCTTTCGCGATTTACCAGTGTATTCTTGTTACAGTGAATCTTGCACATCGGTGTTTTTTTTTTTTTTTTTTTCGTTAGCGTGCGAAGTCCACGCATTAATTGCTTTGCATAACTCGTTCTTATAAGATGGGTATGGTGATTATCTCTGTTACATCGCTGATGTTATGGAATATATGTTCTATTTCCTCCAGTACCTTGCGGGCCACTCGCATTAAATGTGATTTGTAGCGTAATGCTCCCATACGTTTATTGATAATTTTAAATGTATTTTTTCTCTAGGTGTGGTTTTCCCCATGTGTGAAGATGTTAGACGGGGTGAATCACCCAGTACTTACACGGAAAATATTGCGGAAATGGAAAGTGCTTTTCATGTGCGGTTTTCATAGAATGGATTCGTAGTCAGGGGCTCATATTGTTAGTCAAAAAAATGACTCTGAGCACTATTTTATTTTTATTTATTTATTTATTTATTTAACCTGATCAGATTAGGGCCATCAGGTCCTCTCTTACATCGGACCAGTGTTCCACACATGCAGCATTTCACACATCAGCGTTACATCATGAACATAATTTAAATGAGAAAATTAGCTTACTCTAGTGACAATATGAATAAAGAGTAGTGACTAAGACCTAATAAAGTAAATGCGGAAGTATTTTTACAACAGTTGCTATAAATACAGATTATGATAAAAGTAATAATAATAACAGTAAAACAAAAAATCAAATAATAATGATAAACATGACTAAGACCTAATAAAGTAAATGCTGGCAGTATTTTTACATCAGGTGCTATACATACAGATTATGGTGAAAGCAATAATAATAACAGTAAAAGAAATCAAATAATAATGACAAACATGAGAAAGATTGGCAATAGTAATGAAGGTTTGTGCAGATGTACATTAATATCTTGGTGTGTAAAGTAGATGTTTACTAGTATAGCGAGTTTTGGGTAAAGGAGGTTTAAGGAGGGGGAAAGATGGAACTAATGAGGTGAAGTGCACTCATGTACAGAGGAAGGCATCACTGTTGCTTAAGTAGATACGTCATTAACTGTTTTTTGAAGCCGGTCATGTTTTTAAGTTCTCTAACATAACGAGGGAGGTTATTCCAGAGTCGGGTTCCCGCTACTGTAAAGGACTTGGAGAAGATGACCGAGCGATGCAGTGGAACGGAGAGGATTTTATTTTGATGCGAACGTGTGTTTCTGTCATGTTGCTCCGACATGAGTGTTAGGGACGAGGAGAGATATGAGGGACAGTGTACATTTATAAGGCAGTAGATGAGACAGAGTGTATGGAAATCTCTGCGTTTGTCTGCACGCAGCCAGGACAATTTTGCATATGCTGGTGAAATGTGATCAAAAAGTCGAACGTCACAGATATATCGGACGCAGGCATTCGTGACCAGTTCTAGACGTCGGGAATTTTCCTGAGAGAGGCCTTGTAGGATAATATCACTGTAGTCAATGATTGGGAGTATAAGCGTTTGTACTAATTTCTTTTTCAGATCGAAAGGGAAGAGTTTTTTATATTTTTGTAGGACATGAAGGGATGCTGCTGCTTTTTTGCACACTGCAGTTACGTGCTCTGTCCAATTTAGATTTTCATCTATTATTACTCCCAAACTCTTTGCTGAGGGCGAGAATTTAATATTTGTTCCATTTAGGATAAGAGGTGGTACGGATTCCCGATGTTTTGGGCTAATGAGCTTAGAGTGACCAACGAGTACCGCTTGGGTTTTAGATGGGTTTAGTTTTAGACCTATGTCCTGTGCCCATTTTGACAGTGCATCGAGGTCAGCATTGAAATTTTCAATAGCTTTCTTGAGATTGCTTGGTTTCGCACTTAGATACAACTGAAGGTCATCAGCATACATATGGTATTTGCAATAGGTCAGGACCGATGACACATCATTGAAATAAAGAGAGAAGAGTATAGGACCTAATACTGAGCCTTGGGGAACGCCTGACACTACCTGCCGCCATTGTGATTTTATATTCCCAGACAGGACCCGTTTCTGACGAGACGTCATGTATGAGCGAAACCATTGCACTGTGCTTGGTGAGAAATTTAGACGGATAAGTTTGGCTAGTAAGATGTCGAAGTCGACAGTATCAAATGCTTTGCTGAAATCTAAGAAGCAAATGATAGTCGCTTCTTGTCTGTCCATGGCAAGTTTCAGGTCATCTGTCACCTTTATCAGAGCGGACGTTGTGCTTCGATGTTTACAGAAACCTGATTGGTATTCGTCTAGTAGGTTGTTAGTAGTTAGGTAGTTGGTGAGCTGGTCATGAACTATGTATTCTAAGGCCTTTGATAGTGCAGGAAAAAGGCAGATGGGGCGGTAGTCAGAGGGTGCTGTGGCGATGTCCTTCTTAGGTAGTGGCTTAATTTGTCCCAGTTTCCAGGCCACAGGGAAAACACTTGTGATTAATGAATCGTTGCAAATGTCTGTTATAGAGGGCAGTAGTTGGTCAATAATAAGTTTTACCATCTGGATAGTGAAGCCATCATGTCCAGTAGATGCTGATCTAATCCGCATTATGGCTTTCTTGACAGTACTGCAAGTGACGTGCTGTAGATAGAATTTTTCTTTGCTACAGTCGTTCATCCCCATGAAGTAATCAATGATTCTCTGTTTTTATTTTTTTTGCGGATCAATTTTGGTTGCAGGTAATGTGAAGAATCGGTTTAGTTCTTCAGCTGGGACCATGGGATTTTCTGCAACTTTTATTTTTCCTAAACCGAGACTACGGAGATTTTTCCACAGGATAGCTGGTCTACATCTATTGTCAGCTAACGTACGGGCATGTCTGAGCTTAGCGTTTCTCACCGCTTGACTGACTTTGTTTCGTTTCTGCTTGTATACAGCGTGATTTTCAGGAGTAGGGTGTATCTTGTATGCTCGATGTGCAGCATCTCTGAGATTCATGATCTGTTTTAGTTCATCAATCAGCCAAGGTGCAGGTTGCCTTTTTACTTTTCTGGTCTTTATTGGAGCATATTTGTCATGTAGTTGAGTAATTTTGTTCGTGAAATCGTGGAGTTTGTCGTTTATGTCCATGAGGGGAGTAGAGGTCATCCCCCAAACTATTTCTTGTGCCTCAGTTTCGAGTTCAGGCAAATTTATGCGTTTGAGGTCTCGGTATGTAGACAGTTTTTGTTTCTTTCTAGGGCATTCTAGTGAATACGTCATGGAAATGATGTCATGGGCAGACATGCCAGGCGCAGATATTTGAGAGGTGCGGATTATTCTGTTCGGAGATTTCGTTGCGAATATATCTATGAAAGTGTGACTGGTAGTCGTGTGATGAGTAGGTGCCAGCTGAAGTAGCGTCATATTTGAGGAAGAAAGCATCCTCTTAAATTTCCCAGTGGAAGGACTATTGCACAGAAAATTAATGTTAGTGTCACCAGCTATAATTACATGTTCATATGACGATTCGAGACTAGAGAGGGCAGTTTCGAAGCAGGCGAACCCACCTACTTTAGGAGGTTTGTAAAGGACACATATTAAGCACTTTCTGTTAAGTGATTTAATCTCTATAAACATATATTCCACTTGTTTATCTCCATTGTTGTCGGATGTGTGTAGTACTGTAGGTGACAAATCAGAGCGTATGTACGCCCCTACTCCGCCCCCTCGTCTGTTGCATCTGTCGTGCCTGAGGAAGATATAGCCATCTAGGTTTACGGAAGTTGTAGGAATACTTGGCTTGAGCCAAGTCTCTGACAAAAGTATTACGTGTATATCAGCAGTTTGAAATATATATTTGAACTCGTCGAAGTGAGCTGGCAGAGACTGGACATTTGCATGTGCAGTTTCGAAGCAGGCGAACCCACCTACTTTAGGAGGTTTGTAAAGGACACATATTAAGCACTTTCTGTTAAGTGATTTAATCTCTATAAACATATATTCCACTTGTTTATCTCCATTGTTCGGGTGTTGATTGCCCGAGGAGGCTGCCGATCGATGTTTGCGGGTCGTGGTTGGCGGTGACAAGAGGGTCTGGCATGAGGAATGCGGAAAGCGTGTGAAGGAGAGGGGGGTGAGGGAGTGTCCTCCCAGTTCTGTGCAGTGAAAGCGGCTGGGAGGGTGAGGGGGATGGGACTTAACGTCTGTTGTCATAAGTCCCCTAGAACTTAGAACTACTTAAACCTAACCTAACCTAAGGACATCACACACATCCATGCCCGAGGCAGGATTCGAACCTGCGACCGTAGCAGTCACGCGGTTCCGGACTGCGCGCCTAGAACCGCTAGACCACCGCGGCCGGCTATTGTTAGTCAATCAACACATTGTAATAAAACTTAGAAAGTGTATTTCTGTGCAGACATAAACTTTTTAAATGGAACAATGCCTACTGTCATTAACAAATTAAAGGTAGGTAGGGAAAATTAGACTCTCAGTGCCGTTTGTTGTAGGATTCTAGTGCAATTTGTTTACCAGGTATCATATTTTGAAAGGTTCTCACACCAACAAGTGTACAATACCCGCGGTAGCACACACTTAAGAACAATATAAGTCCATACATCAGTGATGTGAAATCTGACCTATAACGAGACAATTGTCCACCACACGTTGTGTTTGAAATGACCATCGGTAGCGCCAATCTGGTGTGGAACGACTGCTGCAAATATGCTAGCATCTCATCGGAGATATCCGAGCATGCTGCAGTAACACATTGCTACGTATCATCGGGCGTATTTGGCATGCCCTTGTAGACGGCTTCTTTCATCTTACCCAACAAAAAAGTATTTTTTTTTAGGTCGTCAGTGTTCTGGCTGGACTCATGCGACCCGCCACGTATTCGTCTCACATGCCAGGTTCTTCATCTCAGAGTACCACTTGCAATACCGCCTCAACTACTTGCTGTATGTATTCCAATCTCTGTCTGCCTATACAGTTTTTGCCCTTTACAGCTCCCTCTAGTGCCATGGAAGTCATTCCCTGACTCCTAATAGAGGTCCTGTTGCCCTACCCCTTCTCATTGTCAGTGTTTTCCATACATACCTTTCCTCTCCGATTCTGCGCAGAACTACCTCGTCCCTTACCCTATCAGTCCACCTAATTTTCAATATTTGTCAGCAGCAGCACATTTCGAATTCTTCGATTCTCTTCTGTTCCAGTGTTCCCACAGTCCATGTTTCACTAGCACACAATGCTGTGCAGCAGATGTACATACTCAGAAATTTCTTCCTCAAGTTAAGGCCTACGTTTGATACTAGTAGGATTAACTTGGTCAGCAAAAAGTAGTCTACAGGCATCAAATCCGGGGAACGGGTCGACCAAGGTACAGGTCCTCTCCACAAAATCCAACGATTTGGAAACAGCCTGAAAATACATGCTGGACAGCCACCATACTGGAACCAAAGGTTCGTCCTAGCCTGAAAATGAACGTCTAAAAGCATCCGTGGAAGATGGTCTGCTAGGATGTTGCGATACTTAGAGCGTTTAGTGTTCCGTCTATGAAAAACGGGTTTATGAGCTGTAGCTTGATACCCACACCACACATTTACACTCGATGGACGCGGACGTTCCATCTGACAAAGCCAACGGAGCTTGTCAACAGACTATTAGTGCAGATTTCGGCAGTTTATCTGTCCATGATTGGTAAATGTGACTTCATCACTAATCAAGATACATTATACTCCTGGAATAGCCTGTCTTAATGCCCATGTAGAGAAGTTAATACTATTCTCATAATCATTTCTGTGCAACTCTTGGTGGAGGGAGATGTGATAGGGATGGAACCTATGTCGATGGAAAATGTGTAGGACCCTTGCCTGACTCGTACCACTTCCTCGTGGGACTCCACAGGAGCCAACTTGCGAATCAACTGCAACAGCAACAAGAACATTAATTTAACCCCTTCTGTCGTCTCTTGTTTCCATCTGTTACGCTGTCTAGATATTACACTACCACTTTCACGTAATTGGTTGCAGAGCTTGGTAAATAATTGCCGAGATGGTTGACGTCTGTTGGGATATCTTGTCGCATACACCGTACAAAAACGAACCACATTCTTCCTAAACTCTCCATACACCCTGAGTGTATCGTTTTTTTCTGCATTGGTAACTCCCAACGTCCACTCACGACGCACTGCATGGACTGTTGCACACTAATTGACTGTCGTATCACACTGTAAGCAAACATAATAACATCGTAAATAGCAGCTACGCAGATTGAATGGTACAAACAAATGTCGGTGTGGAAACTCCGCAAAATACGATATTTCGTAAACGACTTGCACTAGAATCCTGCAAGAAACAGTACTGACGTCCTAATTTATCCTGATGTTAGTGTGTTAATCTCAACAGGCATTGTACTGTTTAAAAAATTTATTTTTATACAAAAAAATATACGTTCTATGAATTAATATAATGTTTTTATTTGTTGATTACCAATTCATTCTGTGAAAGCCACACGTTTCTGTCTTTCAGAAGAAAATTGCTATTGTGAACTCACCGGAACTCACGCCGCAGAATGCAACACGTTTACAATCTCTATAGTCACCGACAGAGTATGTCCACGCCCTATACGTCGGAGGAACTGCATCTACTGTCTTCCTCAAAGGCCCTTTGAAACACATCTGCTATTGGGTCATTCACCCATTATCTCCCACCACAGAGTCACAATTTTATTTTCTTGCACTGCTTCACGACATTACAAAATTTACGAAATCTGGTGACATCTTCATGTTTCTAAATATCCTTAGTGGTGACCATGTCACGTGGAGCACTATGTTCAAACCAGTCCAGTCTTGGTGAGACCGTTAATGTAACATTTCACAAACATTTGCAGAACAACAAGTGAGTACTAAACGTCACAAAGTCTAGTTTCATTTTCATCATTGCTTCTCTTGGGAGCAGTTGCTTTGTTAGTAATTTACGATACAGTATTACCTTGCGACATGACGTCGCTCCAGGAACATAACTGAATAATTTTTCTCGCTTTATTTGTTGTTTCCCTTTTGTCAGCTGGCACAGCCTGAATTTCCTGGAAGTTGTTTGCGGATTTTCCGGTTAGGAAACGCGCTCGTTAATTCCACACGGTCCACTTCTTCCGAAGGAACATCAATTAGCGCAGTCGCTTTTATCGCGTCCTATTGCCTCCGCGCGCTTCTTACCTGGCTATTTATGTCGTTTGCTTCCCGTCGGGGTGGAAGTTATTGCGACTGTGCGAACGACCTTTAAAAGAAACAGGACAAAATTAAAGTTTCTTCGTCGATCTGATATGGAGCATAGTAGAACGATAACTTGCAAAGAAGTAATTGGTTTCTCTATATAAAATGAATATCACACAGAAACAAATTTGTACTGACTTCGATAGATAAGACGCCAAACGTCCTGCGTGACGTCTAAATAGATTAGGAAGTACATAACTCTTTGCAGAGACACTTAAGGTCTTACTCCACGCTCTCATTCTTATTCTCTCTCTCTCTCTGTCTGTTTCTCCCTCTCTCCTTCTCTTTCTTTCTCTATTTCAGTTTCTGAGCATGTGTGCGGGCTAATGCATATGTATGCGTTCCTACATGTGTGGAAAGTGCTGACATACACGGATATTTAAAGCAGAGGGTGCTAGATTCTATAATCCCAAAGTTGATAAAGGTGACTCGGTGGAGAATCTGTTGTATCCCAAGTAGTAAATTTAAAACAAGTGCTCGAAATTCGTTACATCTGGAATGGTTGACAATCACTCACTGTATTCTTTTCAGGGGAAATTACCATAGAGATACGGGGTGGATTATCCCTACAGTGTCAAGGTTGACCTAAGGCAGTGGCTTATTGTTAGTGACCCATCATTAGTAGTCACACATACACTACTGGCCATTAAAATTGCTACAGCAAGAAGAAATGCAGATGATAAACGGGTATTCATTGGACAAATATATTATACTAGACCTGACATGTGATTACATTTTAATGCAATTTGGGTGCATAGATCCTGAGAAATCAGTACCCAGAACAACCACCTCTGGCCGTAATAACGGCCTTGATACGCCTGGGCATTGTGTCAAACAGAGCTTGCATGGAACGTACAGGTACAGCTGCCCTTGCAGCTTCAACACGATACCACAGTTCATCAAGAGTGGTGACTGGTGTATCGTGACGAGCCAGTTGCTCGGCCACCAATGACCAAACGTTTTCAGTTGGTGAGAGTTCTAGAGAATGTGCTGGCCAGGACAGCAGTCAAACATTTTCTGTATCCAGAAAGGCTCGTACAGCACCTGCAACATACGGTCGTGCATTACCCTGCTGAAATGTAGGGTTTCTCAGGGATCGAATGAAGGGTAGAGCCACGGGTCGTAACCCATCTGAAATGTAACGTCAGTGCGAACAAGAGGTGACCGACACGTGTAACCAATGGCACCACATCCCATCACGCCGGGTGATACGCCAGTATGGCGATGACGAATACACGCTTCCAATGTGCGTTTACCCCGATGTGCCGAACACGGATGCGACCATCATGATGCTGTAAACAGAACCTGGATTCATCCGAAAAAATGACGTTTTGCCATTCGTGCACCCAGGTTGGTTGTTGAGTACACCAACACAGGCGCTCCTGTCTGTTATGCAGCGTCAAGGGTAACCGCAGCCATGGTCTCCGAGCTGATAGTCCATGCTGCTGCAGACGTCGTCGAACTGTTCGGGAGTGGAATGGTATTGAGATAGTATGATTGTTGTTCGGTGAACCCTCTGCCAAGCACTTAAATGTAAATTGCAGAGTAATCATGTAGATGTAGATGTAGATGCAGATGGTTGTTGTCTTGCAAACGTCACCATCTGTTGACTCAGGGATCGAGACGTGGCTGCACGATCCGTTACAGCCATGCCGATAAGATGCCTGTCATTTCGATTGCTAGTGATACGCGGCCGTTGGGATCCAGCTCGGCGTTCCGTATTACTCTCGTGAACCCACCGATTCCATATTCTGCTAACAGTCATTGAATCTCGACCAACGCGAGCAGCAATGTCGCGATACCATAAACCGCAATCGCGATAGGCTACAATCCGACCTTTTTCAAAGTCGGAAACGTGATGGTACGCATTTCTCCTCCTTACACGAGGCATCACAACAACGTTTCACCAGGCAACGCCGGTCAACTGCTGTTTGTGTATGAGAAATCGGTTGGAAACTTTCCTCATGTGAGCACGTAGTAGGTGTCGCCATCGGCGCCAACCTTGTGTGAATGCTCTGAAAAGCTAATCATTTGCATATCACAGCGTCTTCTTCCTGTCGGTTAAATTTCGCGTCTGTAGCACGTCATCTTCGTGGCGTCGCAATTTTAATGGCCAGTAGTGTATTATTGAAGAACAAACTACGACACTCAGAGCTATACTCTGCAGCAAAAAAGCGCTTCACGGCGTGTGATGAAGGGTGGGAAGATACTGATGCAGCAGGTGCCTCGCTGTCTCGTGTTACTCCAGTGGCTAAGCAGGACAAACTGACATGCAGTGTGAGTGGCAGCGTGTGTACCGTATGGGTGGAACGATGAAGCTCAGGGCGGGACGAACCGGAAGGGATGGCACCGTACCGTGGTCCTAGTAGACGAAGACAGCTCTCAAGAGGAGCGTCTGTTACAGTCAGCGGATAGTGGCAAAAGCCTGTCCAGGTGGAGCTGGTCGGCTGGCTGCTCTGCCCTTGTGTAGAATAGCTGCCCTTTAGGGCTGGACGGAGGACTCAGGTGGCCCATCGACTCGAAACTATGACCACAGCATCAGACTTAGAGCCATCAGTGAGCATGCAGTTAGTAGAAGTCTAGTCTTGAGGTACCTCTTCGTATAACCGAGTCGCCTCGTGGACCTGCGTAGACCCCTCATTCATATACTATGGCTGCCAGACTGCGATCCCTTCGACTAAAAATGATGATTGTTTGCACCGGTTCCGTGCGTACTTATTTTGCTAATGCACTGGTTCTGGTCACACAATCCACAATGAGTTCGCGTGACAGGGTGAAGTAACCCCTACCATCTAGACCATCGTATCTTTGGCTCTCGGCTACGTCGATGTTATTTACGCTTCTGGCGACGACACGAGTTAACCATCCTGACGTTCAGCAGCCCTGCTCACTGCATCAGCTGATAGCGCTAGCGCAACTTCTGCCCAACCGTTCGTCTTGGCCTGCTTCTGTGGCTTCTTGCACTAGCTGCACCAAATAGTTTATTTGCAGAAAAAAAAGGCTTCCGACCTTCAGGGAACCAGGCCGTCTAGTTTTGTCTCCTGGTTCATTTGCAAAATTTTGATGTACACATACAAATTGTCCAGTACACAGGTTTATTCTCATTAAGGTTTCAAAATCCTCCTAAGCGACGTAGATGACGCTGAATCAAGTAATCTATCATACGACGCGTGGAGCTGCAAATATCCGGAAATACCCCAAAAGTGAAGGACAAATGCTGGACATGGATCGTCGCCAGACGACATACATCGCCGAACGTGCAGCGGCTGTTGGTCTGTCGCATCCGATCATCCCATTCCAAGTGAAATAGTCCCGGCCTACGTGCATGCCATGAGCGCGAATTGCTCTGGTCTCGAGTCTTGCGTCTGGCATTAGTCGATTACATGTTACCACTGAGGTAAGATTTATTGGTTCAAATGGCTCTGAGCACTATGGGACATAACTTCTGAGGTCATCAGTCTCCTAGGACTTAGAACTACTTAAACCCAATTAACCTAAAGACATCACACACATCCTAGCCGGATGCAGAATTCGAACCTGCGACCGTAGTGGTCGCGCGGTTCAAGACTGTAGGGCCAAGAACCACTCTGCCAACCCGGCCGGCTAAGGTATATTATTTTATTTACCAGTCTCGTGGTCTCTGCTGCTGTATTGCGAAGCACAACACAACAACAACCTACCGTATTACGTGACATGTAAAAGAGTATAAGCTTCTGAATCTTTTCGTTACTAGTAAATGACTTACGTTTTCCTTACTAAATGACGTCTGTAAACAAACAAAAAAGAAGGGATAAAAGGAAAGAAACACACAATAAGAAGAGCTCTTGCTTGGTTATCTAATTTCTACAGTTAGAAGCCGTCACACTGACAAAAGGTGTTCGAAATTTGCACCGTTGTGCAGCGATGTGTAGCAGTGCCGCCTACAGGCGACTCTAGGATCGACGAGCCCAATTGCTACACTTGGGGAGAGATGAATCATCTGGTGGCGTCACATTTTCAACATTTGTCATCCACGGTTGGGATATTTCGCGGCATTTGCGGCTCCACGTGTCTTGTATTAAATAACTCGTTGCTACGGCGTCGACCTCCTTTCGAGTGTTTATAACGTTAATAAGAATCATCCTGTGCCCTTACTCGCATTTATGCTGAGTTGATCCATTAGAAATGGTTTGTGAAAACCTGTCGCTGTGAAAACACTGGGTTTGTTTATAAACAGCTTTTCTGCTAACACTCACGATTTTCTTTTATCTATATTTTGCATGACACATTTCGGGGAATGATTCTTATTCGCAAGAGCATTCTTCTCTGTGTAGTATGCCATCCTTTCGTAACGTTTTTGATGGGTAAAGTTCTGCATTCTTATGTTGTCTTTCCCTTTGTTTTGGTCCACTGCATATGGGCTTCAATATGTGGAGCACAACGAAATTTAAAGACAATAAAACAATGCATAGCCCCACACAACGAAATCAATATTACAGAGAGAAAAATCCACTCGAAAATGGGTATGATTTCACGAAAAATATAAATAAAAGAAAATCGTGGCTTCTGAGAAATACATTATTTATAAACCTATTATTCCCATTTATGCTAACTCACATAGACCATCCGTTGTACTCTTAATTCTGCACATCATTTTCTAGGTTTAGTCCACTGAATCACTAGCTACATACTGGTTCAGTACGCTATTAAATTTCCAGATCTATAGAAACTCTTCAGAAGACAGATTACACCAGCAATTCTGATTCAAAAATGGTTCTGAGCACTATGGGATTTAACTTCTGAGGTCATCAGTCCCCTAGAACGACTTAAAACTAACTAACCTAAGGACATCACACACAACCATGCCCGAGGCAGGATTCGAACCTGCGACCGTACCGGTCGCGCTGTTCCAGACTGTAGCGCCTAGAACCGCTCGGCCACACCGGCCGGCAGCTATTCTGGCTCAGTTATTCCGTGCATTATCCCTCCTCTCGTTTACCAAATAGTTTCCTATTTTGCCCTTACTTAACTAGTCCTCGTATTATATACCTGACTAACTTCTTGTCTACGATACATATTTCATTGTCATGTAGTAAAACAGTAAACTATAATTACCAAGATTCTTATCACCAAATTTCTTTAACAAATCATTTCACAGGCAATACTTCCACTTAGTGGTAACCTATGCTCAACAGGTAGTCATTCCCTATCAGTTCCATTTCAGTTACTTATAACGAAACAATATTACTTCAAGTACACTGTAGAACACAATAAATAGCACTCCCCTGCAAAATTGCAACTATTAAAACTGATTTCTACAAATCCAACTTTGCTAACAAATCTTCGACGTGCCGTGATTCGTTTAAATCACGTACTATTCACTGCACAGAAGTTGGTTAAATGAACTACGTCAGTAATCTGTTACGTCCCGATCGCTGCACTATGGCGCAAGGTCTGGTCACTCAGAGCTCCCAATGAGCCTACATCGCCATCCATTGAGCATCCTAATAACTGAAAATCATTAATCAAAATGAAGTTTCACGTGAAAGAACGAGCCCTTTACTACCATTGCCAATAAATATAAAACAAACTAAAAACGCTAATGGGAAACTCTTTCTCTCTTGACAGATTATCCTTAAAAAATTGCATTTAATCATCATTATATCTGTCATTCTCGGCATCTGTTTTCGTTTATCCGGTGGTTTCTTAACGACTGTTTCCCTTCCGTTTCCTAGGAAACGCACCCCCAGAACTATGCCCACGGAAGATCCACATACGATATCACCTCACACAATACGGTGATGACTATTCACCCTTTTCTCCATCACTATAACGCTCTTCGCATATCGAATCCTTTTTGCAAATTACGTTTCCTTATGGCTTGTGGTACTACATCACGCGAACTGAACCTTAGCGATTTCACCTGCAGCTTAATAGATTTATCCTTCGTGACAAACTAACCCAGCGGCTGTATATCATTGACGTCAGTTTGACTTAGCCTGACAAAATGTTCCCCTAACTCTCACTATGTGTGTCGACGAACATCAATTTTTTCATGAAGCTTCCTCTTACCTCTAGTACGTATCAGGCTGCAAGCTTCATTACTTTTGTGGACCTACCTATCTCTAGGAACTCACTCCTGAAGAGATTTAGCATTATTCCGCTGATCATTATCCTTACAAACACGTTTCGTCTTTCTTCTCCTACCGCCTCCTTCTCCTTTCTGAGGAAGCGGCACCATCATTGGTAGCGACAAATTCGTATCCTTCATAAAGAAATGCTTCTGTACTACCTCATAACGCATAACATCTGCGACGTGTTTATCCTCAGCGGTATCTACAACAAAATTAATTTTCGCTGTTCCGTTCTGCGTAACGCAAAAGTAATCGGCACACACATTTGTACCAAGCTCAACGGTCTCGAAACAACACCCATTATCAACAAACGTGGTAGATACTACTGCATCTAAATCATTTCTGTTACTATCCACATCCATGTGTACTTCTGACGACAGCCGCTATGAAATACGTGCGATGTATTCGCAGTTATAAATCAGGATAACCATCATCTGTATAATGGAATGATGACAATTTTGCCGGACTGTGATGTTAACCCGGATTTCCTGCTTATCGCGAGCGGTCTCCTTCACATTAGGCACCACACGTCGTCAGCGATGAGTCGAAAACCTGCACACGTACATTCACTATGTACACACATCAAAAAAATTTTTGCATCACACCAGTTCCCAGAACTCCTGAAGATAGAGATTGACTGCGGACATTGTATCACACACATAGTCCCTTTGACTGTTCAGAGATGTTACTACATCCACCCAAAGATGTAGCCTTTTAGAAGGAGGGGGTCCGACAGCCAGTCAGTTCCAGTCATTCCACCAAGGAAGGAGGTACACGGCTCGTGTTGTCTGTAGTTCAACCATGCCTAGACGGTCAATACCGTGGTTCGATCGCTTACGCATTGTTACTTTGTGCCAGGAATGGCTCTCAACAAGGAAAGTGTCCAGGGGTCTCGGAGTGAACCAAAGCGATGTTGGTTGGACATGGAGGAGATACAGAGAGCCAGGAACTCGCTTACGCCGCCCAAGGGCTACTACTGCAGTGGACGACCGCTACCTACGGATTATGGCTCGGAGCCACCCTGACAGCAACGTCACCAACTTTAATAAAGCTTTTCGTGCATCCACAGGATGTCGTGTTACGACTCAAACTGTGCGCAATAGGCTGCATGATGCCCAACTTCACTCCCGACGTCCGTGGTGAGGTCCATCTTTGCAACCACGACACCATGCAGCGCGCTACAGATGGGCCAAACAACATTCCAAATTGACCGCTCAGGATTGGCATCACGTACTCTTTAACGATGAGTGTTACATATGCCTTCTACCAGACTATCGTCGGAGACTTGTTTGGAGGCAGCCGGTCAAGCTGAACGTCTTAGACGTACTGCCCAGCGAGCGCAGCAAGGTGGAGGTTCGCCGCAGTTTTGAAGTGGCACTGTGTGGGGATGAAGTATGCCGCTGGTGGCCATGGAAGGCGCCATAATGGCTGTACTATACGTAAATGCCATCCTCCAATCGATAGTGCAGGCAGATCGGCAGCATATTGGCGAGGCATTCGTCTTCATGAACGACAATTCACGCCCCAACCGAGCACATCTTGTGAATGACTTCCTTCAGAATAGCGACATCGCTCGGGTAGAGTGACCTGTATGTTCTTTGGACATGTACCGAATCGAACATGCCTGGGATATTCCACAAGATTTCGGGATTGCAGCCGGATCTCATCGACTTCTTTCCACGATATTTCGGCTGACAACCTTACAGCCATCTTCAGGCGAGTGTTTGACACTGGAGATTGCTAGTGCAAGTCGCTCTATTTATACGTAAAAGTGCCGCAGGCGCGCATGCGCAAGTTACCGTAGCATGCGCGCCGCCTGTCGATTCCAAGGCCCTCTACAATATTACTGCATCTATGGAGCGCAAGCGAATGCGTGAAAAAAGTAAAACATGCACGCAGATGTGTCCACAACAATAAATTTTCAATATTAAAATTACTTGTCGCTCGACGTGTCAGAAGCCATAAAAAGTTTTCTTTTGGTTGAAATTAAAGAAATCAACGGGTCCCAGGACTTATTCAATAAAAAGCCGCCATCACGATTAATGAGATTATCCGCTAAACGTATTTCCACGGATTCCTTCACAACTGAATCCCAGAAGGATCTCGATGGGGCCAAGATTTTTGTGGCCGAATAATCCATAGTATGTGCTGTGGAAATACAATGTTCGGCTATAGCCGACTTACTTGGCTGTAAAAGGCGAGTGTGGCGCTCATGTTCAACGCAGCGGTCGTGTACTGTGCGTGTGGTTTGACCAATGTAGGCTTTCCCACACTCGCAAGGTATTTTATAAATTCCAGCCTTCCGTAACCCCAGGTCATCCTTGGCTGAACCCAGAAGAGTACGAGTCTTTGTAGGTGGCCGGAAGATCGCTTTCACACGATGTTTCTTTAAAATTCTGCCTACTTTCGATGAAATGTTCCCGACATATGGGAGAAATGCTGTGGACTTAAACATCTCCTTATCCTCTTGATCTTGTTGGTGGTCACGTTTTTTCCTCCTTAAAGCAGTACTGACCTGATGTGCAGAATATCCATTACGTTGAAATACCGATTTCAAGTGCTCTAATTCGTCTGCAAGGCTGTCTTTATCAGACACGACATGTGCCCTATGCACCAACGTTCGAAGGACGCCCATAGTTTGTGACGGGTGATGACAGCTTGACGCCTGCAGGTACAGATCCGCATGCGTGGGTTTTCGATAGACCTAATGCCCCAATGACCCATCCACCCTGCGTTTAACCATGACGTCCAGAAATGTTAGGCAACCATCCTTTTCAACTTCCATCGTAAACTGAATGTTTGTGTGGATGGAATTCAGATGTTGTAAAAACCGTGAAAGCTATTCTTCACCGTGAGGCCACACTACAAAGGTATCGTCCACGTACCGCCAGAAGACTGTTAGTTTCAACATCGCCGAATCGAGAGCCCTCTCCTCAAAGTCTTCCATATAAAAGTTTGCCACCAGAGGGGACAGAGGACTGCCCATGGCAACACCGTCAAGTTGCTCAAAATATTCATTATTAAATAGAAAGTAAGTAGAGGACAGAGCATGGTGAAACAGCTCCGTTATATCGGCCGTAAACTTATTGCCGATAAGTGACAATGAATCCAAAAGAGGGACCCTCGTAAAGACTGAAACGACATCGAAACTTACTAACAAGTCCGAATCCTTCAGCTGTAGTGTTCTCAGTCTATTGATAAAGTCCGCAGAGTTGCGAATATGGTGCGTACATTTGCCAACAAAAGGTCTCAGTAGCGAAGCCAAATGACTAGATAAATCATATGTTGGAGCACCGACATTGCTCACTATGGGGCGTAAGGGCACATTATCCTTATGGATCTTTGGAAGACCATATAACCTCGGTGGAACAGAACTGTGAGGTCTCAATCTTTTCACAACTTCTTGCGGCAGAGAAGAGGAGTTTAGCAACTCTGACGTTTTCCTTTCTACTTTCCGAGTACGGTCTTTATCAAGCTTCCTGTACGTTGTCTCACACAGCAAACTATATATCTTCTGATCATACATATCACGTGGCAACAGCACAGTAGCATTCCCCTTATCCGCCGGAAGGACCACCGTCTGAGGATCTTCCCGTAACTTGCGCAGCGCAGCCCTTTCCATTGAAGAAATGTTGCTCTTATGAGGCCGAGTTCTCGTAAGTGCGCGACATGTTTCCCGCCTGATTTCTTCTGCTGCTTCACTGAATAGAGGCCTGACAGCTTCTTCAACAGCACTAATAAAATCTGTTAAAGGTAAGGTCCTAGGTGTCGGTGCGAAGTTCAGACCTTTCCCAAGCACCGACAGTGTCACGTTGTCTAAATCCGTATCCGTGAAATTTACCACTGAGCGTCGAAAAACATCTTCTTGTCGTGACGTTGCTGAGAGTCGGTCGAACTTCGATAATTGTCTTAAAGAATACTCCTGCCGGACCCAATCTGATTTGGCCCATGTTACACCATCGACCCATTCCCAGGAGAGGGAAGGAAGATTAGATGCAATCTCCATATGCAATCTCCATATGCAAATAAAACAGCTCTTTCGAAACCAAGTCCAGTTCCCGGCGAGTGAAGCGTATCCTCTCCTTCACAAGGGCTAAACTTGCTTTACGAGTGATGAACTTCGCAGCGGCGGTCTTAATAAAATGTGTCACTCTGGCGAACTTTGGAACAAGGCCATTATCCCGGCATTTCAGTAAGAAACATAAAGCACTTAACAATCTCACACGTTTGTTTCGTAACTTATCCAACTTCTGGATGTTAGATGCCATCTCCTCCCCGACGAGGTATTTGATGTGACTCTTGAAGTTTTCCCGGCGTATCGAATATTCCACAAGATTTCGGGATTGCAGCCGGATCTCATCGACTTCTTTCCACGATATTTCGGCTGACAACCTTACAGTCATCTTCAGGCGAGTGTTTGACACTGGAGATTGCTAGTGCAAGTCACTCTATTTATACGTAAAAGTGCCGCCTGTCGATTCCAAGGCCCTCTACAATATTACTGCATCTATGGAGCGCAAGCGAATGCGTGAAAAAAGTAAAACATGCACGCAGACGTGTCCAAAACAATAAAATTTCAATATTAAAATTACTTGTCGCTCGACGTGTCAGAAGCCATAAAAAGTTTTCTTTTGGTTGAAATTAAAGAAATCAACGGGTCCCAGGACTTATTCAATAAAAAGCCGCCATCACGATTAATGAGATTATCCGCTAAACGTATTTCCACGGATTCCTTCACAACTGAATCCCAGAAGGATCTCGATGGGGCCAAGATTTTTGTGGCCGAATAATCCATAGTATGTGCTGTGGAAATACAATGTTCGGCTATAGCCGACTTACTTGGCTGTAAAAGGCGAGTGTGGCGCTCGCTCATGTTCAACGCAGCGGTCGTGTACTGTGCGTGTGGTTTGACCAATGTAGGCTTTCCCACACTCGCAAGGTATTTTATAAATTCCAGCCTTCCGTAACCCCAGGTCATCCTTGGCTGAACCCAGAAGAGTACGAGTCTTTGTAGGTGGCCGGAAGATTGCTTTCACACGATGTTTCTTTAAAATTCTGCCTACTTTCGATGAAATGTTCCCGACATATGGGAGAAATGCTGTGGACTTAAACATCTCCTTATCCTCTTGATCTTGTTGGTGGTCACGTTTTTTCCTCCTTAAAGCAGTACTGACCTGATGTGCAGAATATCCATTACGTTGAAATACCGATTTCAAGTGCTCTAATTCGTCTGCAAGGCTGTCTTTATCAGACACGACATGTGCCCTATGCACCAACGTTCGAAGGACGCCCATAGTTTGTGACGGGTGATGACAGCTTGACGCCTGCAGGTACAGATCCGCATGCGTGGGTTTTCGATAGACCTAATGCCCCAATGACCCATCCACCCTGCGTTTAACCATGACGTCCAGAAATGTTAGGCAACCATCCTTTTCAACTTCCATCGTAAACTGAATGTTTGTGTGGATGGAATTCAGATGTTGTAAAAACCGTGAAAGCTATTCTTCACCGTGAGGCCACACTACAAAGGTATCGTCCACGTACCGCCAGAAGACTGTTAGTTTCAACATCGCCGAATCGAGAGCCCTCTCCTCAAAGTCTTCCATATAAAAGTTTGCCACCAGAGGGGACAGAGGACTGCCCATGGCAACACCGTCAAGTTGCTCAAAATATTCATTATTAAATAGAAAGTAAGTAGAGGACAGAGCATGGTGAAACAGCTCCGTTATATCGGCCGTAAACTTATTGCCGATAAGTGACAATGAATCCAAAAGAGGGACCCTCGTAAAGACTGAAACGACATCGAAACTTACTAACAAGTCCGAATCCTTCAGCTGTAGTGTTCTCAGTCTATTGATAAAGTCCGCAGAGTTGCGAATATGGTGCGTACATTTGCCAACAAAAGGTCTCAGTAGCGAAGCCAAATGACTAGATAAATCATATGTTGGAGCACCGACATTGCTCACTATGGGGCGTAAGGGCACATTATCCTTATGGATCTTTGGAAGACCATATAACCTCGGTGGAACAGAACTGTGAGGTCTCAATCTTTTCACAACTTCTTGCGGCAGAGAAGAGGAGTTTAGCAACTCTGACGTTTTCCTTTCTACTTTCCGAGTACGGTCTTTATCAAGCTTCCTGTACGTTGTCTCACACAGCAAACTATATATCTTCTGATCATACATATCACGTGGCAACAGCACAGTAGCATTCCCCTTATCCGCCGGAAGGACCACCGTCTGAGGATCTTCCCGTAACTTGCGCAGCGCAGCCCTTTCCATTGAAGAAATGTTGCTCTTATGAGGCCGAGTTCTCGTAAGTGCGCGACATGTTTCCCGCCTGATTTCTTCTGCTGCTTCACTGAATAGAGGCCTGACAGCTTCTTCAACAGCACTAATAAAATCTGTTAAAGGTAAGGTCCTAGGTGTCGGTGCGAAGTTCAGACCTTTCCCAAGCACCGACAGTGTCACGTTGTCTAAATCCGTATCCGTGAAATTTACCACTGAGCGTCGAAAAACATCTTCTTG
This sequence comes from Schistocerca piceifrons, assembly GCF_021461385.2. Lineage (NCBI taxonomy): Eukaryota > Metazoa > Arthropoda > Insecta > Orthoptera > Acrididae > Schistocerca > Schistocerca piceifrons. The sequence continues at coordinate 384,220,494 of NC_060145.1, forward strand.
TCGTGACGTTGCTGAGAGTCGGTCGAACTTCGATAATTGTCTTAAAGAATACTCCTGCCGGACCCAATCTGATTTGGCCCATGTTACACCATCGACCCATTCCCAGGAGAGGGAAGGAAGATTAGATGCAATCTCCATATGCAATCTCCATATGCAAATAAAACAGCTCTTTCGAAACCAAGTCCAGTTCCCGGCGAGTGAAGCGTATCCTCTCCTTCACAAGGGCTAAACTTGCTTTACGAGTGATGAACTTCGCAGCGGCGGTCTTAATAAAATGTGTCACTCTGGCGAACTTTGGAACAAGGCCATTATCCCGGCATTTCAGTAAGAAACATAAAGCACTTAACAATCTCACACGTTTGTTTCGTAACTTATCCAACTTCTGGATGTTAGATGCCATCTCCTCCCCGACGAGGTATTTGATGTGACTCTTGAAGTTTTCCCGGCGTATCGAATATTCCACAAGATTTCGGGATTGCAGCCGGATCTCATCGACTTCTTTCCACGATATTTCGGCTGACAACCTTACAGTCATCTTCAGGCGAGTGTTTGACACTGGAGATTGCTAGTGCAAGTCACTCTATTTATACGTAAAAGTGCCGCCTGTCGATTCCAAGGCCCTCTACAATATTACTGCATCTATGGAGCGCAAGCGAATGCGTGAAAAAAGTAAAACATGCACGCAGACGTGTCCAAAACAATAAAATTTCAATATTAAAATTACTTGTCGCTCGACGTGTCAGAAGCCATAAAAAGTTTTCTTTTGGTTGAAATTAAAGAAATCAACAGGTCCCAGGACTTATTCAATAAAAAGCCGCCATCACGATTAATGAGATTATCCGCTAAACGTATTTCCACGGATTCCTTCACAACTGAATCCCAGAAGGATCTCGATGGGGCCAAGATTTTTGTGGCCGAATAATCCATAGTATGTGCTGTGGAAATACAATGTTCGGCTATAGCCGACTTACTTGGCTGTAAAAGGCGAGTGTGGCGCTCATGTTCAACGCAGCGGTCGTGTACTGTGCGTGTGGTTTGACCAATGTAGGCTTTCCCACACTCGCAAGGTATTTTATAAATTCCAGCCTTCCGTAACCCCAGGTCATCCTTGGCTGAACCCAGAAGAGTACGAGTCTTTGTAGGTGGCCGGAAGATTGCTTTCACACGCTGTTTCTTTAAAATTCTGCCTACTTTCGATGAAATGTTCCCGACATATGGGAGAAATGCTCTGGACTTAAACACCTCCTTATCCTCTTGATCTTGTTGGTGGTCACGTTTTTTCCTCCTTAAAGCAGTACTGACCTGATGTGCAGAATATCTATTACGTTGAAATACCGATTTCAAGTGCTCTAATTCGTCTGCAAGGCTGTCTTTATCAGACACGACATGTGCCCTATGCACCAACGTTCGAAGGACGCCCATAGTTTGTGACGGGTGATGACAGATTGGCGCCTGCAAGGTTGTCAGCCGAAATATCGTGGAAAGAAGTCGATGAGATCCGGCTGCAATCCCGAAATCTTGTGGAATATTCGATACGCCGGGAAAACTTCAAGAGTCACATGCCTGGGATAGATTGAAAAGGGCTGTTTATGGACGACGTGACCCACCAACCACTCTGAGGGATCTACGCCGAATCGCCATGGAGAAGTGGGACAATCTGGACCAACAGTGCCTTGATGAACTTGTGGGTAGTATGCCAGTATACAGGCATGCATCAATTCAAGAGGTTGTGCTACTGGACCACCACCTCTGAAGGTCTCGTTGTATGATGGTGCACCATGCAATGTGTGGTTTTCATGAGGAATAAAAAGGGCGGAAGTGATGTTTATGTCCATCACTATTCCAATTTTTTGTACATCTTCCTGAAGTGTTGGAACCGAGGTGATGCAAAACTTCTTTTGATGTGTGTATATTTGTGTACAGGGGAGGACGTTTCAATTCAAAGTCGCTGCCTAGTATCGACGGATAAATATGATACTGTACTGCCTGGTTTCTTAAGATGAGCGATGTCATGTTCCTTTGGAGATGTGTGCATGCATTCATGTCGTTATTTCAGTATACAGCTCATAGTTATCCAAAATCGCAATAGCGAATATATTTCATGTATATTTACTTCTGTACAGCACACTCTTACCTCGTCCAGGACTACACACGATTCTAACTCTGCAGTTTCGTAAGACATTGGACCTGATAATTGTAAATTACTCACCTTATCTGCTAAAACGTTGCTGCTTTCTTGCATTTGCACAAGTACTACCCGTTTTCCTTCATCGAAACCACTTCACAATCCTCAAATTCCTTCTTACTGGAGGAACATATTTTTGCTCGTTTTTAATCCAGGATTTGTCAGTTTATTTATGCCTCTTCTCTGCATAGCTCTGTTCCGTTTGTCAACATTCATTCTGTCATTCTGATCTGCTCCTTAGCCTCTTTTTCCTTAGACATACAAGCATTGTCTACTTGAAGCCGAGCTGCCTCAGCTGTTAAAATTGGCTGTGTTTCCCTAAGATAATTCGTTTGGTATCGATAGCGACATAATTAACCCTTAAGTATGTACCCAGTCAACAACAGATGACACGAAAAGAAAAGAACGACGACAAGGACCATTAAATATTAATTTCATCCTAACACAGTAATCTTAACTTCTCCGCCTCAGCGGCTATCGATGACGACTACTTTACATACGTAAACATATCGAGATATATTTCCTGCTCAAAGCAAAATACATTTTCCCGTTCCAAACGTTGGAAAGTAGCACACGTATCCTACAATTTTTAAATGTCGCTTCTTCTTAATAATTTTTTATTGCAGATATTGTTTCTTGATTGACTGTTTGTTTTATTGCTCCATCTCATCATTTTTGTACATAATTGCAAATTGATATTGGATAAGTCAATTTTTGTGGGATGATGAGATGAGACAACGTGAATTTATGTGATGACTATGAACTGTAAATCTACTACAATATAAATAAGTTTACATACATAAAACTGTAAGTATTGTATACATACAGGTTACTGTCTTCATCCTCTTCTCAAGAACTTATATCACTTTGCTAGTTAGAAAGCTAGAGAAATTTTACATCATTGTGTTATTCATAACTTGCTTTTCTATTTATTTATTTTTTTAAAAGGAAACAAATTTACATTAAATCATGACACCTATCTTATGAAATAATTACAATTACTCTTATTAATTAAAAAATCAGAGTAATGTTTACAGTTTTGTGGCATCTTCATGATTATTGTTTACACTTTTTGTATTTGTCCAAAAGACACAAACCTAAAAATTACAAAACATTAACAATTTATATGACATATGCTGATAATGATGCTAACTGAACGCTTCTACGGGATCCAGATTTTAGAAAGCAGTTTTCTTTAGGATTGTATATATTCGTAAATACTATAATACAGTTTATTTAAAAGATACATTCCTTAAATTTTTGAGTCTTAATGTAATATGGTAAATTGCTATAAAGCATTTTACCTACTAGTAGGTTCCCACCTGGTGTAAGTTTTGTTTTTGGATATTCAGTGTGTTCACTGTGCATTTCCATTTTCTGTCATGTATTTTACTTATGAATTGTTTCATTTTTTTGCGCTAGTTTGCCTTCAGTGTCCATTATTTGCTTAATTAAACATGTGACTTTCAAAATGTATAAACAAGGTAGTGCAACAATTTGTAGGTTCTTAAATAGAGTCCTGCATGTGCTTCATGTAGTTACATTCCTATGGTACTTATAATTCGTTGTTGGACAATAACGCAACTTCTGCTGGTAGGTGAGTTGCCCCAAAAATTATGCTGCATCTCAACACCTGTGCGTAATATGTATTTTTTATAATTTGTTGTATCATGCAACCAGTGAGTTTTTTCATGATACAGCAGGTGACACATAATTTCTTGTTGATGATGCATACATATTTGTCCCAGTTTAAGTGTTCTTGGATTCATATTCTAAGAAATTTAGTGCTGTTTACAGTTTCCAGTTGTTTGCTGGACAACATTATGGTAGCACTTGAGGGGTGTTGTATGTAAGTGCATAGATACTGTCTTTTCTGCATTTGTGGTAAGACTGTTTCTGGAGGAGCAATCAGTTATGTGTAATGTAGATACTTTGATTTCGTTCTCCAGTTCATCTACAGTCTTCCCTTTTACCATAATGTTAGTGTTGTCTTCAAATTTTATACATGTCTGGTAAGATATTTCTGACTGTAAACAGGAAGGACAAGACTGGACCTATGATGGAACCTTGGCAACATCGTATTTAACATTTCGTTTCCCTCACTGATAAATATATATGTTGTTCCCCTCTTGATATTTAGGTTCTACTATGCATCTTGTTCAGGTATGTTTGTATCCATTTGTGTTCCAGTCCCCTGACACCTACATGTTCGAATTTTGAGAGCAGTAATTTATGATTAATGACATCAAAAGCTTTGGCGATATAACAGATAAGTGTTGTTCATGGTCTACTGAGATGAGGGCTTCATTCACAAAATCAAAGGCGGCAGTTTCTGTTGACCTGCGTTTAAGGAAACCATGCTATGATTTTGAGATGAAGTTATTTTGTTCTATAAAATGAATCAGCCTATTATTAAAAAGTTTTTGTAATATTTCAGAAAAGTTAGACAGTGCAGAGATTGGTGTGTCACTTTTTACCTCTGTTCTTTGGCTCTCTCTAAACGTAGGATCATTTTTACTACTTTAACTTTTCAGGAAAAATCTCTGTACACAGTGAGGAATTACAAACTCTGCAAAGGATTTAGCTATTACTGCTGACCTTTTCATTAAAACACCATCAGGGGTATTATCAGTGCCAGGTGAGAATTTTAATTTTAGTCCTCTAATGACATTTGATATTTCTTCTTCATTCATTGGATTTAAAAAAGACGCTTATTTAAACTGTTCTGTCCTAACATTTGCTGGTTGCATTTTGATAAGATTTTCTGCATTTTCTGTGAAGTAGGAGTTCAGTTTATTTGCAACTCTTTTTGAGTCTGATATTTTGGTTGAGTATTGCAGTCAGCCAGTATTGTGGTGTTCTTCACATTGCTTTCTTCTTTCTTTTCTTACTATGTTCCATATAGCCTTCATTGACATACTTTTTACAGAATCCTCATTTGTCACTTTCTTAGACATTTTTAATAAGTTTGTTTAGGATATGCTTATTTTTCCTAAAATA